>NC_143397.1:177302576-177623167 GCF_052110815.1 Crocodylus siamensis
GCAATGGTGAGGGGTGGTGAAATCTGGGTCAGAGAAAGTCTGACCAGGGTTTAGAGGAGAGCAAGCCAGGGCTTAAGCCAAGACGGAGGTCAGAGAGATGGGGTGTTGGAGGTTGGAGACAGCAGGGAGCTGAGATGGGGATTAGAGGCAACAGAGCAGCTGGGGTCAGAGGTGGCAGGAAGAAAGAAGTGACAGAGAGAAATGCAGCTGGGATGGAAATCAGAGAGAACTGGGACAGGGCCAGAGGTGGCAAAGAAATGGGGGTGTGGGAGGTGGCATAGAGGGAGCCAAGATGATGGGGAGAGAGAGGGAGACGGGAGGAGGGGTGGAGAGCAGAGATTGGAGCAGGGCTGGGAGGTCAGTAAGACAAAAACCCAACTCAGGGTTCCAAAATAACTTCATAGGCAACACACTATACAACCCCACAAACTTATTGGTTCCCACACACTCACACAATGGTAGCAGGAGAGAAAAGGCTTAGTAGAGGGATTGAGGTCAAGATGTGCAGAGGAGAATTCAGGTCCCTTGCTTGGAGGAAGAAGATGGGTGATAGCTACCTATCCCAGGTTGAGAGTTGATCCTCGATGGCCAGTTGGAGTCTTCTCTATCAAGGTATTGTCCACAGTGGGTTGCTGGCAAGGACTCTGGGTGGATAGATGATGTGGCATAGTGCTGGTCCAGATGGAGAGGGCATCCCAAGGAGGTCACACTCTACCACCCCTTATATAGGGATAGACTACCTGTGACTCCAATGGGAAGGACATGCCCAGGCAAGGTCATGCAGTTCCAGCTGTCCTCAGTGGGATACAATGGTGGACTTGCTGGTTTCTATTCTGTTCTTTGTTTCCATGTTGCTGGTTTCTTGGAGGATCTTTTATCTTTCAAATATTGGGTTTTGTCTCTGGACCTAGAGGTAGGTCTATGGTTTCAGGGAGAGTCAATGCAAGGTAGTGGTCCGGTTGTTAATTTGATGGTCCGGTCATTGAGTTGATTGCCCAGTCATTCAGTAGGAGCTATTTTTAGGCCTGCTACCATTATGTCTCAAGCACCCTCATTCGCTCTCACTCATCAACCGACCACAAGATGAACATGAGCCTGCAATGCGATGCTGCGGCTAGTAAAGCGACCAAAATGCTGGCGTGCATCCATAGATGCTTCTCGAGCAAATCCCGGGACGTCATTCTCCCATTGTACTCGGCCTTGGTGAGGCCGCAGCTGGAGTACTGCGTCCAGTTTTGGGCTCCACAATTCAAAAAGGATGTGGAGAACCTTGAGAGAGTCCAGAGGAGAGCCACGCGCATGATCAGAGGTCAGGAAAACAGATCTTATGATGACAGGCTGAGAGCCATGGGGCTCTTTAGCCTGGAAAAGCGCAGGCTCAGGGGTAATCTGATGGCCACCTATAAGTTTATCAGGGGTGACCACCAGGATCTGGGGGAACGTCTGTTCACCAGAGCACCCCAAGGGATGACGAGGTCGAACGGTCACAAACTCCTGCAAGACCGTTTCAGGCTGGACATAAAGAAAAATTTCTTTACTGTCTGAGCCCCCAAGGTCTGGAACAGTCTGCCAGCGGAGGTGGTTCAAGCACCTACATTGAACACCTTCAAGAGTAAATTGGATGCTTATCTTGCTGGGATCCTATGACCCCAGCTGACTTCCTGTCCTTTGGGTAGGGGGCTGGACTCGATGATCTCCCAAGGTCCCTTCCAGCCCTAATGTCTATGAAATCTATGAAATCAAGGAACTAATTTACATAGGAGGGGTAGTATGAGTCACAGTTGCAACACAATTACAATAGGGTATGCTGAGGCAGGGGACACAAAATGGGGACTTGACATTACAAGATGGAAATTTGACATTACAAGATGGAGGCTTGACATTACTTTGGTTAACTTATAGGAGCAGGCCTAAATCATACAATATCAATGTAAAACAATAAAAATCAAAACAACCGTAATAGGAATACAATATAAAACAGTAAAAATCAATACAAAAATAATGGAACACCATTTATAATATAAAAAGGGGCATGTCACAATAATGGAATACAAGAACTTAGCTTATCTATGACTACTTATAACTACTTATAAGGAATAGAGAGGGCAGAGAGTCAGAAATGGTTGGGGAAGGGGAGGGAATGTATTTTTAAATAAAAAAAGAGAAACTGGGGGTTTTGCTACATCAGAGTCACAACCTTGTAAGCGTATAGGGTTAAGTGGAACACTTCATGAGAAGAGGTTCAGAGATCCTTACGTTCACTTCTTGTTTTCCTTTCTAATCTACTGGGATTTGCAAATGAGGAGGACCTATTTTTAGTGCTGCCCAAGGTGTGAGCAAAGGGGAATAAAGGGAGTAATGAACAGGTAAATAATGTGCAAGTAACCTTATTGGTGTTGACAGACCCACAGGCCCCCACTCTAAGTCACAACACTTTACATAAAGCGCCATGAGTCAGAGTGCCCCCTCTGACCCAACAAACCTGTTGGGTCGGGTGGGGAGGGGGTTCAAGCTCCATTTTGGAGCAGATCAACCAAGGGCCCTGCCTGCAGCCTTACTCATGACCTTAAAGTCTGAGGTGCACATGAAGCAAAAGGCTGCTGCAGAAGCTGAAGGTCAGAGCAAGAAACAAGTGACCATGTCCTTGCTCTTTAAAAGGACAATGGAAAATGCTTTGGCAAGGCCAAACCAGTGAAATTTTCCCTCATAGAGGCTTTTGCCAAACATCCTGCTGGACAAAATTGATAACCCTAAGTTAAGGGACTACCTGAACAAAAACATGCTAAATGCTGGATGTTTCTCATGTGCAAACAAGCTTTGCCAAGACTGTCTCCCTGCAGTGATTGCTTCTCATGTACAGTCCACAAAGTCTGCACTGATAATTTATGAATCCGTCTCCATTGTGGCTGATGAAGCCACTGACCCTCAAAATCGTTATGGCTAGGGACAGACATTACACATAAACCAATTTAAGTGATCAGAAACTGGTTTAAACCTGTAACAGAACAGATGTTCAATGCAAATAAGCCAGTCTGAAAATGGCTGAAATTGGTTTGAGACAAACCTGGTTGAATATAGTATCAGACTTAACTGATTTGAGTCAAACTGGTTTATGCAATGTCTGTCCCAGACCCCTTGCTGGTTTAAGTTAAACCAGACTCCCCCAGCATCCTGGCATGTTCTCTGGGCTGGGCAGGGCTCTCTGCTCCACAGCAGGGCTGGCCCCTCCCTCTGCTCCCTGGCTGGAGCTCAGCAGAGACTGTAGGCATCTGCTTGGCTTCCTCCTGCTCTCCCCCAGCCCACCCCTCACCATTCCCTGCTAAACAGGGATTCCCCCATCCCCTCTGCCTTACACAGACACCTCGCAGCATTAGCTAGCAGACCACATGCTGGCTACGGTCTGTGCTGTGGCAGATGGGACAAAGGCAGAATCAACAGGTAGCTGGTAATGTCCCTCTGTTGTTTTCTTAAAGGGGCGATAAACACTGAGTTAGGGGTGATCAATACTGTGTTATCAATTCCCTGCTGGTCAGAATGATGGGGGGAACCCCTTCCTAATAAGAGTATCCTGCTGGGGCCTGGCCATGCCCCCCTCCTCAGCTCAGCACTGGGGAAGGGAAGGGAAGGGAAGGGAAGAGAGGGCTGCTTTAGTGCCCCCAGCTTCTAGCCTGAGCCATTGCAGGCGTGTGCCTACATTTCTGGGATGTCTGTACAGTTACAAACTGATTCAGCCTAGCCAGGTTAGACTAACCTGCAAAGATTGAATCAATTCAGGCTCAGACTTTTTGAATGTCTGTCCCTAGCCCAGGTTTTTCACATTTTAATTCTACCTGGGAGCTGGACAGATCAGGTTCTGCCTATTTTTCAAACACAGACAGTCAAACACAACCTCACATCAAACACAACCTCACATCTGTCATTTTTTCTACTGTGGCTCAGGCTGTAGTGAAGACTGTTGTCAACTGTGACTTAAAATTTAACAAGATATCAGCATTTCCAACAATGCCATGTATATGTGCAAGACTTTCTCTCATGTGCTCTGTGGACTGATGCCCAATGAAATTCATGTCACCCGCAGTGCACACATTTTAAAGTAAGTGGCATCTGGTGCACACAGTTCCCTGATGTGAATAGCCTGGATTCCTCCTTCAAGAAAGCCTTAAGGCACTGTCCAAACCATAAGCTCCAGGACAGGGAGTCCCTTACCAATCAAAGTGGGGACCTATAAGTGACTGTGTCAATGCCACCAAAGCCTGTGTTCACAAGATAGAATTTGTGGTTCAATGTAGTCTGTTACCACACCAAGAATATGCACTACTATTGGCAATTCGTGTCTGAGGAGATGGAAATCTCGTGGCATGCACAGCATGCTTAAGCTATGCAATGTCTTGGAATAGAAAGATATTCAAAATCAAATTAAATTTGTGGCCAAAAATACCACCCAGTTTGTGGAGTTTCTAACATGTTTTGGAAGCTAGCAGGCTGTGATACAATAAGCTGGGTTGAAGACATGGTGTCACAAGAACTGTCAAGCTGTCATTGTGAAAACCACCAGAGAAGGGACCTGTTCCAAGCAATAGCTCTGAAGTTGAACCAGTACTACAAATACAACCTGTCACTACCACTGTGGTTTAGATAGCTGTCTGCCTCCTTCCTTAGTGTTGTTCTATTTTTTACCCCAATCATGTGACTTTGCTGAGTTTTGGCCCTCAGCTACTGAAATCAATCCCTGGATGGCAGAGAGAGCATGACAAGGAACATGTTGCTTTCATGAGTTTTGTCAAAAGAGTACCAGATGCCTGGACTGTTTTTTGGAGTCTGTTTCTGATTGATTGCCACATCTGTACACACTGGCAAAACACTGCCTCACCATTCCAGCCAACTCAGTGAATGCTGAGCATGTGATCACAACACATGGACAATAGGGCTGTGTGAAATTTTGCCACCGTTTTGTTTCAACGCTGTTTTGACCTGTTCTGAGGTTGAAACAGCAAAATTGAAATGGAACAGATATAGTTGAAACAGCCTCAAAACAAAATGAGGTAAGTCGAAACATTTCATCACTGTTTCAGTGTTTTGCCTGTAGGCTATAATGGGGAAGGACAAAACAGCCTATAGATTTGTCATTTCTGGCCTAATTTGGATGACACTTGTGGAAATTATAGCCCCTTCTGAGGGTATGAAGCCTGCCAAGTTTCAAGGAGATAGGTGTAGGGAGTTCTGGGAAACTGCACTGCAAAGTTTTGAAAGTAAAACTTGTGTCACGTGTATGTGTTAAGCCACAGTGGGGTCAAAACTGCAGGCATGCTAGCCCCTGTGGAGGCCACAAAGCCTGCCACATTTCAAGGAGCTAGGTGAGGGGTTTGGGGGAAACTGTACCTCAAGTTGCGACAAGCAAAACTCATGACATGGGTGACCCTGTGTGTGTGTTAAGGTGCAGCAGGGTAAAAGCTGCAAGTCTGCTAGCCCCTGCTGAGGCCACAAAGCCTGCCAGCTGTCAAGAAGATAAGTTCAGGAGCTTCTAAGTTCTGGGACCCTGCACCTCTAGCTGCTGACAGGCAAAAATCCAAATCCTTAGATGCAGGGATAGCAGTGGACATAGTCTTCCTGGACTTTTGGAAGGCCTTCAACACTGTCTCTCACCCGGTTCTCATTAAGAAATTGGGGGACTGTGGTGTCAACACCCACACAGTCAAATGGGTTGCCAACTGGCTGGAGGGCCACACCCAGAGAGTGGTGGTGGATGCGTCATTTTCGACTTGGAGGGATGTGGGCAGTGGGGTCCCCCAGGGCTCAGTCCTCGAGCCCACACTGTTCAACATCTTCACCAGTGACTTGGACGAGGGGGTAAGTAGCACCCTGTTCAAATTTGCTGATGACACTAAGATGTGGGGGAATGTGGGCATGCTAGAAGGGAGGAATAGGCTGCAATTAGACCTAGACAGGTTACAGGGGTGGTCGGTGGAAAATAGGATGGGATTCAACACTGACAAATGCAAGGTGATGCACCTGGGGAGGAACAACCGGCACCATACCTACAGGCTGGGGAACTCCCTTCTAGTCAGTACAGAGGCAGAAAAGGAACTTGGAGTCATCGTTGATTCCAAGATGAACATGGGCCGGCAGTGTGGGGATGTAGTCAGGAAGGCCAAACGTACCTTGTCATGCATCCACAGATGCATCTCAAGAAGGTCCAAGGAGGTGATCCTCCCCCTCTATGCGGCACTGGTCAGGCTGCAGCTGGAGTACTGAGTCCAGTTCTGGGCGCCGTGCTTCAGGAGGGATGTGGACAGCATGGAGAGGGTCCAGAGGAGGGCCACTCACATGATCAGTGGGCAGCAGGGCAGACCCTATGAGAAGAGGCTACGGGACCTGAACCTGTTCAGCCTCCACAAGAGAAGGCTGAGGGGGGATCTAGTGGCCTGTTACAAACTCATCAGAGGGGACCAGCAGGCACTGGGGAAGTCCCTGTTCCCCCAAGCACTACCAAGAGCGACCAGGAATAACAGTCACAAGCTGACAGAGGGTAGATTTAGGCTAGATATCAGGAGGTGCTACTTCACGGTCAGGGCAGCTAGGATCTGGAACCAACTTCCAAGAGAAGTGGTGCTGGCTGCTACCCTGGGGGTCTTTAAGAGGAGGCTAGATGAACACCTTACTGGAGTTATTTAACCCCAGTACTTTTTCCTGCCATGGCAGGGGGTCAGACTCGATGATCTGCTCAGGTCCCTTCTGACTCTAGAAACTATGAAAACTCATGTCATGGGTGCTTGTGCAACTGTGTCTGTCTTGGGGCTCGGGGCAGCGGGGAAGGGAAGGAACTACTGCAGGCCCTGCTGTGGCCACAACTCCTGCCAGCTAAGGAGATCAGTGCAGGGGAGTTCTGGGGTCCTGTACCCCTAGCTGCTGACAGGCAAAACTCATGACATGGGTGCTTGTGCAACTGACTGTCTTTGTCTTGGGGCAGAAAGAGTTCCTGGCTCTGTATTGATTCTTTCCTCCCCTTAGTCTATGGTTTTGTAGGTGTTAATCCTTGCTTATTAACTTGTTATCCTCACTAGCTACTGTGTATTGAGCTGGTCCCTGAGTGAATCATGATTGATTGTGTAACACTGTATCTAGCTAGCACAAGCACCCACATCACGAGTTTTGCCTGTCAGCAGCTTGGGGTACAGGGCCCCAGAACTACCCTGCACCTATTGCCTTAACAGGTGGCAGGCTTTGTGGCTGTAGCAGGGCCTAACAGCCAGATCTGCAGTAGTTCCTCCCCTCCCCCCCACCGTGCCCCAAGACAGACACAGTTGCATAAGCACTCATCTCACAAGATTTACCTGTCAGCAGCTAGAGGTGCAGGGCCCCAGAAGCCCGTGCACCGATCTCCTTGACAGCTGGCAGGCTTCATGGCCTCAGCAGGGGCTAGCAGGCCTGCAGCTTTCATCCTGCTGTGCTGTAACACACACAGTGTCACCCATGTCATGAGTTTTGCTTACCCATAGCCTGAGGTACATTTTCCCCCAAACCCCTGCACCTATCTCCTTGGCAGCTGGTAGGCTTTGTGGCCTCCACAGGGGCTAGCATGAATGCAGTTTTGACCCCACTGTGGCTTAACACATACACGTGACACAAGTTTTGCTTCCAAAACTTTGTGGTGCAGTTTCCCTGAACCCCCTGCACCTATCTCCTTGAAACCTGGCAGGATTCATGCCCTCAGAAGGGGCTACCATCCCTGCAAATTTCATCCAAATCAGACCAGAAGTGACAAATTTATAGGCTGTTTTGTCCTTCCCCATTCTATCCCATGGGCGAAACGTTAAATAGTTTCACTGTTTTGAACCTGTTTTGATGGAACAAAACAGAACATCTGTTTCAAATCGAAACAAAATTCAAATCAAAACGTTGTTTCGTTGAAACTTCAAAAAACTGGTGGAAACAGAATGCTGCCATTTTGCACAGCCATAATGGACAAGTGTTTCCCACAGCAGCAACTGCAGGGTGGAAGCTTTTAACAGCTAACATGAATTGCCTGTCTACAGGTTAACATTCAGTATTGTTAAACTCCTTTTTACAACATGAATAATAAATGATGGTGATGGTATTAGTTACCATTCATGGTATTTATAGCTTTAATTTCATAAGGCATTTCAGTTCAGAGTTTAGTTGAATGCTTAGATTACTTAATAACACATCAATTAATGGCTTCCACAGGCTTATCAGGGTAATTATGTTGGTGATTTCATCCCCGCAGCTAACCAGCAGCGAGGAGCAGGACCACTGGGGCCCCTCAGCCAATCAGCGGGGTGTGTGTGTGTGGGGGGGTGCAACTTGCTACAAAAGACTGCAAAAAAGGGGTCTGGCACCATGATCTGGCCACAAATTTTGGACTCTTCAGCCGTGATGTAGGCAGACCCCTAGATATTGCTAATAGGAAGCACATTTCACCTCACTTCATGATTGGTGCTGGTGGTCACTCATCTTCTATAAAACATTTGAGATGTTGCTTTGGACCAAAAAAATCTATCTATTTTAGGCCCTGGCTGTTACAGACCCTGAATCTTTCCTAGAGTATAAAGTATCAATAGGAGTCTCAAGCCCAGAACTGCACCCAAACCCACTCAGCAGTCCGGGAAGTTAGACCGGTGTGGGGAAGATCTGAGGAGCTGTGGGAAACAGAATACGTTCGCAGAGGCTGAGATCCTCAAAATTATTCAGATAAGTTATTTGTGTAAGTGATTTCAGTGGGAATTAGGTGCCCAAAGGCCTTTAAAGATCAAGTCTGCCTATGGCCCTTCAGCTGCCAATGTGCTGAATTTTGTTTATACTTCTGAAGTATTGTCACTGGCTTGCCTTGACCCATTAGCTCCATTGCAAGTGGGTATGGTGTGAGAGAAAGGGTGGGAAAAAGGAACTTGAAACAAAGGGTCATGGCTAAAAGTGGTATCACTTGTCAGTTTTGGCAAAGACAGTTGCTGCTGGGTCAGGGATCAGGGTCTCAGATGGTGCTGCATTTTTATACCAGGTGGTCTTATCTCCTACCTTTGGATACACTTGAAAATACTCTTATACCCATGACTTCAGCCAGCCACTGATTCTAACGAGAAGAATGAAAATTGCCCAAGGCCAGACCTTCACCTATGACTTGGTTTCTTGGCATGGCTGAAGCCTCAAAGAGGCAGCTAAGATTCTCCACCAGTAGGGAATCCTTGGGGGACACAGAGTCAGCTACTTTGGCTCCAAGCTGCATAGGCATTCATGCCACTGGAGCTTTCCTGCTTTAACTTGTTCTGGCCCCTTCTAGCCTAAGATTAAGGTGGGGCGGCGGGGAAGGGTGTCTAAAAACCACCTTTCTCTCCACTTTCCCCAGCTGTAGGGTATGTCAGTTCTAAATTAGGCATCTAAAGTACTGGAACAGGTGCACAATGTATTGACTATTGTCAGCATGAAAAGGCTCTCAGCCTGGCAGGTAAATCAATTCCCTACGTTGCAATCAATTCCTCTCCCACCCCCAATTCTGCTCTCACCCAGCTGCAGTAGAAATGCAACATAAATAACAGCCACTACAAATTGAGAAAATAAATGGGTATAAAGGTCAACAGAAGGTCAAGGCTGGCAGAGCAGTGGCATGCTTGGGGAGGAGTCATTCAGGCAGCTGGTCCCCTAACCATGGTTTATGGCTCTATCCATCAATGTTCGCACTTTGCAATACTCCCAAGAGGCAGTGCAAGTTTTGATGTATTGGCTAATCAGTTCAGCTGTTCTAGATATGGTCATACCAGCTCTGAATGAGCACCCCCAATCTTGTGCTTCCTTCAAAGCTGTTGCTCTGCTTGAACAGCAAAAGGTATTTTGTATACTGCCATCTCCATTTTTGTCCCAGGGCTCTGCTCAGTTATACACAGGTAAATTGGGAAGAAAAATGGAAGCAGCTCCCTCTCTTTGCACCTGAGTTTTGAATGTCACCAAAAAACGCCTTCCAACCCTGCAGCAAAGTGATTTCTTGTACACAGAGGGCATCATTATGAACGGGCCCAACTTCAACTGTCACTAGTTGCTACATGTGTCCCCACAACTCAACCTTCTACTCCTACAGTGGCTGATGCTTTTCTCCTGCAGCCACATACTATGATTGGTTTCTGGGGGAGTGAAAGATGTTTAATCATAGAGGAATACAGGGGGATGTGGGAATTTGGAAACAAATAAGTAGTCCAGGTCCTTGTCCCTTGATGCCTACCTAGCTGGGATCGTTTGAGCCCAGTTTTTTCTCCTGCCCTGGCAGGGGGTCGGACTTGAAGATCTAGAAGGTCCCTTCCGACCCTACTTCTATGATTCTATGATTCTCTTCCTTCTTCCCTTTTTTGTTTTTTCCTTTTTCCCCTTCATTATTTGTTGTTTGTGAAAGATATATGCATAGTTCACATATAACTGATGAGACACATATTTCTGACTTTTATCTTGCATTTAAAAAAAAAACCCAAAAGTTTGTAGCCTTTGATTTTCAGGTATTCTATGAATAGTCTTGTTTAACCATAGCATGCACTGTCACTTGTTGTTTGGTGTTTGGGGTTATACTGGATTTGTAAAGTGAATAATTTTGACTCTTGGAACTAGTACCTGATGAACCTGCTTATTTAAAGTTAGACCAAACCTCAGAAAATTTAGAAATTTTCTAACAAAACAATGTTTCATCAGCAAAAGCCAAATCACTGAGCCCAAAATGTGAAAGACTTCAGGTTTGGCAAACGTTTACTGTATCCATCTGAGAGACCCCTGTCTGGGGACACATCCATACCAGGTTCCCTGACTTTTGTCCAGGCCCTGTAAGCGTCAGATGCCCAGCTCAAGGGCAGCCTGTTGGTGGGTTTGCCATTGTGTCATAGATCCTGAAGTTCATGGTTCTAGATACCAGCTCCCTAGGGCAGTTCTCCAGTGTTTTTTTTTTCTGAAGACCTTACAGGTACCAGCACTCTGTCACCATCTATCACATCTGCCACTGACCCAGGGACCCCAGAAACCTGGAGACCCCAACCTCGAGGGAGTCTGCCAGATAGGATCCTGGTTTATAGGATCATGCTCCAAGTTTCTGAACTAGGCAACCATGCCACAGCAAGGCTTCCTGTCTCTATTTCTAACTGGAGGTAAAGGTCTGTGTTTCTAGGATCTCACCTGCAGGGCTAGGATGCCAGAGTCTGGAAGTCCTCCAATGGGATCCTAGAAGCCACAGCTCTGGGACAGCCCACATAGCAGGGCAATTCAGGTGCGGCAGGCCCCAAAACCTCCCACAGCCTCATTCTTATCAGTTCCACTCAAGCTGTGGGCTCTGGGAAATATATTTTGTCTAAAGAAACACCTTATCTTTGTGTTCCAAAAATGAAACTTTTCAGAATCTCCAATGCATGGGAAATCTTTGCAAGTGTTTGCTGTAAATCCAATTTGAACTGAAACCAAATTTGAAAACACCCATGAAATTTTCCATGAACCAGAAGGCCTGCTTCTTTGGCCAGCACTGCCTCAGAAGATGAACGCTGGGGAGGGGGAGGATCACCTCCTTGTCCCTGCTAGGGATGCACCTGTGGATGCACAACAAGGTGTGGTTAGCCCTGCCAACCGTGACCTCACATTGTTGGCCCATGTTCATCTTGGAGTCAGTAATGACTCCAAGATCCCTTTCTGCCTCTGTGCTCTCAAAAAGGGCGTTTCCCATCTTATAAGTGTGCTGCTGGTTACTACTGCCGAAGTGCAGCACCCAGCACTTGTCAGTATTGAAACGCATCCTGTTTTTGTTAGCCCACTCCTGTAACCTATCCAAGTGCTGCTGCAGTCTTTCCCTTCCTACTAGCGTGTTCACCTCACCCCAAATTTTGGTATCATCAGTGAATTTAAACAGGTTGCTTTTCACCCCATTGTCCAAATCACTGATAAAGAGATTGAACAGCGCAGGCCCAAGGACCGAGCCCTGGGGGACTCCGCTGTCCACGTCTCCCCAGGTCAAATATGACCCATCCACCACCACCCTCTGAGTTCGACCCTTCAGCCAATCTGCAATCCATCTAACTGTGTAGGCATCAATGGCACAGTCACCTAGTTTTTTAATAAGGATGGGGTGGGAGACGGTGTCAAAGGCCCTGCTGAAGTCCAGAAGGACTACATCCACCACGACACCTGCATCCATTGCCTTTGTGACCTGATCATAAAAGGCAATCAGGTTGGTCTGACATGACCTGCCCCCAATGAAACTGTGCTAGTTGCCCTTGAGCACCATCTCTGAGGCCGGCCCATTGCAGATGTGCTCCATGATGATCTTCACAAAGAGTTTCCCTAGGATTGAGTTAAGATTGAAGGGCCTATAGCTGCCTGGGTCCTCCCTCCTCCCTTTTTTAAAGATGGGGACCACGTTGGCTATCTTCCAATCATCCGGCACCTGGCCCGAGCACCATGAGCGCTCATAAAACCATGCCAAGGGCCTTGCAATAACCCGGTCCTCCCCCACCTGAGGTCTGGAGGCGTTTCCCTCGAGTCTGTCTTGCATCACGGTGGGGAAGTCCCAGTCCCTGCACAAGAAATGGAGGTGAAGAATTGGTTAAAGAAGTCTGCTTTCTCCTCTGGTTCAACCACCAGATTGCCCAGAAGATCTTGCAGGGGCCCCACGTTTCCCGGTGCTTTCTTCATCCTCCCTATATATTTGAAAAAGGACTTCTTGTTATCTTTGATTTTGGACCCAAGTCCTAGCTCTATGTCTGCCTTAGCTTTCCTGACAGCCCCCTTACAGCCCCGAGCAGAGGAGGTATACTCCTCTTTGGTGATAGCACCCCCCTTCCACCGGGTATACACCGCCTTTTTGGCAATCAGGCATTTCCGTACACCTTTGGTAAGCCAGGGGGGCTTTCGGGCACTCCTGCCCTCCTTGCTTTTTCTTGGGATGGTCACCCATTGGGCCCTGAGTATCGTCTCCTTAAGGAATGACCACTCATCTTGGGCACTGAGTTCTCCTGCTCTCGAGAACCCCAGCACCTCTCGCGCTAATCTCAACTCATTGAAGTTGGCCCTCTTGAAGTCTAGGGCTACCACCTTGCTGCTGGCCCTTGACACCCTGCACTGGATGGTGAATTCCATCAAGCAATGATCGCTATCACCCAGGTGGTCAAGGACCTGGAGGCCCCTTACCAGGTCATCGCCTGTGGCCAGGACCAGGTCCAACAGGGCATTTCCTCTGGTGGGACTGTGCACCTCCTGAATTAAGTGGAGGTCCTGTATCTTGGCCAGGAGCCTCCTGGAACGGTTCAACCTGGCTGACTGTTCCTCCCAGCAGATGTCCGGGTAATTTAAGTCACCAGTGACAACTACATCCCTTGCCTTAAGTACCCCTGCAAGCTGGCCGGAAAATTCCCAGTCCAGCTCCTCGCCTTGGTTGGGGGGTCTGTAGTAGACCCCCACTGTTAAATCCCTCTCCCTATGGCCCCCTTGCATCTTGACACAGAGCACTTCAGCTTGCCCCTCCTCTGACCCCATTTTGCTGGCAGAGGATGTGTATTGCTCCTTGACATAGAGCACCACACCCCCACCTTTCCTTCCTTCTCTATCCCACCTGTAAAACCTATAGCCCCTAATGCTAACTGCCCAGTCATGGGATGAATCCCACTAAGTTTCTGTAAGCCCTATTATGTCTGGGTCTGAACTGGCTATTCTGAGGGCAAGTTCCTCCTACTTATTCCCCATACTACGAGCATTGATATGTAGGCATTTAAGGCCCTGCCTAGCTGCGTGTGCCACCCCCTGATTTGGGAGACTGTTTGGACCCCCGTTTCTTACCTGGGCACTCCTAACATTTGTTACCTGTCTTGCTCAGGTGGTGTCACCTCATCTTCCCGCGGCCTCCTCCCCTGGCGATGCTAATTTAAAGCTTGCCATACGAGATCAGCCAACCTGGAAGAGAAGACACACTTGCCTTTAGGAGAGAGGTGAAGCCCATTCCACCCCAGCAAGCCCCCCACCCGAAAGCATGGGTCATTATCAAAGAACCCAAGGCCTGCCTGGCGGCACCAGCTGCGTAAGCACCAGTTGACCTCGCCAATGCAGGCCTCATGTCGCCCTCCCCGTCTACTCACCGGAAGAAGAGAGGAGAGCAGAAGAAGAAAAGGGGAGTGCACAAGGCCTAATATTTTAATTGCCAAAATATTCTAAGAACCTGTCCCAAACTACACTAAACTTTTCAAAGCAGGTAAGTCTTCTAAACATGCCTCTTTCCATAGATGCAATCCATGCCATCTCATCATACCTTTGAAGATATCCTACTTTTCCAATGCAGTAATATAATCCTCTAATTCCAATCTAATACAATAAGGCCTCTGTAAGAGCACAATCTGGGAAGGATTCTGTTTGAATTTCTTAGGGATACGATTTCTTTGGCAAGAACACAAGTATTTGCCAAAGGTATCAGTGCTGTGTTCCAAACCATGTTAACTTTAGTTATACTTTCCTTGCAACAAAAAATTGATAAAATTGACCAGAGCATATGACCAAATACTATTTGCAATGCATCACATCTCCAACATGTATCTACTGACAGTATGTTTAATTTTTAAGTTCAGAGGAAGCCCAATACAGATAAAAACTGATCTTTTGTTATAAAACCAAGTCTCAGATCAGTTGTGAATGCTCAAATATTGTGAATTGCTGATTTCCACTGGGATTCTGTCATCTGGATACCTAGGTCTTCATTCCACCTCAGTCATACTCAGTCTGTATTAGATCTGTTATGTGATATTGTATATTCATAGAGTGATGGCACAGAATGGGGAAGAGAAGCAAACATTTTAAGGCAAAAAACATTTCAAGGAAAAAAATAGAGTATTTGCCGCACCTAAAGCCTTAGGTCCAAACTGATTTTCTAAGACTTGATACAATGGCATATATTGCTATTCAATTGTTTTCAGAAGGTCAAATTCATCACATAAGTCAAAAAAGGATTTTTTTTAATCATTGACTACAGCTATAAGGAATAAGGGTGATATAAAAAGCATTAAAGGTAGGAGATAATGAACACAGGGTGCTGTCATATGCAGATGATGCCCTAATATTTGTTACAGCCTAGGAGATCAGTTTCTGCCCTCTTGTTATTTATTAAAAGCTGCAAACTTTGATTTGGAAGCTACAATAATTTTTTCCTAGCCAAATTGTCCTGGCCAAAGTCAAACATGGTTAGAGTTCACACAATTTAAGCAAGCAAACCTTCCCAGGAGAGCTATGCCTATTTGAAGTACATAATCAAGCTAGTAAGGAGGAACTGATTACATGAGTACCCAGTGTATACATACCTGAATAAGCTGTTACATTTTCATGTTGAATAGTCAAGGATGTTTAATTTTAATCCTGGCATTTTTTTAAAATAGTTGCACCAGATTTCTTATAAATAAAACATGCTATTGAGTGCTCAGATCAGTGTGTCCTCGCATGGAGCAATAGAAAGAGAGCAGCCCTCCAGGTTTTCAGACTGTTCTAAAAGCTTGCTGGAACTAGTTACTCAGTGCAATCCAGATATATTCACACCAATGGCAGTAGTTACATTTACTGCAAAAGCTGCAGTGCTCTCTGTTCTGACTATGTGCCATACTGGGCATGTCTATATGTGTGCTTTAATGCACAGTAGCCTATTTTCCTGCACAATAAAATGTGACGTTAAAAAAGTGTGATTACTCTAATGTGCAGTAAAATAGGGCATTGTGTATTAACTGTTAATTAAAAACAGTGCATAGGCAGCAAGAAGGCACAACAGCCCCCCTGGCTCTCCAGGGATCTAGCAGACCTCCTGAGGCTAAAAAGAAAGGCCTACAAAGGATGGAGGATGGGATTCACCACCAAGGAGGATTATTCTACACTGTTCCAGTCCTGCAGGGAGCAAACCAGGAAAGCCAAGGCTGCAACTGAACTCCAACTAGCTTCGAGCATCAAGGACAATAAAAAGTCCTTTTTCAGATATGTGGGGAGCTGGAGGAGAAGCAAGGGCAACATTGGACCCCTGATGAACTAGATGAGACAACTGACAACTGACACCCAGGAAAAAGGCAACCTATTAACTGGGTACTTTGTGTTGGTCTTTCATCAGTCCCATGGGACACCCATGCCCGCTACAGGCCAGGGAGGTTTGGGTGAGGGTGATCCTCTGCCCTCCATTAATGTTGACCTTGTGAAGGAACACCTTGAGAGGCTAGATACCTTCAAGTCAGCCGGCCCTGACAATCTACGCCCCATGGTACTCAAGGAGCTGGTGAGTATCATAGCCCAGCCCCTGGCACGGATCTTTGAAAACTCCTGGCACTCTGGTATAGTGCCCAAAGACAGGAAGAAGGCCAATGTGGTGCCTATCTTCAAGAAAGGGAGGAAAGTGGATCTGCCAAACTATAGGCCCATCAACCTGACTTCTATCCCAGGGAAAATCTTAGAAAAGTTTATTAAAGAGGCCATCCTTAGTGGACTGGCTGACGCCAACACCCTAAGGGATAGCCAGCACAGGCTTGTTGCAGGTAGGTCTTGCTTGACCAATCTCATTTCCTTCTATGACCAGGTGACCTATCACCTGGACAAGGGAGAAGAGATTGATGTCATCTATCTTGATTTCAAAAAAGCCTTCGATCTGGTATCCCATGATCACCTCTTGGCAAAACTGGCCAATTGTGGCCTTGGGTCCACCATGATCCACTGGTTGGGAAATTGGCTCCGTGGTCGGACCCAGAGGGTAGTAATAGATGGAAGTCACTCATCATGGTGTCCTGTGATCAGTGGGGTCCCTCAAGGCTCTGTCCTTGGACCCATATTGTTCAACGTCTTCATTAATGATGTGGACATTGGAGTCAGGAGTGGACTGGCCAAGTTCCCCGATGACACCAAACTTTGGGGCAAAGCATCCACGCCAGAGGACAGGCGAGTGATCCAGGCTGACCTTGACAGGCTCAGCAAATGGGCGGATGAGAACCTGATGGTGTTTAACACCAAAATATGCAAGGTTCTCCACCTAGGGAGGAAAAACCTGCAGCATCCTTATAGGCTCGGCAGTGCTACACTGCCTAGCACTATGGAAGAAAGAGACTTGGGGGTCATCATTGACCACAAGATGAACATGAGCCTGCTATGCGATGCTGCGGCTAGTAAAGCAACCAAAACACTGGCTTGCATCCATAGATGCTTCTCAAGCAAATCCCGGGACGTCATTCTCCCCTTGTACTCGGCCTTGGTGAGGCCGCAGCTGGAGTACTGCGTCCAGTTTTGGGCTCCACAATTCAAAAAGGATGTGGAGAAGCTTGAGAGAGTCCAGAGGAGAGCCACGTGCATGATCAGAGGTCAGGAAAACAGACCTTACAACGACAGGCTGAGAGCCATGGGGCTCGTTAGCCTGGAAAAGCGCGGGCTCAGGGGTGATCTGATGGCCACCTATAAGTTTATCGGGGTGACCACCAGTATCTGGGGGAACGTTTGTGCACCAGAGCGCCCCAAGGGATGACGAGGTCGAATGGTCCTCGACAATAAACTACTACAAGACCGTTTCAGGCTGGACATAAAGAAGAATTTCTTTACTGTCCAAGCCCCCAAGGTCTGGAATAGCCTGCCATCAGAGATGGTTCAAGCACCTACATTGCAGACCCTCAAGAGTAAATTGGATGCAAACCTTGATGGGATCCTATGACCCCAGCTGACTTCCTGTCCTTTGGGCAGGGGGCTGGACTCAATGATCTTCCGAGGTTCCTTCCAGCCCAAATGTCTACGAAATCTATGAAATGTATTACTGTGCATTAAGGGAACCTAATGCACATTTCTTTAGTACCTCACATTGGACAGTGCTTTTACATGTGCTTCAGTGGGGTGGGGTTTGGCACCTTCATTACAGTGGATCCAAGGTGCTCTAATTAAAATGTCGCTGCATCTTGTGTATCAGTGTCCTTGTGCTTAAAAATGGTGGCGGGGTGCTCATCATTGAATGAGCTTTAGTTCAAGCACCCCTGCCACCATTTTTAAGTGTGATGTTGTAAATGACCTTTCCTAATTGTCTGTGATGTCACCATGAAAGGAATTGATTTTTCCTTTCTTTAAGAAAGGAAAAGCACAGATGACTTGTTGGGAAGATGCTGGGCATTTTCAAAACCAAGAGATGTATTTCACAGTGTAAAGGGCAAGACATTTTATCTTCCTATGCATTTTACTGTGCACCAAACTGATGAACCTCCCTAAATAATACCTAGCAATATGCATCTTCATGTCTCATCCAGATGCTATCTGTTTTACCAAAGTCATCAGCCAATGTCAGAACAGAATGTGCACAGTATTTATTAGAACCAAAGCCTTTTAGTGCACACTGATGAGCTTTTATGCATAAAATGTTCCCTTGTGAAGCAGAAGAGGGTGTTACTTCGATAGTTACATGAAATAACCTTAACTTTGCTTCAGGATATTTATAACCAAAACATACAGAATTATTACACCATAAAGTCTGCTTCACTAGGGCTTGCTGATAAAAAAAAAATGAGGCCACTGTAATAAAAAAAGACAGACAGACAAGAACACTAAATACAGTTCAGATCTACAGCACTATATTAACCTGGCAATACTTCCATTCAATTGAAATCCTGGGGGAAAAGCCAATGCTATTGAAACGCTGCAAATTAACAATAGCATTGGCCCTGTACATCACCTCTCCAAGACAACCAACATATCAAATACCTTTGCTTCCTTGTGGAAGCAGCAAGGGGAGAGGCATGAAAGTAAAATGGATTCCCTTACTCTGCCATGCTAGAGGCAAATGCAGAAATGCTAACTTTCTGCTGTTGTAAAAGCTAAGGCAAGGTAATCTAAGGAGTTATGGAGGAAAGCAAATACTGCTGTATCAGACAAACAGAACAGGACAGAAGCATTTTTAATTGATGCTAGATGAACATAAAGACATAAAGCTGGCATCAAAGAGCATGGTCATGCCAGGCACATATTTTAAAAAATGTGGTTTACCTAGGCACATCCCTGAAGGGCAGCATGAAGTCAGAAGCCTCCTGGTGTTTGCCTTTGGGCAAGAGCCAGTTAAACTGGTTTCATCTAGCAGATGAGCTTGTAAACTGAAAGAATCCATGTTCGTTCCTGCTCCAGATTTCTTACCAGCCCTATTCTGAATTTTCCCAATATTTCCCCTTTCTGCCCCCACCCCCAGACCTGCTTTTGGCAATCCATGCTTATTTTTTCTACAAAAAAACCCTCACAATGAATAACAAGAGCTGCTGGACCATAGCACAGTAAAAACCAGGTGCTGGTGAAGTGCAAGACAGCTGTTAAAAAGATAAGCTGGAAACAGGGGGACTGTTCCTTGTGGGACATTTCTGTGAAAAGCAGGGGTTTAAACAGATAAAAGTGCCTGGCTCAGGAACAGTCACTGCTATATTTTTCTCACTCTTGAGATAATTTTGGATTATTTTTCTACATTGTTTTGTGGCTGGAGAATACCAATGCCCTCCCCCTTCCACCACTCCCCCACAAAATTTTTTTAAAAATGACATACCATAGGGCATAATAGGGCATTCCTTGGTCCTTCCCCTAACAAGGTTATAAACCCCTATGGCTACTTGGGGCTAGGGCTGTACTGATACAATTTACTATGGCACTAGAGGGCTTCTAGTGTGGACACAGCTCATACCAGCAATACTGTGCTTGTACTAACATACCTTATTCCAGCCTTGCACTCCTCCCTTCTGCCCCTAAGCAAAATGAGGCACCCTGGTAAAAGTGCAGGTTTGCTGGCATTACTGCATCTCCACTAGGGACTTTTGCCAGCACAGCTGTGTCGATCACAAATCATACCTTACCATCCTCCCCCGGCTGACATTGCTCTGCTGGCACAAGTTTGTAGTGTAGATTTGGCCTGGGATGAAAAGGAACCGGGCTGGCTCCAACATGTGACCAGGACAGGCCTAGGGCAGACAATTATTAGGGGCAGTGCAACATCCAGATACTCTAGATTGGTAGTCAGACACTTTAGGTTTGCCTGGGGCAACTGAACCCTTAGGAGCTAGCCTTGGGAAGAAACTGAAAACATGTTTTCTACCTACTCCCAGTGCATTATTGTTGAACATAAACATCACACAATGACATGGCAGGACTCTTTACAGAGCTTAAAAAAAGATTCAGTCATTGCTCGGAGAAGTGAGACAAGGATTTCCACAGATAGAAGCACTGTTAGGGTAACATATCCTTTGCCAGATAGTCTACTCCTGCTCTCAATGGCAAGTCTCTCTGCTGGAGTAGGTCCTGATCTAGTTAACATTGAACAACACTAACAGACAAAGGAAGTGTGTAGGCATGCAGGACAAGGGTCAGAACAAACCAAAATAAGGGTCCCATTAGTCAGTGAGAAAATTATCTATAGGTATTGTATTATTAGAAGAGAAATGAGACAAAGGGAGATGGCTTGATGGAAAAAGATGGTAAAGACATGGGTTTTCAGGAGAGCGCTTAAAAAGGGCAGTGGGAGGAGCTGTCATACCAGAGATAGCAAGAGGCATGGAAATAGTCCAAAGGTGAGAGCAAAAGAAAGAGCCGAAGGAGGTGGGGGGGAAGGTGCCATGTGAAAAATGGTTCTGGACAGTAAGGCAACAACGGAGGTGTGGGGACAGTAAAGAGAGGAGATGTAAACATAGATGAAGGCCTAGAAATCAGGAGGAAGAGTTTCTATAGAAGGAGACCCAGAGTCAGTGAGGGCACTGAATAATACTTTCTACTGCAGAACCTTTGACTATGTTGGAGAGGGAAGTAAGACTGAGAGGGTATATGGGAAATGTCCTGTTCTGTGCCTGGACCTGGAAGGATATATTCAGGAATATAATCTGAAGCAGGGGTCTGTGGAATGGCAGGTGTTTGCTAAGTCTTTTATAGGGCTCCCAGGCTTCTCTCCAGAGGTTGGAGCAAACCCTAGCAGCAGCATCAGCATCAGATAGAGGTAGTCTAAGAAAGTGGCCATTTTTCCCAAGGGACTGCCTCTTAAAGATCTCATTTATTTCAATGGTGATATTCAAGGCTGCTGAACATATTCTAAAAGGGAGGTTTAATCAAGGGTGTAAGACCCTAATTTTAAGCTCCCCCCATCCATATGTTTAAAAATGTTGGCCTTTGTATTTTATTAGAGCATCCAAGGGAAGCAATACTACCTGCCCTGCTTCTCACTCCAGTATGTGCCCAGCACTCAGCTCCAGGGAGCTTAGCAAAAGATGCTTTACTTTCGTAAAACAGATTTGGGATTTTTAAGAACAATGAAGTGTGGCAGCTGTTTGTGTTGTCCATTGTGAGCAATTTAGCTTAATGTGATGCTGAATTCATCTGTGTAATACACACAGATGCTACAGCGAGGGCATAAAAACCATTCAATAAATAATGAAGAAGCAAATATTTTCTATTTTTTTTTGTAAATCACAATGGCAAATGCAGGAATTTGCTACTGTACATCTGCATCGGCTATGTAACCTGACACCTAGCTATACTAACAGTCCATTGATACCCAGCATTACATACAGATTCATAAAAAAGGGTTATGATTTGTGGGGAAGTAGTTACTGCCTGCCAAGACAATTATATACATTTTACAATAGATTGTGTATGTATGGCTGGGAACCCTGCTGTGTTAATTGTGTTTTTATTGGAAAAATATGGATCTTGGAGTGATTTTTAGAGTACTGAGAACATGGCATAAATTCTTAAACCCACAATATTTTTAACTTGGGAAGGGTTGAAAGTAAGTAGTGAATTCTACAACTGACTGTCACTAAAACAGACAAACGAGCAAGCGAAACAAGAAAGAATGAACAATGACAAGGGATCCCAGGTCAGCAGGATTCACAAACACATGCTTAACTTAAGCCTCATTGAAGTCAACAGGACTATTTATGGGCTGTAAGTTAAGTGCTTAAGCCCCTTGTTGAACTGTTTTTCTTTTTACCAGTAGTCTCCAACCTTTTTAAGGTGAAGATCACTTTTTGAAGGAAAGGGCAACCCAGGATCTACTGCCCCCCGCGGCCCAGCAGGTCAGTGAGGTGGGGGGGAGGCAGAGGCAGATTAAGGTGTACTGGGGCCCTGGGCGAGAACAAAATTGGAGGCCCCCTCCGCCCATGCGAGCTGGGCTGCAGGGGAGGACAGGGGCCCCTTCCCTTCCTAGTGCTGGTGGGGCAGGCTGGGTGGACCCCGCCAGGCTAGGGGGCATATGCCTGCCTCTTCTCCCTGCTCCCTCCCCCCGCTATGGCCAAATGTACACACACGTGCACAGACACAGGCACTTGCACTCTACTCTCACTCTCTGCACATGGACATAGACACGTGCACACACACACACATGCACAGACACACACACACACTTTCCCCTCATAGGACCCTCCCCTCCCCCACTCTCAATCACATGGAGGCAGCCCCTCCATCCCCCATTTTTCACACGAGCCGCCTGCGGCTGAGTCTTATTGTCCACCTGGCCCCTGTTACACTAACCTGCAGGGAGCTGCTGCCTGGCTGTCCCATGCAGCACTGCAGATGCAGAGGGCTGGGCTGGGCTGGGCTGGGCCGGGCTGGGTGCGTCGTGCCGTGTGTCTGTGGGCAGGGGTAGCTGCGGTGGGGCTAAGATGAATTTGGGGGGGGGGCTAAAGCCCCCAAGGCTCTCCCAGTGCTGCTGCCCACAAAGGTACAGCACAGTATGCCTGGGCCCAGCGGCAGCACCAATCTTCCCAGTGCTGGGTGGGCAAAACGTCAAAACAGCATTGAAACAGCAAAACAGTTTCAGCGAAATGAAACAGAACAGTGCTTTCAAAATGAAACAAAACACTGTTCCATCAAAACGCTAAATAGAAGTCGAAGTGGAACTATGCTGTTTCTCACAGCCCTAGTAACCACATTTTTAGATTACCAGCACCCTCCATTTCCAACTCGTGCCGGATAATGGGGATTTTACTGCATACAGCACTGATCACCAACTGGTCAATCGTGATCAACTAATCGATTGGGTAGCCTCTGACAGTTGATCTCAGTCTGGGGGGCTCTTCCTGGGAGTGCAGGGGCCTTGATCTACCTGCCAGATGACAGGAGGCTGGTGCTGCCAGCTGGGCGCAGCCCATGCCAGGAAGATTGGTGCTGCTGCTGGCCTCAGTCGGCAGCACCAGCCTCCTGTCATCCAGCAGGCAGATCGGGGGCTCACCTGCACCCTGGGAGGGCTGCGAGGCTGTGCCGGACTCCTCCTGGGGGTGTGTGCCCCCTATCTGCCTGTCCCATGTCTGGCCAGTGGAGCAAGGGGGTGAAGAGGGGTGGGGGCAGCCACGTGCGAGCTGCCCCCCATGTCCTGCCAGCTGGTTAAATTCTTGTTAACAGAGTATTCTGGCTAGTTAAATGCCGGATAGCAGAGATTTTGCTGTACTGACAGGCTCTTCTGTAGACCCAGCTGGTTTTCTAGATTATTTACCTTGCTTTCATTCCTCAGCAATAAATAAAAGTAAATACCATAAGTTTTTTTAGTTTATAACATTTTCAGAAGTATACAATCTCTCACGTTCTAATTCAGTATCGACACCTAGCCATATGTTTCAAATTCTCAGCTACAAAATATTTTTGTAAAGTGCCTAACCTGGTATCTTGGTCTAAGAAAACACAGAAAGGAAAGGAAAAAAATGAAAATAGTTTGAGGAAGCTGTAGGACTGTACTGACACTTCAGAAATGTCCAACATCCCTTAAAGGTGATCTGGGAAGAACAAATGTGTTTATACACTTCAGGAGGCATGAAAATATTTTTCTACTGGTCCTTTAGTTTAGAAGGAGAAGAGGACTTTCCAGTGTTTAAAGGAACTAATGCAATCATAAATTTAGGGGGAAAACTGAAACCTGAGAGAGGAAGGCATTTTTAGACAGTTTGCTTGAAATGTCCTGTTTTTGTTTCCATATACTTAACTCAAACTCCCTGCAGGCACTTCAGAGAAAAATTCTGGGAACTTTGTGTGTGATGGTTAAGAAGTCCTCCTCTGAAAGTCTGTACTTCCCCAAAAAGTCCCCTAACTGTTCCTTGGTCTTACTAGACTTGGTGTATGCCTGCTACTTCTAAAACTCCAAAACACAAATGGAAGCATACATTTTTGAATATGGAAGAAAAACAGCAAAGCTTTTTGTCTGCATTGAAGGCAGAAGAAGTCATGTACATTGTTTCTCCATTTATTGTTCAGGTCAGTTTTGAAGGTATTCAAGCTATAACCAGCTGATAGTCTGACTGAACACAGACTTTGTCTGTGCATCAGTCTATAAACCTTGGGAGAATAAAAAGCAAAACTTAATTTGTAAGACAGCAGGCTTTCCCAGAAGTCTCTTCTTTGCTTGACATAAGTTTAACATGGCTGACTAGCTCCTTTCATCCCAGTAGCATGTCTACCTTTATTTTTACATTAAAGAATGAAGGAAATCGATGCCATTTCCCCCTCACACTCCCACACTGTGATTTAGGTCATTGGCCTTCCTCCTATTATTGTGTAGAAAGGAAAAAGTGCATTCTTGTCTTGTACTCCCAGAAATGTCATACTTGTGCACATCTGTATCACTCACAGGCTGTTGACTCACACTTTCAGTTCAACAATTCTCTTGTCAAGATAAAAACATCAAAGTAGCATCAAAGTTACTGGGGACCCTAAATGCTCAGTTTGTGATGCTGCCCTCCTTAAGCTTTTCCACTAGCTTCTGATTTGATTTGACATCTAAAGGGCATTTTTGCTTTGACATCTAAAGGACCTATATTATTCCTTCCACACCCTTTGTGCTCCTCTGCTCCGAAGTTTGGTACGGATAAGAGATAATGGAATGTTGCAACGGGCTGAGCTTGGTGGCCCCTCATCTGTCAAAGTTCTCAAGTATGTGCTTCATTTTAAATACGACCCATTGTACAATGTGCTCCTATTTCTCAAAAAAGCTAAGCATGCCCTTAAGTGCTCTGCCAAAATTCCCGGCCCCTTGAGTCATTTCAAAAGAGGAGCGTTGTTTCATCCAGCCTTAAAGTGGCTTCAAATGTATGTGTCCATGTAAATGTAATCTACTGCATACTAGCTGCATAGGACTGAACATTTTCTTGACACACCAAACTTTTAGGTAGAGGCAATTCTGCACAGTGTGCATTACCCTCTCTACCTTAGTACCTAATGTTACCCTCCTTATACCCTATCTTTATTTAGAATGCAAGCTCTTTGGGGCAGGAAGAATTTAATTTACTGGTCTACAAAGTGGTTTGCATGCCTTAAGTCCTACAACACCCTAGCACAAGGTAAGGCTCTGGTCTTACACCACTACAACACCTCATCCACGGTGGCAGTAAATTCCTGAAACCTGCCTACACTGCTACACCGATGATTTTTACCAGATAGCTTTTAGTGTTCTTGATGCTTGTCTGTTCAGACACCCACTTATTTGTTATCACCACGTGCTGCCGTGGGCACCATTAAAAGACTTGGCATTTATCACCAACAGCCATTTATCACAATAGATTTAACTTAAGATCAGAAAGTACTGCTTTATGTCTGTACATCATCTAACACAGATGGGGGCTCCTAGAATACAGAGAACATACAGCAACATATTAAAGGGTGCTGAATACCTACTTTTCAGCAGCTCTGTAAAGGGCAACATCTTTCATCATTGCCACTATTGTGTCATCACACACAAAAAAAAGACAGCTTAGCAAGCATTTGAAGCTTTGCAGTAAAGGAAATAACAGGAAAAATTATGCTACTCCGAGGAAGACAAGTCACAGCATTCCAGAAACATGAAATGGTAAAATACAGCATTTGCCTACCTGTAGATGCAGAACTGTCTCACTTCACAACTCCTGGCCAATATACATTCTAGCTGTTTTGTAACTGTCTCTCAAAGCAGATAATAAAAGGTCTAATACAGCACAGAAAGCGGGTACAGGAAAGACATGGTTCCTCGACATTTTGATAAATACAATTATTTTCAGCCTAAAGACCATATTCCACTACTATAGGTATACGATCTCAGCAGCATTCTAAGCCCTTAATGGGCATATTAACATGGCTTTAAAATAATTTTATATCCAGCTTATGGCAGAGTATTACACCAGATTGATTTATGTTACAATATCTTGAAAAGTCAGCACAGTTCTGTTCAGTTTACTCAAAAAGCCAGCTGTGTTTAAAGGCATGATTGAGAAAATGGGAGCAAAACAAATGTTAGTGGATCTCATTATTCAAGTCAGTGTGTGGAACAATTTAACACAATTAGGCTCGCTATACAAAAATGATCTGTGCTATTGAGCATACTAATTTACTCACAAAAAGTGACCCCAGTTCCTTAAAAAAAAAAAAAAAAGGGCTTCTCCAACAAGAAGGATGATCAATCAAAAATGAACTTGAATGCATGAGACATATGAAAACCCCAAGTTACACGGAATATATTTGATTTTTCTTAAACATTATTTCTTTGTACTTCCCCACTAGTCTTCAAAGTATTCAAAGTCCACTGCTCATGCAATATCTGGTTTCAGGCAAACTGCATGGCAGTATGCCATAGCTGAAAAAATATGCTTGAAGTCCGCGTTCACAGGCGGCTTTAACATCCTAAGGAAAACGCTTTGTTTTTGTAGCCTGAAAGTATGTCACAAACATGAATAGAATTATATGCTCGCTCTCCTCACCCTCAGTCCCCCTTACCTTAGGATAAAATTATACACTTTCAATTACAGGGCCAGTTAAAATCAATACAAAGGTGGGAGAAAACAGACCATTTTTCTTATGGAAGTAACTGTTTTCATTAATTTTTCATTAGCCCTGCCTTTGTTTTGCTATCCATCACTGAAGGAGCTGGTATGCAGTAGATTACATTTAGGTTATCTTACATGCTCCCAGGATTTAGTAGATATTGCTTGATAAAGCTGCAAGCTTTATGGCTTTAACTTACATCTATCAATAACGCATCAGAGAGTATTTTTCTGCAGTACTGTTGTCTCTGAGCCAAACTGCTTACTCTTTGAATAGATACAGTGGTTAAGGTTGTTAATGCAGTAGCCTTTTAAAGTTACTGATCCAAATGCAGTACTCCTGAGAGACGGGTAAGCAGAGACTGAAGGAAGGTGTCCATAAGGAGGAATTATCTTCAGCTTTTGTTTTTTATTTCACAAGGTAGGGCCTGGCTTCAAACACACATCTGTGCTAGCAACTGGAACTTGAAGCATTTCTGTTCATTCCTCTCTCTCTCACCAAAATTCAGTATGAATTACCAAAACTATGCCCTTTCTCTCTTTGGTAGGGAAGAGAAGCATCGTAAGTAGAAAATTATGGATGTTAGTGAAGGAATTGGGCCAGACGAAGAACATAAAGCAGCTATTGACTATAGAGAGGATATTTAAGCACACTAAAGGAAGGGATGAAAAAAATATCCAAGGAAACATGCAAGTTGAACATGCTTATGAGAGCATTAAACAGAACAAAACCAACCATTGTTCAAATGTGGCTAATTGACTTTGATGTCTGTAAAGCTCCACTTTTATAAGTGTTGTAACAATTCAGTGTGCCCAAAGCACTATTGTTTTGCATGAATTACTGCAGGGAACTTTCAGGTTGGTGGTGCTGGGTGGGTGCCTTAGTGCCACCCACATCTGAACCTGGGTGCTCACCAATTATTTGCTTAGACAAATCACTTCCCTCTACTTCAGTTCCTCCAGCTGTAAAATGAGCACACTCATCCCTCATTGGTGGGGAGCTGCTTAATTAAAAGGTTTGCACAGTGCTTTGAACTGGAAAATAATTATGTTGATCCAATGCTATTATTATGGAGCTGCCTAAGCACATACCTGAGCAGAATAAACAGTGCTTAAAACCTGGAGGAAGAGGCATGTAGATTCACTACCAATTTCCCCATTGGCCTGGCAATAATGTGTTCAATGCAAGACACCAAATACAAATCTGAAGTATGCAATTTATTAGGAAGTCATAAGGATTAGTGAAATAGCTGCTACAGATCTTTAGAACTAGTGTCTCATGTGCTTATTTTGAAATCAAGTGAAATGTCTTTTGGATGAATCAATCAAAGCATCACACATCCATTTATGGTCCTCACTAATCCATATGTCTCAATGGAAAGTCAGAATGAGTACAAGTAACAGTACATTAAGCTGGAGTGTTAATGGAGACCTTACGTAAAGACTTTTCTTTTTTAAGTCAAACACCCACGTCCAGGTGTGTACTTAATATGTTGCATTCCTATACATTACAGGCTGCTTAATAATGGTGACTAGGCAAGGTCAGGCATCCCATATTACATGTTTTCCTCAGGAAAAAAATAATACTGACAAGCTACATAATAGAGCAGAAACATAAAGACCATTTTGTGTTATAGATTAGCTCATTTTTCAGTCCCAACTCAGAGTACAGAGACAAATCACATGGATCTGTTCCACCCCCTTCACCATCCATCCAAGAAGGCAAACCAAAATTCTAGTCTTAAGTGCAATATAAGTGACAGAGCAACCCAACAGGGGTTTGTATGTATAGACAGAGGAAACTACTACGCACTTTTCAGGTTGGTCGAAAATGTCAGCATTCCCTGGAATGTCATGTTTCAATTGTGCTGTGAAAGAAGAGTCTGAGTGAAACACACTTTATTTGATCTTCATTGATTTTCTTTTAAAAATATATACAATTTTGAACAGTTTATTATTTTGGGCCCAATTCCATCAACCCATTATGTAGTTCCTTATTCTTGGAATAGTGGAATTAAATCCACGTGGGATTAAGTGCAGCAGTGAATTATTATTCAGTGGGCGCGTCTACACTGCGCAGTAGTGTTGGCAGACCCCAACTGTGATGCAATGCTAAAGTGCAGTAGTAACGAGCTACTGTGCAGCTCATTGCTACTGTACAGAAGCATCTGAAAAAAACCGTGTGGCGATGGTACTGTGCAGTAACGCTGGTTACTGCTCAGACATTTAGTGCTTGCTTATGTACAAGCAAGTACTAAACGACTATGCAGTAACAACTGCACAGTCCACTGCTCCTGTAGACGTGGCCAGTGTGAGTGGTGGGGCAGAAAACAGAAGTTGTTCCCTAATAAGTCACTTTCATTTGGGGAAATTTGGGGGCTTTTGATAACATTTTATAGTTATTTCCTGGCCAAACAGCAGAGAGATAATAGTGCTAAACTGCCAAGAAATGTGTAAGAACATAGATTTAAAAACCCCCAAAATATACAGCATCTCTATTTCTACTTTTGAAACCAACTGTTATGTCCAAAAGCAGGACATTTTCAAGGGCTGGTATCAACATGCCATATAACATGGAAGTCAGTTGTTGGCTTCTCTGAAAACAAAGCTCTAGCAAGTTATGGTTACAAAAATGTCACAAGGAGACCCTTAGACTATGGAGACTGAATCCTTCTATGTATCTAACATTTCTTTAGAAGAGGGGTGGCAATTTGAAAGCAACTACTCCAGCCTCAAATACAGCCAGCTCACCCAGTTTTGCTTTCTGGGAACTGAGTAACCAGATCAGAGAGGTAATAGCCAAAGACAACACAAAGGCTTGCTGTAAAGTATTGATTCTGGTGCTGGTGATCCCTCCAGTCCCTCAAGAAATAATAAACCACTCAAACTGAAATCTGAGAAAAATCAACTGGTCTGAGAACCCTAAGGGTTTCTTGGTTTCATTTCCACTGTAAATAAACCTCAGGCAGCAAGAATGCCTGCATACAAATACTAGTTGTCCACTTGAAATAATTCATAATATAGAATTCTTCTGTAAAGGCTTGACAGATTAAAGTAAAAGATCTTTTTCTCTAAAAACTGGCCAATGGCCTGTAGAACTCCCAAGTTTTCTTAAAAATAAAAATACAAATCCCTCCAAATCTGTACTTTAAAGAGACAGTGTATTTGTTAAATCATTCACAGAAATATAAAATTAATCATTAAAATAGGAACCAATTTCAAAAGGTCTATTGAAAAAAAAGTGTGTCCATGAACAAGGTGTTTCTTTGTAAACTGAATCCGGTTCCTGTTCAGCATAACAATGGGAGCAAGAATTACAGCGTGGATTGCTCAACTTCCATACTTTCAGAGGATCCTCTGTTGCCAGCGATGCCAGACCTAGGTTTTTGCTAGGTCTTCCGTCATATAGTTTTCACATGGAGTTATGCAAACAGTTTGTCCCCTTGCTAGCCAGCAGTTGAAAACGTGAGTCTACTGACCAGTGCAGCTTGAAAGACACGGTTCATCTTTCCCTAGTTTCACAACAATGAACAGGGAAGAAGTGGTACAGCGAACTACAAACTAGAATCTGGGACTAACAGAGGAGCTTACTAGACTTAATCTTCTCCTACTTGACCATATAGACCATCAACTCAATTTCAGGAACTCATCATTTTGGAAGTTTCGAGAGTGTGTCTGTCTTTTAAACATACTGGCATTGTACAGAATAGATAGGTAGAAGTTGGGAAAGTTAAAAAGTAAGATCCACCCGTGAAAGTTCTTATGACTACATGCAAAATCCAGGGTGAACTTTCTGAAAAGCAACAATGAAGTCACAGTTCTCTGAAAACCGGAGCCTTGCTCCCCCTCAGTTTTATTTTAAGGATGTTTGTCATGTGGCATTTCAGTCTATGTCCATAGCAGACCCTTTGATAGTCACTTAATTAAGCTGCTAGAAATGCAGAGTTGGCAGCTGGCATTCATTGCAATTTTTCCATTTGTTAGAGTGAAATAAAGCAATCACTCATGGCATAAAATGTAGTTATACTTCTAAAAATATTTAAACTATTGTATATGCCAAAATTCTCCTTCTCCAGAATGGAGCTGTTCTTACTCTAGTCCTTTTTTTGTTCTTACTCTAGTTCTTTTCCTAAGCATGTGCTATTGTATCTGTTGATCCTATTTTCTAAAGAAGGCTTTTAAACCACACTGACCTGTGCAGAGGACTAATCATCAGTTTCCTCTATGAAATCTCCATTTAGTTTATTCCTGCATATCATTTTTCATCAATCATTGCTTTGTTTATTCATGACCTCTTGCTCCATAACTAAAACATAATTGCAGTGACATTTACATTCAGGGTCTTAAAATGATTTACGTCTCAATTCATAATGAATGAGCATTCAATAAAAGTATATCTGGCTAGTCAAGGGTTTGAAAAGAGCAGGAAGTTATCTTCTGCTTCACTGAGCTGAACAGGTACATTGTACAAAGAGCCACAAAACTGCCATCTAAACAACATGTGGAAGCTTGAAAAACAACAGCAGAAATGCTTAGTAACAGAATTTACAGGATACGATAAAATTATTTTTTTGATGACCCTTATTTCTCCCATCCCATGCCTTTGCTCACCTTTCTGGTTTCTGGGTCCATATAGAGTAGAGGGAATTCAGGCGCACGATAAGAAGTTACGCTGGCCCAAAGAAATGGGCAAAGTTTCCATAATATATAGGTAGGTTTTCAGATTCAGTCTCACAATTGTTTCAAACTACCAATACCAATCCATTTTCAACCCATGGGAATATTTTAACAGGTGGCAATTATTTCCAGGAGTTATTAAACTATAAAGGGTTATTAAAATATTTATTTCCCATGGGTTCAGCTTTTTCCTTTCCTACTCCTTCGCAAATTATCAACTACAGTTTGAAAAGAAAAAATATAACCATGTATTTTGTAAAGAGGAGCATTAGCTGTCACTCAAAACCAAGCACTTTAAATTATATAGCTATTTCAGTTTTTTGTAAATGTATACCTCCAGATCAGCATCAGTACACTTTATAACAGTCTATTCAGCTGTGATTTCTGGAACTTTTCCCCACTGGTTTCATATCTGGATCATATTGGACCACAACAACATACACTGCCATGGAGATACTTAATTTCTTCCCCATTTTTTGTATAAAAATTTTTTTTAAAAAATCGATTAACTATTTTGAGTTATCAGAGCTGTATTAAAAACGTTGTTACATGAAATATTTACTGTTAACACTTCTTAAATAAATAGCACTGAAATGAATGGAATTCTTGCATCACCGTGTTGATAGATGTTTTCATAGAAAGATGGATGTACAGACATATTGTGTAGTATTGCATCGAGAGGTACTTTGGAGGAAAGATAATGTGTTTGCTGGTGCATTTTATGTGATAAAAGCATCAACCTGTGAACAGTTTGTTCAGTGGTGTCATTATACAGTATGATTACTTTGCAAAATCTAATTGAGATGAATTGGGCATGCTCACAATTGGTTTCAGTGAGACTTCACGAAATAAGAATAACTTGCATAAGCCATAAACAAGAGTATTTAAGGATATTAAAAAAATTCCAAACAGCCTAACACAATGAGCAAAGCAAGAAATTCAGTCAGAGATACCAACTTCATGTTTCAGAAGGAATGATGTGAATATGAATTGTTGCATTACAGTTTCCAGAACACTGACCTGGCATTATTTTCATGACTGGTTTCCTTGCCCTGAATTTTGTTATCCTTCGCGTCTGAACAACAATCTCCCTTCAAACTTGGGCTGATCTTAAAAACAACCTAGTACTGATGGCAAGCAAGCAATATAAGGTGCACCAATAAGAGTATCTATTTTCTTTCACTCACTCCATCATGCCTTGATATTGCTCACTCTTATGCAGGATCATTTACTGTTCACCTCCAGACCTGTTAATAGCTAGTCACATAACGGAATGAGCTAAAACCTCATGACACCAACTCCATTTTTGCTTTTGTTGCTTTAAATCAGACCCTTGTTATTTTAAACAGCGTTTATTGTATTTAATACATTATAAAATTTGAAAAATTGTAGGAAAGCAGCAGATTCAAACCAGAGCAACTCTACCAAGGATTAATTCTGGCCCCCTTTGAAAACAAAAAACAAAAATGAAAAACATTTAAAAACAAAAAGTAACCTTTCACATCAGTGAGGGCAGACAAAAATGTGTGGCTTCTGTACAAACTATGTGTAACATATTAGCTGACTAGTTTTCCAATGCAGTGGATGGATGCTTTCTGAAGTCCTGCCGATTCACCTCTAAAAAGACACAGACATAAATCTCCATATGCAAATAAACTTGAATCAAGGTGTATACATTGAAAAGTGGATGACTGTCTGGCAATGGAAAATGTACAGGAGTAACCTGTGTATGCCCCAGTGGTAATGGCTTGTTTACCGTTAAGTGGGCCTCAAGAAGGCCTAGGACACTTAATGGCCATCACAGCACCAACCTCACCTACCACTTTTTATTTTTTGCATTTCCTACCTCTTGAGACATATATACATACACAGACACACAGACACTTATGTATGTGTGTGTATGTGTGTATGTATATCTATATATAGATATCTATCTATAGCTATATAAATATATATAAATATAGCTATAGATAGATATCTATATATCGATATAAATAGATATATATTATGTCTTCAGGTTATTATTACTATTCCAAATGTTCCCATATGAATTCAGGTGTGGTCTCTATATTTGATATAAATGTGTCTTTATTCAATTTTAGTTCCAGGACTTGTTTGGTGTCCAAACTGCACATGAAACGTCCCCTTTTTTATATTTTTTTTGCATAAAGAAACATGTCCATTTAGTCCAGAGGCTCTTGCTTTATTCGAATGACAGAGGGTGCACGAGACGTCCTTCTAAGTTCTCGCCTCAGTACGTATTCACTGAATTGGGAAGAGTCCACACCTCCTCCGCACGAGCCAATAATCTCGAATCCTCTTTGCTGCAACCTCTCAAGTACCTGCAAAGAGAGGGAAGACGTGTAAAATAAAACCTGATGAAAGGCTGCTGATCAATTAGCTGCAGCTAAACCGTAAGCCAGTGGCGACCAACCTTTTTGGCAGGTGTACCACGACTTATCCCTGCACTTCTCCCAAGTGTCACTTTGACTACCTTCCTCTGCCTGCTCTGCTTCCTGCTTCCTTCCCTATTTATTGCTATGCAGCTGCATGTCACATAAAGAAGCTCCCAGAGCCACTTGTGGTACCCGTGGCACAGGCTGGGCACCCCTCATGTAAACTGTGGTCCAGGTAAACAAGAAAAATGTTCCATGTCAGCTGATGCTACCAAACCATCTTAATGAGATAATTCCCTGGAGAGGGTTATGATTTTTCTCCCCAACTTTCTGGATTTACAAAGCTACTTGAAAAAAAGACTCATTGCCTGCATGAAACTGTGGGCTGACCTCTGCTGACAGTGGCCACAGAGCACTAGGCAAACCACGTAGAGTGAGATTGCTTTGTAACATTCAAAAAATACGGTGTTTTCCATATGTGTGTCCTCCTCTCTCCCCTCCCCAATAGACTTCATTCTCTGTTGCACAGAACTTCAAATGTGAAAAACATGCATGCAAGATCCCATAGCTGATCTGCAGTGAGCATAACCAGTGGTGATTCAGCTGTATTGGGATAAGGTAATAATCACTGCATTTGCTGGGCAAGCAAAAGTTAACACTGTCCTTTCTTCAAAATAGAAGCCAACAGGAATGCAAAAGCTTTCTGGCAGTTGTACTTTATCATCTATAGTAAAACAAAAGCCTGATTTTCTCCCCAAATTCAGGGTTTACAGAATCTTATATACTCATAATTTTGCTCATTTTTCAGAACCCTAGTGTACCTCCAGTGGGAAAGGAGAGGGGCAGGGACCCAGTGGACTTCAATGTGCTCAAACTCTTTGAATATTGCCTGTGCTTAGTTAGTTAGGGGGAATGCAGGTGTGACCTTTTAAGCCTGTAAATCTAGAGACTACGGTTCCCAACACCAATTCCGCGAGGGTTATGCTAAGGGGGGCAGAGTTCTGTTTCTACGCTGCCATTTTTATTACTTGAATTATGCCTGAACGTCTAAGTTGAATACACTCCTACCCCTGCAGATGCAACTCTTCCCATTCATATTGCCCCTTGGGCTCCATCAGGATGGAAGCTGCCAGCAATATCTCCACCTCAGCAACAGAAGAAACTTTACAGGAATACAGAATGATGCAGCATTAATATTTGCTTGAACAGCGGTTGTCAACTTTTTGGCCCCATGTGTCAGATGAGTGATGTGGGGTTGGTCTGCAGGCCAGATCCAGCGTAGTGTCAAGCATGTGAGGTTAGTCCACCAGTGTGATCCAACATACGGGGCAGTGTCATCTGGCTGAGGGAGTCCCTGTGGGTCTGGAAATTTGGCAGTGGGGGAGTGGTGGCTGTATTTATGCTGTTGTGGCTCCCCCACCACCAAATTTCTGGACCTGTAGGGAGCACTGTGGGCTAGATTACATGACTTTGTGGGTTGGATTTAGCCCCTGTGCTGCAGGTTGAGCACACTGCACTAGAACATTTCTTGGACTCCACAGGGAGGGAGCTACCCTCTCCCACTTCTAGTACTTTCCCACCCCCAGAAGAAGTGTTGATCCCACCCCCCAACCAGTTTAAATGGGTTCTGGAGACAGAAGGTTCATTAGCAGAGTTTCTTCCTCCCAACTGCTTTTGCTCCTAGCCATCCCTAAGGAAGGAGGGAAATCAGAGTTCATCACTTGGCAAATGATCATGGTGCATAACAGGACCAGGAAATATGGAAACCAGGGATGGAGGGAAGCAGATGACCAGAAATGGGGCACTGACATTGCCTGTCTCATTCTGACACGCATAACCACAGGTGGGTAAACGTCTCTCTGACTGAACATGCTAATTACACAGGAGGAGGAATATGGATGCAAAACCATTAAAAGAGTTAAGTTTAAAACAACACAGCTGTTTTCCTTTGTTACATGAACAACTGATTTATTTGATTTAATGCTGTTTCATTAGACTTATTTCAATTTAACCACAAAAGCTAAAGCTTCCCTACTTATGATCAAATGTGGGACACCGGAAGAAAAATTGAGGAGAATATGCTGCAGGGGAGGATGTCCGAGTTGTTAGGATACTAGCCTGGGACTTGGGACCCAGGTTCCCTGCTCTGCAACTGATTCTGTGTGTGACCTTGGGCAAATCATTTAGTCCATGCCTCTTCAGTTCCTCATTCATAATTGGATATAATTGTCACTTTTCTACCTCACAGGGCTGTTGTGAAATTGAATTCATTAGAGACTGCAAGGCAGTCAGATGTTACAGTAATGAGGGCATGCAGCACTATTTAAGAATGATGATTCTCACCCTGTAGACATTCTGACCTGTACATACTCCGTTCCTCTGAAATCTTCCGCTTTTATTTATGCTCCTAAAAATAGCCATAGGTGACCTATATTAGGGAACCAATCCTGCCAATGTATGCTCTAAACTAAGGGAAAATTAACATAGCTCTCATGTTTCAGAATAAAGGCCATAAAAATCTCACTCCAGTATATCAGTGGTGTTAAGATACAGCCTGCGGAGCCGCATCATCCAGGCCCCAGCACTGTCCCTGGGTCACAGGTGGACTCATGTACCATACTCAGTGCCTACTTCAGGACCCACACTGCATGCAACACTTGCATGGGGCCAGTCTGGGACACTGCCCTGCATGCTGGAGGTGGGGAAGGTAGTCTGTGGCCCTTATCTGACCTGTTGGGCCAGCCCCACACCATTCATCCATCCTGTGGACCAGTCCCACACCATTCATGTGGCCAGTTTAAATGGGTTCTTGAGACCATGGGGCCAGATGAGTTCAACACCCCTGCAGTATATGCTTCAACAGCTATAACGCAACCAGCTTTTCCTGGTCAATACTGCATTATTAGCACTTGGATAATATCTAGCTGATATGGGTACCTTGCAATACTCATCTCCTGTCCAAAGCCTTTACTGGGCATGGAAGAGGGGAGGGAATTCTCTACCTTGATGCTTGAGTGAAAGTAGAAAATTTCTTAGCCCTCATTTGCAATTTTTGTGTATTTTGCAAATATTTGTTCATGAGTCTAAAACATTTCAGAGGCATATATAAATCGAATCATGTGGGTGATACCACTGAAAATTCATGAAGCAAAAAGGTACTTTAACTTCAGAATATACTCGAACATGGTGCAGTTGCTAGAAGGAGAACATTCCCTCCTGTCAACAATGGAGAGGATGAGGCAAACAGCACCACAACTGATCAGTTCATTATATGCTAACCATAGATGTATTAGGTTTCCTCAGTCCTTTCATAAATATATTTATTTATTTTCATAGGTTTCATAGACATTAGGGCTGGAAGGGACCTTGGAAGATCGAGTCCAGCACCCTGCCCAAGGGGCAGGAAGTCAGCTGGGGTCATACAATCCCAGCAAGATAAGCATCCACATGTCTCTTGAAGGCATTCAGTGTAGGTGCATGAACCATCTCTGGTGGCAGGCTATTCCAGACCTTGGAGGCTCAGTAGCGAAAAAATTCTTCCTTATGTCCAGCCTGAAACGGTCTTGCTGGAGTTTATAACTGTTCAACCTTGTCATCCCTTGGGGCGCTCTGGTGAACAAACGTTCCCCCAGATCCTGGTGAACACCCCTGATAAACTTGTAGGTGGCCATCATATCACCCCTGAGCCTCGCTTTTCCAGGCTAAAGAGTCTGTTTTCCTGACCTCTAATCATGCGTGTGGCTCTTCTCTGGACTCATTCAAGTTTCTCCACATCCTTTTTGAATTGTGGAGCCCAAAACTGGATGCAGTACTCCAGCTGTGGCCTCATCAAGGCCGAGTACAAGGGGAGAATGACATCCCAGGATTTGCATGAGAAGCATCTATGGATGCAAACCAGCATTTTGCTTTACTGGCTACAGCATCACATTGCAGGCTCATATTCATCTTGTGGTCAATCATGACCCCCAAGTCCCTTTCATCCGTAGTGCTAACCAGTGTAGCACTGTCGAGCCTATAAGGATGCTGCAGGTTTTTCCTCCCAAGGTGGAGAACTTTGCATTTTTCGGTGTTAAACACCATCAAGTTCTTGTTCGCCCATTTGCTGAGCCTGTCAAGGTTAGCCTGGATCACCCGCCTGTCCTCAGGTGTGGAGGCTTTACCCCAGTTTGGTGTCATTGGCGAACTTGGCCAGTTTGCTTCTGACTCCAATATCCACATCATTAATGAAGATATTGAACAATATGGGCCCAAAGACAGAGCTTTGTGGGACCCCACTGGTCATAGGACACCAGGACGATTGACTTCCGTCAACCACCACCCTCTGGGTCTGACCACGGAGCCAATTTCCCAGCCAATGGATCATGGTGGACCTGAGGCCGCAGTTGGCCAGTTTTGCCAAGAGGTGATCATGGGATACCAGAGCAAAGTCTTTTTTGAAGTCAAGATATATGACGTCAATCTCTTCTCCCTTGTCCAGGCAATAGGTCACCTGGTCGTAAAAGGAGATAACGTTGGTCAAGCACAACCTACCTGCAACAAACCATACTGGCTATCCCTCAGGATGTTGGCATCAGCCAGTCTGTTAAGGATGGCCTCTTTAATAATCTTTTCTAAGACCTTCCCTGGGATAGAAGTCAGGTTGATGGGCTAGTAGTTTGCCGGATCCACTTTCCACCCTTTCTTGAAGATCGGCACCACATTGGCCTTCTTCCAATCTTTGGGCACTTCACCAGAGCACCAGGAGCTCTCAAAGATCCGTGCCAGGGGCTGGGCTATGATGCTCGCCAGCTCCTTGAGTACCCTGGGGTGTTGATTGTCAGGGCCAGCTGACTTGAAGGTATCCAGCTTCTCAAGATGTTCCTTCATGAGGTCATGGGCGCCCCATGGGACTGATGAAAGACCGACGCAAAGTACCCATTTAATAGGTTGACTTTTTCTTGGGCATCGGTTGTCAGTTGCCCCATCTGGTTTAGCAGGGGTCCAATGTTGCCCTTGCTTTTCCTCTGCCTCCCCACGTATCTAAAAAAGGACCTTTTATTGTCCTTGATATTTGTAGCTAGCTGGAGTTCCATCACAGCCATGGCTTTCCTGGTTTGCTCCCTGCAGGACTGAACCAGTGCAGAATATTCCTCCTTGAAGGTGGGTCCTGCCCTCCATCCTTTGTAGGCCTTTCTTTTTAGCCGCAGGAGGTCTGCTAAGTCCCTGGAGAGCCAAGGGGGCTGCTGTGCCCTTTTGCTGCCTTTCCTCCGAGACGGAATAGCATTGGCTTGTGCATCGATGCTCGCTCCCTTGAGGAGCAACCACTCTTCCTTAGCTTTTTACATAGAGGCCTCCAATTTCAGATATTACTCTGTCATTATGTATAATAAAATGGAAAAGTTATCTAGTGATAAAAGGGGGGTGGGGGCAGGAAACCAGTAATTCTCTAGAACCCTAAAAAGAAATATGCCCAAGTCTCTCAGAAGCAGATACATCCTCATTTACATTGTTTTAGAGAGCAGCAGAAGGGACTAAATCCCACACAAATAATGTACTGCCACAAAATAATGTTTTGAATGAGCACAAGGCTATTCCTGAGCAAATGCAAAGGATTCTTGGTTAACACTGGGAAGTTTCTGTAGTTATTCAAAAAGCTTGCTTTAGCAACACTGGTTCCTTTGCAAGGAATACAAGCGGAATTACAATTCTCCCTACAGGCTCCCAGTCTCCTGCTGGTCTTGCATAGTGAATCCTGCTAGTGTTACAGTAAAGAGTATCAGGCCAGTCCATGGCACACAGTGCTCAGTTTATCTCTGAAATAATACAACCATGACTTCATACCTGAACAGAGTTGAGGTGACAGTATCCATTTAGTGGAAATCTGATGACATGTGTGGAGTCGTGATTCCAGCCAGCATTGACAGAATTACACATGACATCACCAATTTCTGGAAAAACTTCTTCTATCAAGGATTTATCCCCACTCAGTGTAATCCTCTCTCCAAGATCCGGAGCTACACGTACCACCAGGCACTCGCAAGACCTTGAAAAACGGCCAGTCTCCCGATCCTGTTTCCACCTTTCCATTTCACCCAGCATGGGCTGAAGCTGAAAATACTTTGCCTCTTCATATAACAAACTGTAGTCCTGAAAGATACACATTTTACTGTGCACATTAAATCAGATGCACAATGAACATGCAAGTAACTTCTTATTTATACATTTTTTCTGACAGAAGCTAAACTAGTTCTATTGTGAAGCCTTTATACCCAGTTCCATAACTGTGTACATTAGTATTACTTAACATAAACCAAAATCAGCCTCTTAAAAATACTGACTGAATCATTATTTAGAGCAAAAAGGGGACTTTCCTTGTTTTAAAAGAGTGTGTATCATGGCAGGCAAGGCTCTTTGGGTAGATGTGATATCTTTTATTAGATCAAACGAGTAGTTGGAAAAAAGTTCTTGGCAAGCTTTCGGGTGCAATCACCCTTCTTCAAGTATAGCAAGTCTCTGCTGTTCTATTGTGTTCTATTCCAACGAATGAAAGAAGCTAAAAGTGTGACAGGATATCAGTGAGAAAGTAAATAGGTAGAAATTAGGAAAACAAAAGGTAGAGCAGGGAAATGAGGGGGGAAAACGAGGGGGGAAAAGTGAAAGGTGAGTAAAGGAGACTCTGCAGTAGTAGATTTTCAAGGTAGAAAAGAGGCTGCCTATGAAAAAGTAAATAGCTGGAAATTAGGAAGACAAAGGACAGAAAAGGTAGGTGGGGACAGGGGAGGAAGGGGTGCAAGACAAGTGTAAGAGGTCAGGTCTGGCAGGTACCTGGTGAATCAGACATCAGGCAGGTCGTAATTTGTCATAAATCCAATGTTATATTTTGGGATATATATTAATATGTATTTGTGATATAGGATTATGATATTGTTGTGCTATGATCTTGATATGATTATGAATATGGATATATGAATATATAGAATATATATGAATTGTATTATATCCAATGAATATTATGGGACACTACAAATAGTCACATTCCACCTTTCTCGAAATCCTCCCCCCCATAGTGATGTCATAAAATAATGACCTCATTGAACAGATGGAACAGAAATTGAACCAGGATTCAGAAAATCCATCATTAGGATCTATTGTGTCTTAAAGCAATACTAGCAGGCATAGTAACAGGTACAAACATGTAAATGAGAAAGTCTGCAATGGCTTTAAGAGTAAAGCAATTCAGATATTTGCATAATGATTTGCATATATTACTTCATTTAAAAAATTAAGTATTTTTTAATACCTCTCATTTAGGCAACAGTATTGTTTCTGCTATGTTGCCTCAAACAATAAAGAAAATGCAATTCAAAGTGCAGCCAGTATAGAAATTATTCAGAAGTGATCATTTGGAATTTGCCTGCTTCCACCTTTTAAATTCATTTTTTACCCCTTATTCTTTATTGGGCTAAAAGCATGGATTTGGAAGAAAGTATTTGTATTAGGAAAAATAATCAGTGAGAAGCTGGGAAGATAGAGGAATGTAGCAACAACAAAGGAACTGCAATAACAATATCAATATTGCATTCAAATTGGGCTACAGTTTTATAATATCACATGTGTTCTAGGCATGCAATAACTGGATAGTTGTCCAGTCATATTTTTGAGGTTAGTCAACTAACATAAGCTTCTACAAGAAAGAGGAGCACCTGTTTGTTTTTAACACTGTTTTTTGTAGACATCTCCAAATGTAACTGGAAAAGACCCTCTGAACACTGCAGTAGATGTACTGTCAAGAGTTATACTTTTAATTTCAGCACCACTATAATACCTTTGAACTGCTCTTGCAAGTATGATCCGTTAATGGTATAAACAGGGCAGCTTTCTGCTTTTCCAGTAATTTATACTGACCTCCAGGAGAAGCAATAAGGACAACAGGGCCTATCCAGAGCTTCAAAGAAGCAGCAGATGCAAGCTATTTTTAGACACTGATGTCACTTAGGTAGATCTATCCTAAGTGCATGGGAAGAATAAGTGTGCTGACACCAGAGGTTATTCAGGAGATTGTTGTAGCCAGCTCCTAAACTAAACCCAAGCCCATTTCACCAGTCAGGCAAATTGATTTTCCTACTACAGAGATAATTAGGGCCAGATTTTCAATGGATCTCAGTACATTATGTAGTGAACTCTAAAAATCTGGCTCTTGAAGAGAAATAAAAGGTTATGCAATAATTAAACCTCACCTATACATTTCCATCCCATTTTACTGCCATGTCTCTTATTGGAAACTAATCACACAATGGGCTAGGCATTCAGAGGGAGGGAGGGAGGTTGACAAAGAACTGTTTGGAGCTTATCTGTGGCCTCCACTTCACCCTCACACACTGGAATAAAAATGGAAAGTTTCAAGAATTTTAAAGCACTGTATCTATAGACTTGGTAACTGGAATGAAGAACTGCAATTTTCATTCAAAGAGTTCTCTAGTTTAACAGAGAACTGGCAAAAAAAGTCTCAACTTGGCCTGATTAATGAATGTGTAATAATTTGCCCTCGATTTCTCAGCCAGAACTCAAAGAATAAGCCACCAGCCTAGTTCAGGGGATGAGGAAAGGCAGAACTCTGCTCTTCAATCACAGCACACAATTCAATATTTAATTTAACTTTGCCTGTCAAGATTCCTCTCTCAGTCTCCAGGTATTCACCTATGATCAGAGGTAGGGGCTTTTTTTAATCAAAAGGGGAAACATAATAATTAAGTGTGGGGAACCTCTCCAGTATATTCATGAAAATTAGGAAGAGGCAGAGAGTCTAGGTTAAAAACTGAATATCCCCCCAGTACCATCTCAACATCCCTGTCTGATATAACAGATGTTGCATCATTATGCTATAAGTTTAAAAAGGGACATATAATGTTAACACCACTTTAAAAAAACACCAAGAATAACAAAGTTTAATTCAGCCAATCAACAAAAAGGAACTGTTGTAAATACTCAAAAAGCAACCTCCCAATGGACTATTTTGATCATACAGCCACGTTCTATCTTCAGTAGAGTATCTCCAAATGCCCTTGAGTTACTTGAATTCTCACCTTGAAATCATCAGGGATGAGGAGTTTTGACGTTCGTAGGAAATTCAAGATATATCTGAACATTTGCCCATCTCTGTCGATGAAATAATGCTGCTTGAGACTGTCCAAAACAATAGGCTCCGTGCCATCAAAAAGCCTTCCAATTCTGGAGAGGAAAAGAGGGGAATATGTGTGGTAACCATTAACAGCAAAAGCCATTTGCTTTGTTACTCAGGGGTGTACCCAAAAAGATGAAGCTTATTCACATGAGGAGTCCCAATGGCTTCAATGGCACTACTTCTGCAGGTAAATACAACTCAGTGTAAAAGCTGCAGAATGTAGCTTTAAGGACTGCTGATATTTACAGGGACCACTACATAATAGGAATGGAAATGTCAAGACATTTCTATTAAAGACTAAAAAGTTAAGCAAGTTGAAACAATAGTGGCAGATCTGGGGATTTTACAGAAAAAAAATTAACCCTACTGCATTTTGGTCTATTAGTATGCTCTAAAGTTTAAACTATGGAAGTTTTATCAACCCCTACCACTATGCAAAAACATTTCATATACTCACATTTTGTGCCATGTTCTTTTTTTTTTCCGAGCTCAAGCTTTGCCCAAAAATGAGGGAAGCAGGGTATAGAATCTAAAATTTGAGAGTTTACACAGAGTTTTTCTGAAGGATTAATGACTGCTTGATTTGGGATCCCACAATTATAGAGCCTCACCACAATCAGTTACATTCCGCACATTCAATGTTTTCATTGTACTGAAATAAAAGGCTCAACCACACACAGTTTTGTACCGAATTTGAGTATTTTGGCTTGACATCTGTTATAATTTAGAGAAATAAGATATGTAGATATAAATACCTTTACTCCTGCATTGTCTCAGTTTCTAAATCAATACAGTTAATTGTAAACAAAAGCTTTCCATAGACCAGATTTCAGTTTCTCCCTCACAGTTTAGATTAGAATATACAGTTACCACAATGAAAACTACCAGAAAACTATATCCATGCTAAAATGAGAGATAAGAACCATAATGTTCACAATCTTATACAGAAACATCATCCACCTTTATAATTTTATGTTTAAAAGTTATATTTATTCCATTTTTCAAATTATAGAGGGTGCACACAATTGATTTAAAAAAGAATCACGACGACTAGAATAAGGAACATACATCTCACTGACATGTAGCAGCTAAATGAAGTTTACTTCTTTATGTTTGTAGAATGGTCACACAAAGAGCGCTCTTTTTGAAGCCATCACATTTTTTTGCCTCATCATTGAAGAATTCAGGCTGTGGCTGGTCACATAATACAGACTCCTATTCACTGACTGGACAAATATGACTTAAAACCAGGCTTGTAGTGCAAATAGGGGTGATAGTAATCATTTAAAATTCACTCTCCACAGCATTTGATCTTGTGATTTTAATATTTGCATGGGAACAAAGAAGAAAGTCAATATGTCCAAGATTATCTTTTTTAACAGGTAATTGAATGCATAGTTATGAACACCTTGCTGTGGTATCTGTCACATCCGACTTGTTATTAATAAGTATTTTAAACCTTCACTATAGTATTATTTATCTAGCAAACTAGAAATTGGTAACAGAAAAAGAATATGGTCTACAAAAATTTAATACTAACAAAGGTCAACAAACAAAAAACAGAGCACCCAGCTTGCCTTTCAGATGCCATGTTCAGATTGTATGGCTAACAAAAACACCCATCTTTCACTTAGCTTGTCTGATCCTCAACAAGGGTAACCTATAGCCCAGGGACAGGCAATTATTTTGGCTGAAGGGCCCCTTAGCAAGTTTTGGTGAGCTGTCGAGGGCCATATGGGTAGCCCCACCCCTTAACCGTTGCTCTGCCCCCAGTCGCCATACTGGGACCGGGCATCCTGCCCCCCCAACCCCTGACCTTTGCCACTGGAAGTCCCTCCCCTTGCACACCTTTTGGGAAGGAGGGTGCCGCAATAAAAAACCCCAAATCACATATATATATATATATATATATATTATTTTAATTTTATTTAAAAATATTTTTGTACTGATTTATGTGTTTGCAAAGTGTATCTAGAGATGATTGCATAATAGCTCAAAATACAGTCCTACTGTATTTGTGTGTGGACAGTAAAGGGGAGTATGTGGGGAGTGAGTGTGAGTGTGTGATGGGGTGTGGGTATGGTGGGTGGGTGTGGAGGGGTGCGGGCTGTGGGAGGAGTGTGGGGTATGTAGTTGGGGTGGGAGAGACAGATGGGGCGGGGCCACTGGCCCCATCGCATGTGGCTCTTACAGACTGCGTGTGAGCCTCACATGATGCAGATCCCATGCCCAGGCTCCATGCTCCTGCTGCCCCATCCTGGGTCCCTGTTGGTCCCAGGGCACCAGCATAGGCTCCACGCTCCTGCCTTACACCACCACTCCCTCCCACTGCCACCACTTCCTGTGGCCCTCGCTACTCCCCCCACCATTCCCTGTGCCACTGACACTTTCCACAGCCCCCCACCACTGCTCCCCTGACTGTCACCGCTTTCCGTAGCCCCCACTGCTCCTTGCCACTGCCCTAAGCTGCCACTGCTTCCCACGGCCCCTGGCTGCTCCCCCGATTCTCTCTGTGCTGCTGCCTCTTCCCGCAGCCCCGCTACTGTTCCCCCCCATTACTCCCCATGCTCCTGCTGCTTCCTCCAGCCCCACCCCCCGCCATTCCTACTTCCCTCCTCCTTTCCATCCACTGCTTCTCATGGCCCCCTGCCTGCCACTTCCAGCTCTGGCGCCAGCCCATCCTGGCCAGCACCGTGCAGTTCCTGGCTGCTGGACTGATCGCAGTGGTTTCCCCCCATCCTTCCATCTGATGTTATCTTACTTTCCACAAAGATGGAGAGAGATAAGAAACAGTCCCAGGGTTGTGAGGCCAGAAGTTGCAAAGGCTTCTGGCTGGGGGCTCCCCCTGGGTCCTCCCAGGCAGAGGCCTCCCCCTGGGTCCCACTGCTGCCACATCTTTGACAGGCAGCCAGGGGCAGATAAAAATTAATTTTCTAAAATTTTTAGGGGGGCCGCAGGCTGGATAGAATGGCCTGGTGGGTTGGATCCAGCTCATGGGTAGTATTTTGCTCTCCCCTACTATAGCCCAATTTTTACAGAGAATAACTTTTCAGAACCAGAGTCAACCTTCTAACAGTTTAGGAACAGTAAACCTCAATCAGATATATTCTAGTGAAAGTTAAAAGCAGTGCTGTTTTTAGACAGAATCTGAAATTTTCTAACTCCTGTCCCTCAAAAATTAAGTCAAGAAAAGGACTGGAGCAGAGACCGCTAAAGATATGCTATATCAGGGGTGGGGAAAATACAGCTTGTGGGCCAGAACTGGCCTGCAGAGGGACTTTGTCTAGCCTGCGGCAGGTCCCTCGGATCAGTCAGAGCCGACATACACAGCCCCACGTCTGGCCTGCCCCAGACTTCCCACCCCTGCTGAGAACCATCAAGAGCCAGGCAGAAGCTGCCGCTGGATGTGGGGTAAAAGCAGCCATCTCCCTCTCACTGCTGCCAGGCCCTTCTTGCTGCAGCCACCCAGAGCCCATGCCCAGGCTGCCCTGCAGCTCCTCTCCGCTGCCACCACTGCCCTGCTGGGTGGCCCAGAGGCAGAGAGGAATCACAGAGCAGCCTGGGCACAGGCTCCAGGCAGCTGCAGCAAGAAGGGCCTGGCAGCAGTGATGATGAGGTGGCCGGTTTTCCCCTGCACCTAGGAGCAACTTCTACCCTGCTGCCTCTGCTTAGCGTGTGCAGAGTGGTCCAGAGCAGGTGTGGGGCAGGCCGGGATCAGAGCTGAGTGCATCAGTTTTGGCTAGTCTGGAGCTAGTTTGCTCTAGCCAGGGTGAGTTCAGAGCTGGTGCAGGGTGTGCCAGGGTTGTGTGTTCAGCTGCTGTTCAGCACTGGTGGTGGTGGCAGGGAGGAGCTGCAGGATGCATGGGCTCTGAGCTGTTGTGGGGCAGAGAGGGGGCACTGACCAGCCCCCAGCAGTACCAGAAAACTGTCTATGTGGCTCATGGGCCCAAATAATTGCCCACCTGTGCTATATATATTATCAGATGTGGTCTGCATCACAGAGCTTTGCCTGCCTAGCTGTGCCGGTAAAACCCTTACCACCAATGTAACTATGCCAACAGAAGCGTATTTATATTGGTTTAGCTGTGTCACCTGGAGAGAAGGTTTAGCTAAACTGGGAGAAACTTACTTTTTACCAGCATATAGATTTCATAGACATTAGGGAACCCCATAAGATCATCAGGTCAGCCCCTTTCTCAAGGTGTAGGAAGTCAGCTAGAGTCCAAGGATCCCAGCAAGATAAGCATCCAACTGTTTCTTAAAAGTCTCCAGAGTAGGTGCTTGTACCACCTCTTGGGGGACTCTATTCCAGGCCTTTGGGGATTGGACAGTATAAAAGTTTTTCCTTATGTCCAGCCTAAAATAGTCTTGCAGGAGTTTGTGACCCTGGGACCTTGTTATTCCTTGGGGTGCTCTGGTGAACAGGCATTCTTCCAGATCCTGATGCACACCCTTTATATACTTATAAGATGCCACCAAGTCACCCCTAAGCCTTGCATCTCCAGGCTGCAGGGTCTCATGGCTCTCTGCCCTTTGATCATGCACGTGGCTCTCCTCTGGACTCTCTCAAGCTTCTCCACATCCTTTCTGAATTGTGGAGCTCAGAACTGGATGCAGTACTCCAGCTGCGGCCTCACCAAGGCCGAATACAGCGGGAGGATGACATCCTGGGTCTTGCTTGAGAAGCATTGGTAGATGCAAGACAGAGTTCTGTTTGCTCTGCAAGCTGCAGTATCACATTGGTGGCTCATGTTTATCTTGTGGTCATTCATGACCCCCAAGTCTCTTTCAGCCATGGTGCTAGCAAGTGTAGCACTGCCAAGCCTATAAGTGTGATGTGGGTTTCCTTCCCTTCCCCCGAGGTGAAGCACCTACATTTCTCTGTATTGAATACCATCAGGTTTACATCTGCCCCTCTTGCAAGTCTATCGAGGTTCACCCAGGATCACCAGCCTATGCTCAAGTGTGGATACTTTCCCCCAAAATTTGGTTTCATCAGCAAACTTAGCCAGTCTGCTTCTGACACCAGAGTCCAGATAATTTATAAAGACGTTAAAGAGTACAGGTCTGAGAACGGAGCCTTGGGGGACACCACTGGTCACTGAGTGCCATGTTGGTTTGGGTCCATTGACTACCACTCTTTGGGCCTTCCCTTGGAGCCAGTTCCCAGCTATTGGAGCATAGGATAGCTGAGGCTGCAGTTGCCCAATTTTTCCATGAGGACATCATGGGACACCAGGTCAAACACTTTTTTAAAGTCCAAATATATGATATCAACCTCTTCCCCTTTGTCCAGGTGATGCATTGCCTGGTCATAGAAAGAAATGAGATTGGCCAGGCAAGACTTACCCGCAACAAACCTGTTGCCTTCTGTTAGCCTGTCGAGAATGGTTTCTTTCATATTTTTTTCCAAGATCTTTCCAGGGACTGAGGTCAAACTGATTAGCCTGTAGTTTCCCAGATCTTCTTTCCTCTCTTTCTTGAAGATGGGCACCATATTGGCCCTCTTCCAATCTTTACGTACTTCACCTGAGCACCACAAGTTCTCAAATATCCTTGCTAGTGGCCATGCATTGATGTCTGCCAGTCCTTTAGCACTCTTGGGTACAATCTATCCGGACCAGCTGACTTGTGGGTGTCCAGCTTCTCAAGGTATTCCTTCAAGATCTATGTTAATGGTGGGCGTGTATTCACCTTCATCCTGGCGGTCCCACATCAAGTTAGGCAGGGTGGTCCCTTTGGGTTGGTGAAAAACTGATGCGAAGTAATCATTAAGAAGTTTAGCTTTTTCCTGGGTGTCAGTTATCAGTTCCCTATTTGGTTTAGGAGGCAATGTTGCCCTTGTTTTTCTTCTGACTCCCTACATAACTGAAGGACTTTTTATTGTCCTTGATTCATGTAGCCAGTTGGAGTTCAGTTACAGCCTTCCCTAGTTTGCTCCCTAAAGGTGCGGACCAGTGCGGAATACTCCTTCTTAGTGGTGTTTCCTGTCTTCCATCCTTTATATGCCTCTCTTTTTAGATTTAGGAGGTCCATGATTTCCCTGTTCAGCCCAGGAGGTTGCTGAGCCCTTTTACTCCCTTTCCTAGGTTGGGGATGGACTTCCCTTGTGCTTCTAGGATTGCTTCCTTAAGGAGCAACCACTCGTTGTAAACTCTCCTCTGTATCAGTTCATGGCCTCTCAGGGCCTTGGCAACAAGTCTCCTGAGCTTATGAAAGTTGGCTTTCCTAAAGTCGAGGACTTCTACATTTCTGACTGACTTGCCAGCTTTGCAATGGATAAAGAAAATGATCAACTCTTGGTCACCGTCTCCCAGCTTCCCTTTGATTCTCAGGTTGCTGATTAAATCATCCCCTTTAGCCAGTACCTGCTCATATGCTGCACAACCACTAGGGTGGGGCTCTGCCAACATAACTATAGCAGCAATGTCTCTATACTGTGGACAAGTGGAAACTGTCCTACTTACCCTTTTGCATTTAAAGGTCCTTAAAAGCTCAACAGTAAAAATATTTGTCTGTGCCTGATACCGCATCTCTTAAATATCCTGCAGGTTTAAGGGGTGTAGGTTGTAGCCATGTTGGTCTAAGGACATAGGCAGACAAGGTTCTTTGCATGAATCTGATAACTTTTATTAGACGAATTATAATAAAAGATATCAGATTCACGCAAAGAACCTTGTCTGCAGGTTTAAGTAATGTGTGTTTTCCCATCAGTGATAGGGTTCTATTAAATTAGCTTGTAAGAATGCCAAGTAACATTTATTTTACAATTTTGTGAGTTGACCCTCCTTTGTTAATAAATGGTAAAGGTTGGCTCTTATGCTGACACATTTTAAATATAAGATGACTGTGCTGCTCTGAAAGTTACTACCCTCATTTCTTGTTGGGAAGGCAGATGCATGTAAAGGCTCCTAGACAGGCTGAGGACACCATTGTTTAGGATGTTGTACAAACATTCATGGTATGACTTCGGGTCCCAAAAGCTCATGATTAATTCTGGCCATGGATGGGCATTTCATTTCTAGTGAGAAATATGCTTTTTGCACCACAAAAAAATAGAACATATAGGCATTCAAGAGGGCTTTGTAGAAAAAAACATGGCAGTTCCATTAAAAAAAGGTCAGCTTTTTATAATCACAACTTCTCAGCAGTTCAATGACTTCCATCATCTGTAACAGCTATACAAAGTGCCACAGGGCATACCTCCATCCTCCAGCATCCCAGGTGTCTGTGCTCCTTGCTCCCCCTCCTCCAACAAATGCTGGGGAGTCTGTCTGGCATCCCAGATTGTACTGTCCCAGAGCAGTGAAGTTAGGCTTGCAGATCACCATGCAGTCACGCTGCTCAGCCTTGTCATTTTTGGTGGACAAGATAAAGTCAATCCTGCCCAAGGAACAGGGATCTACATCCCTTCTATGCCAAAAATATCAGTTCCTGTTATATCAGCATCTCTGCCATTCCCTATAAGCCATGCTGGAAATGAGCACTGAGCAGGGGACTGTTTCTGACTGGTTTTGAACTAGCAAGTTCTACGAGGCAAACGTGATAGCCACTACCACAAAAATCAAAGGTACGACAGAAAATAAAGTGATTGATCAGGAACTTATGGGTGGGTACGCTTGTGTCTAGGTCCTTCACAAGGTGGCTCTCAACTTCTACAACCAGCAAGTGCCATGCCAGGGGTGAAAGGGAGGAACTCCTCAGCACCTCTCCTGAAGCTGAGGCAATGTCAGAGCCATGCTGGATGGTATTGTGGCTGGAAGGTCTGCGTGTCTTTGGTGTGGAGATGAACTGCTGTAATTTGTTAAGGTGATAGCTGGGATGAAGGAGAATCCCTGCAGTCTCCACTGCTGAAGTGGAGCCAGCATCGGAGCCCTGCCTCCACCATCAGCTGTGCATAGATTGGCAAGACTGGGGAATCATGGTGCCAGCACCCACTGGATAGCTGGGGACACTTTCTGCATTGCCTCTTCCACTGTGGACTTGCATATGCCAAACTGGCTGGTAAGGCAAAGACTATGGCCAGAGCCTCAGTTATGGCTAAACATGGAACTGTGCATCAACTCACTCAGGAGCTGAGGAGTTCTTAGAAGAAATGGGGAAGTCTTCGGCTTTGGGTTGTCGGGAACGTGGCACAAAATGGACTGCCGTGCTGGACTTAAAGAAATTCTAAGTCTTCTCTGCATTAATTTCCCTGACCTCTGTATGACTGAGGATCATAGGAAGGTAAGGCTGGAAGGTCATTGTGTCCAGCCCCCTGCTCAACACAGAATCATTCCCAATTAAATCCTCCCAGCCAAGTGTCTAACCAACCTGCTCTTGAAAACCTTCAAGGATGGAGATTCCACGGCTTCTCTAGGTAGCCTGATCCAAGGCTTGACCCCAATCATAGTCATAATAATAAATAAAAAAGCCCTTTAACTGTAGACCTATTTTGGTTTTTCCCCCTCCCTTTATATGAAAGTGAATCAGCTCAGGACTAAGGTAACTTTCCAAAACCAAGTGGATTGGGATCCACAGGGTGAGTGGGCGGCAGGGATCCACTGAAGGCGGGAAGTGAAACGGGTGAGCATTTTTGGCAGTGAAAACTGTAAGGAGCTGAACTGCGGCTCTGCACTCCCCAGTATGAGGCTGGGGGCAGGAGTCCCTAGTGGGTGAAATTTCCTAGGTGGCCAGTCAATTCATCCTTTCCTCTTTGCTTGGCTGTTCTCAGGAACCTCCCAAGACAGGGGATCCTGCAAAGGACACTGGGATCTCTGCACACTAGTCCCCTTGCTGTGTCAGGGATACAGGTTCTCTCCATGCTCTACGGTGCTCTGGGCAACTGGGCGCTTGAATGCCTGTATGTGTATTTCTCACTATATTTTTATATTGCTGCAAATTTCCTGAAAATTTTCTGTGCTGCATCTGAATGTCTGTCCATACCCTCTGTTATCAAGGCAGTGCTCCCAGACTGCCTAAGGGCAAGCAGAAAAAACTGCACTTTTTAAAATAAGGTAATGATTAAAAAAATTGTGCGTAAGAAATTATTTACATGTGCATATAGTGTTACTATGAGAGAGAAAGAATGTAGGAAAATGATATCTTTTAACAACACACAAGTTTTTGTATCTTAGATTTTGAATAAAGTAGTGTTTGAATAAGCACTCTCTTTCACCCATAATTCAGCTTCTCTTTCTGCTTCATCTCACATTGAAATTATAATGCTTAAGTGACATCAGTCTGCTGGCTTGAAAAAGCATTGTGAAGTCATGTTTATTATAATTTTATTTCCAGAGAGACACTGGAAGACATGGCCTCCCCCACTTCTTGACAGCCCTGGTTTAAACCATATATTTGATGATAAGCAATGATAGCAAAAAAAAATTATGACAAATATATGAAACAGATTAATGTATTTCAAAATACGAATGTACTTTGAAGTTTTAATTACAAAAGTAGTTTATAATTATATGTGGATTAGCCAAATATCAAGGGTAAAAGAATACAAAGCTGTAGTCTATTTATAAGAAAATGTTCCTATAAAATATTTAACTAAAACTAACAGGATTGAGCTTTTTGTAAGTAAGGAAAAATAATATCCTTTGGGTTGAAAATGTGATCTCCGAGGGACAATAAGGCATAGGAATTTAAGTATCATATGCCATTGTCAAAAAACTGCTGCTTCAGAGGCTGAAAGAATAACCAAATGCCATAATATTAAACTTAACTTATATCTGCTTTTATTTTAAGGGTTTATAAATGGCACAACTGACCTCAAACTTGATTTTGGTGAGTAGAAAGGAGATAGCAAAATAAGAGAGAGCAAGTGAGTAATCTTTTTATTGTAGGACTTTTTTCTTTTCTATGGACACTGTCCACCCCTCCAATAACACTGTTTCCAAAGGCTGTATTCCTAGAATGAACTTCTGGACATTAGAGCAATGGAAGTTGACACTACTGAAAAGAATACCCGCATTTTTCAAAAATCCCCCTAGATTATCTGTCAAAAATATGCTGGGTTCACTCAAACTATAAAAATGTATTTTCAGTTTGTTTTGTGGGTCTACAGAGAACTCAGGGGAAAAAACAAACAAATTAAAAAAAAAGCCCAACATGGTCAGCGTTCTAGTAAAAAAAAAAAAAGATGATCTCATAACTTTTCCAACCCATACAAGCAACATAACATAACCTTGCTGATAAGAGTTTATTGACATCACCGAAGAATATGGGGCAAAAATTCCTTTCCTCTACACTAAGCAGAAAGTATGGAGCCCTGTAAACCCTGACATGGATTAGCATACAGGCACTGAATGACTTTTGTTCTAAAGTAGAATGAACTTGAAAAAATAGACTCTTGAATGAAAATGACGCACATTTTACAATGTTGTCTATAGTTATTGTCACTGTTTCTCCTGAGGAGTCAGTTCTCCCTTTGTGTATTTCACAAACAAATTTGACAGGGGAAGGATGTGGAAAGACATCCACAAATTAGAAGAACAACTAATAAAGCAACAAAAATGGCAGGGGGAATCCACAGGGGAGCGCCTGAAACTACATGCAACTGTCAAGATGGCAGGGTCCCTTGATAAAGGCTTTCCTGTTACAGGCATAGTTACTTTTCCATACCAAAGGAACAAAAATTGTAATCCTGTGTTTAATCACACCACAGAAGGACTGAGGTCTCACATTCTGAGCAATGAATTAAGGTTTCCATTAGAGAATCCAAGAGGGGCTGGGAAAAAAAAAAAACACCCATGAAAATCTCTCCAAAAATTTCCCATACCATATGGTAAGGAATTAAAGTATTATTATTACTGAATTAACAATCTGCAAAGAAATTTTATTATATACAGTGAGCGTGTGTGTGTGTGTGTGTGTGTGTGTGTACGCTTGCATATATATAAACTATAGGACCAGCACATGTGCAGGAAAATATAATTATTGGAATTAGTACAATGAGATTAGCAGGGTTTGTCTTTTTAAAAGAACACAAATGAAAATTTTATTATGAAATTATTTTAGCCTATGCTGGTGTGTGGGAGTGCTTATTTACTGTTGTTAGAAAGTGCAGTAAATTATTAGCAATAGGTTTTTATTCTTGCTTAGCTTCCTTTTAGTCCATATTGTCTATTAATTTCATTTCATTTTGGTTTGTTAAGTGCTCAAAGGTAATTTACATAAGAGCACATTAGAAACTAGATCCATTTCAGGATGTGCTCATCTCATGGGTGTTTAATTTTATTCGATTGCATGCTTAAATAATGATTTTTTGCACCATCTCTGGAAAGCTAGTCCACTTGTGGAAGACAGCGATGCTAGACTACCTAAATTTATGACACCCACACATTTCTATTTGTTCTTCAGTGTATTGCTTTCAGGGTAACAATTTGCTTTTTACCTCAATAACCCTTTGTAGACTGCAAAAGGAGTTTTGTCTCAACTCTGCTCAACAATGTTACTGCATAAGCATGATACCACTACAGAACCTTGCAGCTTTCAATAACAGGTATTTCTAAAACATCATTTTCACCCACCAGGCTTCCAGTTTCAACCCTTTGCAGTTACTAATACTCATGCTCATTCTAACTTTACCTCCTTGTGAGGAATTTAAGTTTTCAGGCTTATAGATCCCAGAAATCAGTGAGTCTATCTATTAACATAGGGCCTAACACACAAATGAACAAAAGAAGACAGAGCAATGAGGAAAAGTTTAACAAAATAAGTAGTCCAAGAGAGAAAGTGTTTATGCAGAGCCATCAAACACCAAGCAAGAACAAGAAAGCATCATATACTACAGCTCTTCTGAGATTTAAAAGAAAATGTTACAATGAGGGAGGAATTTTTGAAAACAGGTTTAAATACTAGACTCTCAGGGGAGAGTGAGTAAGAAACCTCTTTAGAGATCTTTTGCTAAAGAGGAAAAGGGAATTGAATCAATCATGCCAAGGCCATTTCAAATATGTTAGGGTTTGCTATATAGCCTGGGGAACAAAAATGAAAAGCAGGAGTAAATGCAGGGGGCTACAGAATGCATAGACAAAACTGTCATAACTTTCAAGTTATAAAGTATGTAACAGATGGGGAAGATCTGAAACTGTTAATAGGGTGGAATCATATACACATTAGAGACACTAAAATGAAACAGGGGATTTGCTATAACCTGCCTGATCAGAGACAGCCCCAAGAGTAAGAGATGAAAGCAAATCAAACATATTACAAAATGAACTAGCAGGCATTAGCTGTAACCCACATGGACAAACTGAAAGATTTAACTGGTAGAGAATAAATTATGCAACATGTTAATAGTCACGTTAAAGGAATGCTCCTTATGCTAGCGAGAGAAATAAATAGGGAGCAATTCAGTACCTGGTTTTGTGTACTGAAGACAAGACTGAAAATGCAGGGATGAGCAGCTATCTGAGCTAGCCACAAACAGGGTGGAGAAAAGCTAGGAGCAAATGTTAAAACACCCTAGTTACTAACTGCTTGATATGTAGGCCTCTGTTCCTTAACAGTTCATATCCATAATGTGAAGTGATTAACTAACCTTTAAGACTGAAACTGCTAGCAGTACCACTATGTTGTACAGGCAGTCATCAGACTTATGACACAATTGGTTCCTGAAAACCGCCTCTTAAGTTGAAATGTAACTTGGAACCAATTTTCTCATAAGAAACAATGTTATAAATGGGGAATTGGTTCCTGAAATACCCTATTTTCACCAAAAATACCCCAGAATTTTGTACTCAAGCAATTATAGATGAGTAATATAGCTACATTAATGTATTTATATTGTAAATAGTAATCATATTGATTTGGAAGGACTTCTTTGAAGTGACTTTGCTGGACTTTTTGAAGGGCTCTTGGTTGGATTTTTTGAAGAGTTCCTGGCTGAAGTCTTCTCGGGAGTCTTGGCTGCAGGTTTTTCTGCAGTCGTCTACTTTCTTAAAGAAAGTGTCCAAGGAAGTTTGGACAGGTGTTCTCCAGGGAGATGAGTGACACAGAGAACTTGGTCGCTGGCATGGCATCGCGATGGATCAAGCATTGTAAAGTCGAAACTGACGTCATAAAGTTGAAACGGTGTCAATTTATAAGTAAGCTGTAAGTGCAAAACATAACTCTAAACATTGTAAGTCAAGGACTGCCTGTATCTTTCTTTCAAGTTCAGATTCTTGATTCAGTAACATATGTTCAAGTCCAAATGTGTGTATTCAAAGTAAGCAAAGCCCTGCTACTTCAGAACTGGCAAGAGGGTCTTAATGCCCTGCCAACTGCTAGGAACCTGGCCTAACTAAAAAACAGTCTCTCTCCATTTGGCATATTTAGTTACCTTGGGTCATATGGCTCTGAAGTAGAACAAGTACAGCCAGTCTCTGTTATTATTGCTATAGTGAGGGTGAAGCAAGCATTAGACATAGAGGTGGTAGAAGCTCCATCCTTGGAGGTTTTCAAAACCTGGCTAGACAGAGCTTTGGTTGGGATGATCTAGTTGAGTATGGTTCTGCTGCAGGCGGGTTGACTAGACCTCCTGAGGTCTCTTCCAACCCTAATTTGCTATGTTTCTGTGATTATGGTGCTTACCTTCTGCAGAGGGGCTAGGAAGTAGGGGTAGGGGATTGTCTAGGCAGGGACAAGCCTGAAGCTGTGCTTATCTGCTTGCCTTCTTACGTCTTGCCTATATCCTCACACTGGGGCACCCCTCAAAAGCTCTGGCAGCACCCCATTGTGCCCCAGCACCCTGGTTGAGAATGACTGATCTAGAGGTATGTTCTAAACTTTGCACACATAGTCTTCCCTCTTCCCTTTTCAAGTTTCGTGGATGGGCAAAATATGGCCCATGGGCCAGATCTGGCCTGCAGGGGGCACCCACCAATTGATTTGATCCAGCCCACGGCTGACCCCACAGCACTCCACATGGTGCCAAGGCCAGCCCAGGGCAGGTTGTGCTGTGCTCCAGCCCATGCTTGCTGGCCCTGTCCCATTCGATGCACACAGCTTCTGGTAGGGCTGCTCCTGGACACCAGTGCCAGGGGGGCAGAGTGGGTAGAAGGCAGTTGGGAGCTGGAGCCAAAGCCCCATGTGCTGGGGCAGGAGCTGCTCAGCTGAAGTCTCCTCCTAGCCAGGAGCAGCACAGCAGGAGGAGTCACCACTGTAGGAAAGGGAAGTACAGCAGCACCCAGGCAGCTGCAGCCACATCAGGAGCAGCCCCTCTGGAAGCTGTGCATGCTGGCTGGAGCATGACATGGTATGGAGCGTGGCACGAGCTGCCCTGGGCAGGAGCGCCAGGGGTCAGCCCCATGTGGAGTGCTGTGGGAGCAGCTGTGGACTGCACTGCCTGGGCAAGCTCTGCTGCATGCACCCCCTACCCCCACCTCCCTTCTCTTACCCTGGCTGGCTCCTGGGACCTAGTGCCCAGGCAGTGCCCTGCCATACACATATCCACACATTCCCCGCCCCCCCCCCCATACACACCACTGCACTATGTCAGGGGCTTCCCTGTGATCTGGGCCTTGCTTGCTCATCTTACTCTCGAGCACTGCTCCTCCCCTGCTCACAGTCCCAGCCCACATAGGGAGTTTTGGTGAATTGTTGTGGGGGGGAAGGGGAGCATCAAAACTCCCTATGTGGCCCCTGAGCCCAAGTATTGCCCATCCCTGATGTACACACACTGGGTCTACTGAAGGACCCAGAAAGCTCCATAGGTCCTATAGTAACTCATATCCTCAAATGTTTCTCAATTTTTAAAGACATATCAGAACACATTTTTCAATAAAACTGTTTAAACTGATTATTTATGCAAGACTTTACCCAACTCATTTTGTAACCAAGTTTTCTTGGCTACTACTGTATTTCGCAGAAATTTAAACAAATATTCTGTTTTCCTGCCAAGAGAATTTACTAAGCTTGTTTCAAATTCCACTGAGGTTTGTTATTTACAGGATAAATTGAGGGAAGCTTCCTATTAATTTAGGGCCTTGTCATACGTTACACTTAACACGTGTGCTATTTAGATTATAGCAGGCATTATTACCACTCAGAAAATTTTCTGAGCAGCCACACGGTAGTGCTTACTACGATCAAAATAAAACACGTCCTTAGCATCAGTTCAAGACTCCAGTGTGGTGGGAGGGTTGGGACTGACCAACAGTTGTTAATCAGTCCCTGCTCTTGCACTGCAAGAGTCCTATGTAACTGGGACAAACAAAACGCTATCAGTCCCAGTACCCCCACTGCCCAGGAGCCAGCTCAAGATTCCAGTGTACTGGTGGGGCTGGGACCAATGCATTTCTGATCCAGAGAGTCTCCAGATTGTATTGCCTCCATGAAGCACTAGGATAAGAACTCAACGTGTACGAAGTACTACTATCTGGCGCTACTGCTGATTAGAAAAGTCCTAACTTTGCTATGCTACAATGGTACTTAGCACATGTTTTATTGCTTGAACACTTGGACGTGAGCATTTTAAGTACAGTTAACATGTACTAAGTGTAACGTATAACATGGCCATTCATAGTATCCATGTCTTTTTGCCTGGGATAGTTATTACCAACTTACAAGGAAGTGCCTTCCAGTTATTAGAGTGGAGTGGCAACAAACTCCTTGAGTCAGTTAGCTAATATTTTTTGCTATTTTTTGCTAGTATGTGGTACAGAGGCAGTAGGGAAATTGGAGTGTTTATTTATTGAATTACTGAAAGCTAGCAACCAGCAGGATAAGTAAATATACAGCACCCCGGTACTTCTGTTAGCTGAGACCATTCTTTCTGTGTATCCTAAAACATTGCTCTCCTTCTGTGGTCACTGATATTATAAGCACACGTTTCAGAAGTCATGTTAAGGAAAACAGAATTTCACAGCCCAGTCACTTTCATTTTTGTCTGAAAAATCCTTTTTAAAGTGTACATGAAGAATATCTACATTTAAATAATTTCCTGTAAATGTAAATTCTACACTGGGTATGCACAGTTCAAGTTATTAAAATTGATAGTTGCAACAGATACTTCTGATTAAACAAATATTGGGTGCGGGGGGAGAAAGAAACGCGGATGTAGTATATCGAAATTCCCACGTAACAAACGTTATTAGCTTTCTGAAATCAAAACAGCACAATCATTGCCTTCATACCCTCAAGAATGTTCAACCTCAAAACCCCATACCCAACATACTATATGAAACCCTCAAATAAGATCGCTTCATACATCCCCAACAAGAGTCTTAGCAAAATAAGTCCTGAATTCAAGAACAGTAGATAATACAGGGTGCGTCTACGTGTGCTATTAATGCGCCATGATAAACTCTGCTGGTTCGTGCTGGAGTCAGCTGCTCCTGGATGTGGTGTCTTCACGTGTACCTGGGACTGTCGTGGGTGCAGGTGAAAATGCTGTGCCTGGGAGCAGTTGGCCTGGATGAGGGGGTTGGGGAGTCAGGCCTGGGCTCCAGGTGGCAGCAGCGGGTGGCAAAGAGGTTAGCTGGGGCATGAGGGTGCTACAATGTGGGGCTAGCCAGGAGGCAGCCCCTGCACTGTAGCACCCTCATGCTCCAGCCAGCCCAGGTTATAGTCTCTATGTGCATTTGATTGCATGTAACTGTGCTGCAGGATATTACTTGACTCTGCTGCAGGATAGTACTTGTCTTGGGCAGTGGTATCATACAGCAGAGTTAATTAGTTAACTGAGCCCCAATACAGGTGCATGTGTAGACTGAAATGCTTTACTGTGAAGCTAATTAGTCAATTCTGCAGGAAAGCGCCTCTGTAGGTACACCCACAAGAGTTTACTTAGTACTTCTTGTGCACTGATGGTACTAACTCTTCCTATACTTTCAGGAACTGAGCATCACATTTCACTAGAGAGTTGTGGTGCCAGGCATGCACAAAATGGCACTAACTGTCATGGAGATTTTCTGTGTGATTTTTTTTGAGGATTCATATATTTTATTAGACCAATTGCGCAGTTGGAATAAAGCTGCAACAAGTTTTTGAAAGGCAAGGTATTCTTCATCAGGTCTCGGGGGGAAGCAAGCAAGCACTATGAAAGTAAAGAGCTCAGGGTAGTACTGTGAAAATGGAGCGGGGGAGGAAAATTGCTGGGGTAGCAAATAAACAATTATCAAAAGAAAAGCAGCCGATTACTGCCAGATCAAGACCCAACAAAAGGGAAGGGGTTCATTAATACCTGTTGTGCACAGGATGAAATTCAGGAATCAAATACAGGCTTTCCAAAATCCTACAGTTCTGGCTAGCAGTTCCACCTAACATTTCACTGATCATTGCCTCTTCTCCCAAATAACAGAAAGGATAATGGACTTCTACAAATATGATAAGAACACATATGCCTTATTCTTTACAAGATCTAGACTGGTGATACTCAACCAAGGGTGATGCCGGAAGGTTACTCTGACATGCTGCAATTACAGAGTATCAGAGCAGACTGAATTAACTGAATCAACTAATTAGCATGCTCCAAGAGCCTCCGCATTTCATGTATCAGCATACCTGCACTTCAAAATGCTGGTGGGGGAGCTTTAATTAAATCTCATTTGATAAGCTTTAACTAAAGCGCCCCTGCTGCCATTTTGAAATGCAGAGACACCAATACAAGAGATGCTGCGGGTTCTTTAATTATAGTAGCTCTTGGAGCCACTCTAATTAATGCCCCTCCCCCCAACTCTGGAACACATGTAAAAACACCCCAACATCCTTTCACAGCGACCCAGAGTACAGTGCAATATTAGCTCTGTTATGATGCACAGACACCTACACGATGAGTCTAAAATAGTAGAGAACCACTGATCTACACAAACAGTTTTTGCAGTTCAAAAGGCAACAGAATTTGCAACTGGCCTCAGTTATCTGATCCACAATAGATCAGAAGCTTAACCTTAACAGTTTATCCTATGGGGATTACTCTTTAATGGAGAAACAGGCTAACTGTTGAATTAAGGCTAGTACTCTCAATATGTTGCAAAAAAACCCCAACCAACCAAACAAAAACCAACAACCCAGAAAAAGTGTGAGTCTAAAATTATCACTTTTAATCACAGAGCATTCATTCTAAGTACTGGCATGGGAAAATACTGGTATTATTCAAACCGGTTTTCATCTTGCACGCAGGGCTGGCTCATCCTATCCTGTGGAACCTGCAGCCAAGGGGCCCCCTGCGGCCGGGAACCCTCCAAATCAGTGCTGTAGCAAGGGGGGCACCCTGCATTGCCACTGCCAGCTTCTTTGGCTACTTGCCACTGCTGACGGCTTCTTTAGCTGCTCACCCCCCCATCAGCTTCTTCGCATCACTGGCCCCCAAAACTATATGTTGCAGGGGGCCCCCAAAATTGTGGGCCGGTCCTGCTTGTACATGCCAATTAGAACAAAAAAAATTCACATTTCAGAGTAAAAAAACTGATCAACTATTTCAGGGCTGTCTAACTTACAAGCACTTGGAGGCTACACCCCCTGCAGACCACACCAGGGCACAGTCCTCCCTGGCTGCACATCCCACAGACAAACACCTCCAAAACCCATCCCACCCCCACTGCACCATACATCCCAGGCTCCCCCTCAGCTCCCCCTGCTGCTGCATTGCCCCATGCCCTGTGGGGCAGGAGCAGGAACCAGCAGTCAGAGGAGGGAGGGGAAGCTCAGAGACTTGAGCAGCTATTGCAGCTGGAGCAGTAGGATGAGTGATAGCTGGGGCCACAATTTAATCCCCACAGGCTGCTAGTTGGACAGTCCTGAACTACTTTAATAAGAATGTGTATAACTCATAATGGAGCCTACTATTAAGGTTGTCTGACATTTCTCCTTACAAGACCGTGTTTTCACTTGTTTATAACTTTGACAAACATTTCCATGCAGGATGTCTATGGCAGGCTAATTTTGTGGCACTTTTTTGAAAATGTCAGCCAAAATAGTTCAGTCATGTCTGAGACTATGCTAGGGAAAATAATTTTGTTCATGTTAAAAATAAATCTAAATGAACAAATTTTTGTTAATCTTAAATATGAAATGCTGTATGGTTTGTAGAAGGGAAACTTGGGGTGGAAAGAGGATAGGGGACAAGGCAAGTCTTTGGGTACAGACAGAAGTGCAGCTCCCTGCTGTAACTCATGGTGCTTTACAGGAAGTGCTCTAAGTTACAGCGATCCCCCAGACCCAACAGATGTTTGGTATTAAGACCTGGGCGTTGGAGGACCCAGCTGCAATTTGAGTGGCTGTGAATGTGGGGGGGGAGGGGAGGGGAGGGAGCAAAGAGAGCTCAGTCTGGGGGTTTTTCTGGTGCTGGCGGCTGGTGTGGGTGGGTTGGGTGAAATAGCCTGTGTTCACTACAGCATACTTTGCTTCAGAGCCTGCAGTGGAACCAAGGTTGCCCAAACTCACCGGTCCTCAGATGACAGCAAATAGCTAGAAAGCCACTGGCAGAGAATGAGTCCCTTTTGTAATACTAGTCCGCAAAGAAGATAACCATCTATTTACAAGGGCTATTGGTTAGTCCAGTGGCAGTCTTTGCAGCAAATCTATCCTTTCCTCTGTTACAGAGTTCCTGTGTGATGCTGGCTAAGTCAGCTAACCAGACTTTTCACAAGCTGTCACTCATTAGATGGTCCTCAATTTCTGAGGACCATCTAATGAGTCCTTAGGCCCCAACTTAAAGTCTTAGAACCCGATTTGCAGAAGTGAAGGACACGTCCAGCTCCATCTAAAGCAGAGGTGGGCAAAATGCGGCCCGCGGGATGGATGTGGCCTGCCAGGCCATTCTACCTGGCCTGTGGGTCCCCTAAAAAATTTAGAAAATTAATATTTATCTGCCCCTGGCTGCCTGTCATGTGGCCCTTGATGGCTTGCCAAAACTCAGTAAGCGGCCTTCTGCCCAAAATAATTGCCTGCCCCTGATCTAAAGTCAGTGTTGGTTATGCTTTAAACATGCACCAGAATATCAGGTCCTAGTTGTCTTCAATTGGGCATGCAATATTAGAGGCAACTTTGAACTTTAATCTCTCTGGGCCTAAGCTCCCCTCACCTCACAGGATTTGGGGGCAGATAAAATTACTGAGTGAAACACTCAGATACTATATTGAGGGGTGCACAGAAAAGCCCATGAAAAAAGCCCATGAAAAAATTAATAAATCTGTCTTCAGAGCAGGATTTAGCTATGCAGCAAATCAAGCCCAGGGACACACATTGATCAATGGGGAAAAGAGAAAAATATTGAATAGTTGTTTATTAATTGAGGACCCTCCTTTCTGTACTCCAAATGAAGCAGGGTCTTGTAGAAAACTAGAAGATGTGATCACATAATTAAAGACTGTATTACAATAACCATGCAACAAGCATCCTTAATTTTGGCATTTCTTAGCTTTTGAGTGCTGGTGACTTGACAAGCTTAATGTTCTTTAGTAGTGTGTAATTGTATTGAACAGAAATTACAATGTATATGAAAGTATATGTTTTTCTTCTATTTCTCTCTTTCCCCTACAATATTGTATATTTGAGTGGATTTCTTACAGTCATCATCTGCCTCTCACACTAATTTTCATCTTAATGCAGGCATAGCACATTACACTGAAAGCTCCCTCGGGCAGGGCATACTTGTGTGTTTATGTGTAACAGTGCCTAAATTCTAGATATTATTGTATAAAGAAAATGTAAGGGATATGGAGCCACAAAGTCTTTGTATTGCTTTAACCTCTGTATGCATCCATTAGAGTTATATCAATACAACATTATGCAGACATGACTATGCTAGTGAAAAAGGCATTTATACCTCTTACTCCTATAATTTTGGAAGTATATTACTATAAATGCACTGTCACTAGGGGCTACACATATTTAACCAATTTAGTTAAGAGTGGACACCATTAACCAGAATAATTAAGTCAATAAAAATAATAATTAAAAAAGCTTTGTGAAAATCAGGCCCAAGTTTCAAGGAACAAGAAATTTCCTAATTTTAGAGCAGCTGTGAGCAATAATTAGCATCTAATGTACAAGCTAGGCATGTTCAAGTCACACCTACATATTCTTCCAGTTAGTGGGGGATCATAAATATAGTTCTAAAAAACACAGATAACAGTATTTCTGTTGATAAACATTAGATGCACAAAACATTGGCTTTATTATTTATTAGATTAACTGCTGCTGCTGCGAGTGCATAATCCCTGCAGCAGTATGAGGCCTTGCTCTAAGGGGTTATTTATGTAAGAGTAAATGAGGAAGAAAGTTATCTGAACTAGGAAAGGAATAAAGATAAATTACAAAAGCAGTAAACACCTGATTCTGAGGTCACTTACTGGACAATGAATGAATGGCTGGACTTTGCTGGTCACTAATCCTAAAAAGTATCATATACCAAGTCAAACGATTACATCGAGACATCATAAAAACAGCCTGCGCATTACATTTACTGACAAAGAATGAACTGTAGTGAAGCGTCCATGCTAAACGGAACGCAACATTAAACTACACGGACACTGACATCACCAGAGTAAACAAAACAGGTTCACTAGATCACTAGATAAGGTACAACATAAATGGTGATAATTTGCTAGAAGTGCTATATGCTAAGAATCAGTACAATGCCTATGCCATGTACTGTCTTGCTCTGCAGAGTATCTTATCTTGAAACCCAACCACAGATTGTTAAAAATTCCTTGATTCTAAGTGTAGGCTCTCACTTTTGTGCATGTCTAATGCATGTTTAAATTAGGGATCATGTAGAATAACAAATTAGAAGAAACTGTTACCCAGCAACTAATAAGGATTAATAGCATGGATGTGCTTGGGTTGAAATAGATTTGTGGGCCAGACGCTCAGCTTATGGGAACTGGCCTAGCTTTACTGGCTTCAAAGGCTTACAGTGGCTGAGGCTATGGTTCCTAACACTACTATGTTCATAATAGCTAGAAACTCGAAATGGCCCAATGGCCAGGATTTAATCAGAACAACTAGATGTTAATTAAATGTAAGTTGCTTGCAGGCTAAGCTGAGACCACTTCTAAAACAACCTGAAGGATGGCAGTCCCAGAATAGACTTCAATATTAATCGTTAATTGATTCCCTATTATTTCATATGAGTTTAAATATTTTCCAGTTTTCTAAAATTTGGAATTAAGAAAAACAACCTGAATTCGACTAGACCTTAACCAAAAACCAGAGAACAACCATTCCCTCTTTTACCTCACTATCCTCATGCTCAGGGGAAATATACCTACCACCTTTAAAAAGTGAATTTGGGAACAAAAATTCATAAGCTGACTGGCCGCTAAGAACCAAGGACTAAATATTGATATTGATTTATATTTTACCCAATTCTTGAATTCTTTCCACACAGGAAAGGTGAGAATGACCTCCTCCCTTTTGATAGGCTTTGATTTCTCAGTAATCAGCTTCTCAAATTGTGTATTTGCTACCCCTGAGAATTTCTCTCACCCCTTCCTCCTGCTAGTTTTCACTGTGCTGAGTCTGGCTCCTGCAATCAGGGATGGGAGGAAGAATTTCTTGCATTCGAAAGTTTGTCTAACTTCATCCTGACTATATAGTTGGTCCAATAAAAGATACTGCCTTCAGAAATCCTTGCCGCTCACCTATGTTACTGTTGAGAACTTATTTTATTCTATTGTGTTTTCAACGGCTGAATAGCCCATGTATATTTTTCAGTCAAATACTGAGGTCTGGAGTTACAACAGAGAAAAGCACAGGCAGAACACAAGAAGAGCTCTTATTTATTTCATACAAGATTTTACTTCATTTCAGTCCCATGCCTAGAGTTTACAGTGGGGCTGGATTGACTGGGCCATCCTGTGTAAGTGTCTATTAATTTCCTAGAGTGATCTACAAGAGTCTAAATGACAGCCGTATCCTTCCCAAATGGCAGGCAGATTTGGTATATGCCTGCCATAAACCTGCACAACTTGGGAACCGCTCCCATTCGAATTCCTCAAACAGTTTTGAAGGTATTTCCTAGTTTAACAACCCTGAGCTGGAAAGGAGCAATAGCTGCCTTGCAGAAGGACGTTGTGCTGAGCCAACTGTGGATGGGCCCACACTGAACTAGCTACTAACAGATCTGAAACAATCTGAGGTTACCAGCTTCCACAGGGCAATGGTAAAACACCTCTGTAATTTTACTGCCATCTATTTTGATGCCCAGGCAATAAAGGCAAAGACAAGTTTCTCACACAGCTCAAGGGTTTTCCTCGCACAAAAAGTTTATGGACCCCACAGTCACTTTGTGTTTCCATCAGGATGTAATCCCAATGTTCTGTGGTCCAGAAGTGCAAGTCTGCAAGGGAGGAGGGACAAGAAGAGCTCTTTCATGAAAAACAGCGTCAGAAGAGTCGACACCACCATGATGCCTCTTCTGCCTGGAACAGCAACCCGCTGTAGTCATCTATCTGCAAAAGGCCACCTTTTAAACACCTGGAAGCAAGCAAAGTAAATAGAACATTGACTCCATAAAAAAACCTGAACCTGACAGCTGTCAGTCCTAGTTAACAAGTAGGGCCTTATACATGAAGAACGGCACACCATCTTGGCTCCACCAAAAAAACAAATCCTGCAATTCCCGAAGATGTTGTTCCAAAATCACCACAGAAACCAAGCACAGAGCAACAGTCAGAAATCAGCCCCTCATGACTGGATACAGTGCTAGTGAAGACATGTGGTATGACAGTAGGGGTATGAAACTTGACTGCTCTTCTAACGTTAGCAGTCTTGCTTTAAGCTAGCTTTGATTGTTTAATTCAAGGTTAAACTCCAGCAAATAAAAGGCCTCGAAGAGCGATTGGTTGCAAACTCTAGCCAGTTTCTGTGGAAGGGAGTTTGGCCTGATTTAAGGCCACGTCAATATGGCAATGGTGCATCAGTGTAGTTTGGTTTAACTGCAGTGGTTTAGCTGTAATGTCATTCAAGTGTGTTCACACCACTTTGCTGTGATCATTTAAAGGCTCTTTCCCTGTTAAGTACTGCATCCACACAACTCTGTTCTCATTCAGATTAATGCCTCTGCACTCATGGCACTAGGGACAGCCAGCCCATGGCATAATATTAAGCACACAGCTCTGTGCTTTAATTTGCCACCCCCCACATCTGCATTCTGGGATGGTGACTAGAAACTACAGGAACGGTGAGATCAAAGGGGTGTGTGCACGTGTGGAAAGCTCCCAATCCATACAAGTCCTTTCATGGCAGTACCGTTTTCCAACACTCAGCATAACACAGGCTGACAGATGTGTTTTGTTATTGAATAGGGATACTGATGCTGATAAAGCCAAAGGAGCATCAGCAGAAGGATAAAACTGAGCGTCCTCCAAAACATGTATTCACAGTAACTTTTTGCAGTGGAGCACAACTTCTGAGCTCAGCCAGCTAACAGTGACAAGATGCAGGACTAGAGACGACCATCAGTACTCACCAAATGACAAAAGCAACTTTTCTAGAAAAGTGTGCAAAGCTTGCTGTGGAGCTGCAGCAACTACTTCTTGGAGTGAAGAAGTATGTGGTCATTACCAACTGGAAGAAATTCACTGCTCCCAAATTCTACCACTCTGTAGCTAACCAGTTTGGTGTTGGTAGAACAGCTGTCTTACATGTTCTGGGTGATTAAAAAAAGGGGCTGTGGCATCAGAGAATTATAGAAATGAAGGGCTGGAAGGGGCCTCAAAAGATTGAGTCCAACACCCCTGCTGTGGGCAGGAATACTGCTGAGATCAAATGATTCCAGCATGGTGTCTCCTATTGAAGACTTCCAAGGTTGGGGGCTGCATCACCTCCTTGGGAAGGCTATTCCAGATTCTGGTCACCCTTACCATAGAGAAGCTCTTCCTTACATCCAACCTGAAACCATCCTCTAACGGTTTATGGCCATTGTTCCTTGTCCTTCCCCTGCATCGCCATAGTGAACAGTTTTTCTCCCAGCTCCTGATATTCATCTCTCACATATTTATAGATGGCCACCACATACTCCCTCAGTCTTCTCTTCCCCAAGCTGAACAGTCCCAGATCTCTTAGTCTTTCCTCATAAGGTTTGTCCTCCAGGCCATTAATCATTCTTGTGGCCCTTCTCTGGATCCTTTCAAGATTCTCCATGTCTTTTTTGAAGTGCAGCGCCCAGAGCTGGACACAGTACTCTAGCTGGGGTCTCACCAACATTGAGTAGAGAGGACGCATTAATTCCTCAGCCCCGCTCATGACACATTGGCTAATCCATCCCAGTATGCTATTAGCTCTTTTGACTACAGCATCGCACTGGTGGCTCATGTTCATTCTGTGATCAACCATAACTCCGAGGTCCCTTTTCAGGATACAGCTGTCATTGTTTAGATCACTCTGGGAAATTAATACACATCTACACATATTCATGTTGCTGGTTACTTCTCCCCAGATGAAGCCCTCTACATTTATTCGTATTAAGCTGTGTCTGGTTCTACTCCGCCCACCTTTCCAGCTTGTCCAGGTCCACTTGGATCCATATTCTATCCCCTGGCATGACTGCTTTCCCCCATAACTTACTATCATCCCCAGAAGCTGGTGGAGTGCTAGAGTACACTTTCCTTCTCTGCTGAAGCAGATAGCTGGGGCTAAGCCTACCCCACCCTGTGATGGGGGGGAAAGTTTGCAGGGGAGGTGCAAAGTATCCTGGGATGCTGAGAGACAGAGTTAATTTTAAACTTGAGGGAATCTGGGACAGAAGTTCAATAAACTGATTAAACCTAAATCAGTTAAAGTCTGATACTACATCTATCCACTAGGTGCATTGAAAGAGATTTTTTGGGCTGATACTGAGAACTGATTTTTAAGGAGGCATATAGGCCAATACTGATCTCATTTCCAGTACCAGCCCAGCAGCTTGGGGAGCTGCGTGCAACTGCCAAGTCTGGTGTGGTGGAAGAGGAGAGTAGAGGGAAAGGGCGGTGCGGGGGGGCAGATCAAGGTCTCCATGGTGAGGGAGCAGGAGGGAGTGGGGCTGGGGCTTGTGCTGCCCACCCAGGGGTGGTGGGCAGTCACGGACCAGAGCTGCAGCTCATCCAGGGGGTGTGGGGAGCAGAGGGGGGCAGGGGGAGGCTCCCACCGCTGAGCACTACTCGTCCGAAAGCCACTTGTCCGGCACTTGCCCACTTGTCTGGCAGCTGCTGCTGCTCGTTCAGGATGGCATGGTGGGCGGCGGAAATGTGCCCCCGGATCTGTGTGGAGTAGGGCAGGCTAGGAAGTGCCTCATACATCCCTGGCCCCACCCAACCTGTTCAGATCCAGGGACACACGCTTCCCATCTGCATACCTTCCTGGACCAGTGGTGGGAACAGTGGCAGGAGCCGCTGGATGAGTGGGCAAGCACCAGACCAGTGGCTCCTGGACGAGCAGCACGCAGCAGCAGGAGCCTCCCCCCCTTCCCTATGCCCCCCGACAAACCCCAGCTCCGCCCCACACCTGCCCCACCTCAGCTGGGCACTGCCTGCCTCAGCCCCTGCCCCAGCTCCAGTCCTACTCCTCCCTCACTGCAGGGGCTTTGATCTGCCCCACTACAGCCCTTCCCTCCTCCCTCCCTTTCCACTGCACCAGACTTACCAGCTTCACGTAGCTCTCGAAATTCCCAGACTGTGTTCCTTGATACCTACGTGCTGTGCTGTGGCTGCACATGCATACGGGCATTTATCGACCAAATTATCAGCCACATCAGTCTGATTTCCAATTTGATCAATTTTCTTTATATCAGTGCCAATCCAGTATTGACTTGCTGTATTGCTGCACCTCTACTATCCACGTTTATCTTAAACTGGTTTTGGCCATTTTGAAAGGGGGTTATGTGTACTGAACTTCTGTTGTGTTACAGATTTGAACTTGTTTCTGATCACTTATAGTAGTTTGTGTGTAATTTCTGTCCCTAGCTTTCCTGTTTCTATCTCTCCAGATCATACTGTGGTTGTGTTCTGTGTTTGCACTTCTCCAGTGTTGGTATTGCAGGTTTTAAATCATTGTTACATTTACTTTGCAAATCTCCAACACAAGAAAAGTACCGAGACCCTTATAGCAAAGAGAGGAGTTGTATTTTTCTTCAACATGCAGTTTAATGCAACAACAAAAGGTCATTTATTAGAAATCACGGAGTGGGCCACAAACAATGAAAACCACTTGAAAACTAATATATGCTTCCTTCCTGCAAGATAAGTAAGTTTTGAGGCCCACTTGCAGCCTATGAAACACTAATCATGAATACACGCCCTAGTCTACAAAATACAAATGCATCACTAGCTTTCAAATTGTGTCCATGCAGTAACATTTATGATAGGATCTTTTAATATTTGTCACATATTTGCTATTTGCTGGTTTGAGAAGCCCGCCTTTGTAACAAGTGTATAACAGACTATATTAATAATCTCAAAACTCTTTATCAAATTTTCTTCAACTGCTGCAAAGAGACAGCACACTCCTCCTATTCTCTTTCCTGGAGTGCTAAAGTGAGAGAACTTAGGACAAATGACATCTGGATCTGTGTACTATTGTACTTCTCTCCCATCTAACCAGTTCCTGCAATGGGAGCAATCACTACCTTCCTAAAAACTTCATCCTCCTGAGAACTGACCAGGTTTGGTACTGTTTCAGAGATTTGCTCAACATTTAGCACAAATAAATTAATAATTTCTGTTAATTTCAGAGGAGCAGAGAAAATTCATAAGACTAGAAAATCTATAAGCAGCAGCAGGAGAACTGGAGATACTTGAAGACTCAGACAATTCTCAATAAGAGAAAGATGTTTTAAAAGGAAATCTTAAGATTCTGTAAAGGTTGGTGGTGTTAGTCCACTTGCTTAAATCACAGGTGATTCTCAACATGCCTGCACATTATCTATGCCTCTATTTTGTTCAAATATCAGTTATCCTATTGAAAAAAGAAATAAAAAAAAGAAATAGCAGCAGAAAGGAAATGCTGATACTGTATATGATTATGATTTCAACTTTTCAGCTACTCTGTGATTACTTATCCTTAAAAAGAGGGATATGAAGCTATAAAAAAAAAAGGTCCTGGAAAAAAAAATAGCTGGCTTATCTCAATGTCCTGACCACAAATTCTCAAACAGAAACTAGGAAGTTGTACTGACTTATGCACTGAACATAAACATTTCCTTTAAAAAGTTTCTAATTGTTAATAAAAAGCTGGACTCCACTCTACATCAGCAGTCAAAAGCATTCAGGGTATGGTGTTGACAGAGGTCAGGAACTACCACATCATCTAACCTCACCAGAAGAGAGTTATGACTGAACCATGCTAGCCTCGTTGCAGTCTGAAATTCTATAGCAAAAACACACCCAATTGTATCTGGCAACCCTTAGTTAATAGACAGGCTGAATATAATTGGATGAATATTTGAAGTGTTTTATTATTCATGTTGGTAGGTAAGGCTAAGTGTTTTACAGTCGCAAGACACTCCAGGGTGTGTGTTATTGGGTAATAACCAATTAGGTATGTTGACAGCATTCTGCCTTTGGGGTCATCATGGCCAAGAATGCACATGGGTGAGTACTGTGTCAGAGCATATGCTCTGTGCCTATCGCACCATTCATTTAGGCCCAAGCCTTGACAAAAAGGAATTGGATCAGATGCACAGAGATGAGCATGTTATTTCTCATTACTCCCAATCCCCAATAAATTCTCCTTCTAATCAGCTTTTGTAAGTGACTAATAATTTATAGGAAATTAATTATGACTTAAGATCTGGTCGTTTTTGTACGTATGTAAAATTTGCAGGAGAGCAACATTTTTATTATTTCTAAAAATAAAGGCTAATATTGCAAAATTTCCAGAAATATAAGATGCAATACCAAACTGAAAAAGGTAAATTCTCCTGGGACAAAGCTTTTTATTCTGGGATTCTAAGAACCTACAAGCCCATCCTACCACTTTTAGTACCTGTGAAATACCAAGATAACAGTCCCCTCTCACCCTTTCCTCCCCCCACATTCTTGGCTAATTGGAGTAAACTGTCATTCAAGCTGCATGTATAAATAGTTGTCTCCCACATGTTTGGATGCAGATCAAATCTGTGGACAATGAGACCTGGGGTAAATCCGACATCTATTTCTAGACTCAGAACAACAAAAAACCAAAGACCTTTTCATTTTGATTTCCCTATGAAAAAAGAGAAGACAATTTTTAAAATTTGGTCTGTGGTCTTCTAGGTACTGATAAAAAATCTTTTTTTAGGTTACAACACATTTACGAGAACAAGAAATTCAGTGAAAATTTAACTGATGATATTGTATTAAACCTATGAAACCCCCCAACCAACAAAAGCTATGAAAGTTATCACATTTTTAAAACTTTGTTCTGCTTTTCTTTACCCATTTTTTGAATTATTCTTACCAATTCAACAAAAAATATGCAGTAAGAAAGATGTTGTGATTCAAAGCAATATACATACAATGTACATACCTACAAAAGAAATGTTTATAATGTTCCCAGAAATAATTTGTTTCAAACATGTCAAATACAAACGTACAATGTCCTTCGTAACCAACTGCATTGTATTTCCACAGATCTCATTTCCTGACTTAGCTCCAGCACTATGCTTAAGCGTAACACAGTATTTTCTCTGAATTCTGCTGCAGAAAGTCATCTCATTTTTTCTGTAATGTATCATCAGGATGATGATGTTTTGATGGAGTATCACACATGGGGCCCTCAAGATAGTAGATTCAATGGGATATGTTTAAAAGATCATTTTTCTCTTTTGTATTGACTGCTTGCATTGCTTTAAGACAGGAAGGATTTTCATTTTTTATGTACGCTCGAAGGCCCTCAGGGTCTCCTAAACTGTTTAAAAGAAATCAATTTTCAGATGGGTAGAAGGGAACTAGCAGGACGTAATGAGTCTGGGAAGGAGTTTTGGGACTCCCTCAGATTCAAATCTCAAACAAGTTTAGGCAAGCTTAAAACTAATTCTCAGCTGAGCAGCTCTCTGGCACGGAAGTATTTTCTGCTGTTCAGAATTTGTGGTTGATTTCTGCCACAGAAATATGATTTATAGTATGCAAATTGCAAACAAAAAACAAGAAAAGGTTCAAGAGCACAAATAATCACTACTGGTAATGAAGATAAACAACAGTGTAATTACTACTAAACAAACTAGTTTTTAGCCCTTAGGTAGTGGCAGTAAACTATTACCCTGTGACAATGTTTTAATCTACTGATATAACAATTAGCACATTCTCTCACATACAACACACCCTGGAATATAATACATATTCCTTGTTTTGGAAAAGCAGAACGAAGATGAAAAGATGTTTCCAGAGCAATGGAGGCACAGAGCAGTGAGAGAGCTGAATCTTCAGCAGACTCGCCTTCCCTTTCTGCTTAATTATAGCTGAGACCCTGGCTGCTACTGAAGACTGGTCTCCAGATGACTGGTGGATCTATGATTCTGAAAGGAGATAAAGAGCTCCAAGGCTGTGTAATAGAAGGGAGACTTGGAGGCTGTGTAATAGAAGAGAGACTTGCACTACCCCAGGCAGAAAAATCAACTTCCCCACTTCATACATGTGTTCCAATGCTGGAGATAGGAGGAGTGGAGGCTGATTTTTCGGCAAAAGGTGCATGTTGTATTTGGGAAAAAGGCAAAGGTTATATGTAAGAGTATATGGTGCATTCAGGCAGCCCTGCAAATTAATTTTACAGTAGAAAAATACTTCCAGTTCAATATTACATTTTTAAAAATTAATTTTAGAATTCCAGTGTAGTGAATACTCTGGTGTTTAAAGAACACGTAATCCATTCTGAAGCAACATATTTAGGGAAAACAGCATATGTTATAACCATCTATAAACCTGGACCCACACTCACATGGTGTGTGTGCTGCACAAGGTATTACAGCTTTCCATGTACAACTTCCAAACAAGAGAAGAGATTCTTATAAGTCAAGAGCTAGAGACTAGTGGAGAAGGTAAATAATATTTTAATGAAAAGAAATGGCATTTTAATATGTCATTCAGAGAGCAACAATATATTCAATTCTAACTGGCAGCCATGGCACATTTTAGGATTAATGCTAAAACAAAAACAAAAAAACCTCCTTTGTGCTCTAGTAAATAAAATGCAAACAAGTGCCTTGGCATGTTAACAGATCAATAAAGTATGCTTTATTTATATTTAATGTCATTATTTTTCACTCTTAATTATCCTTGAACTATGAAAAAAAATACAAAGCAGCTACACCACCCTGTAATGTCCCTTCAAAAGTTAAGCAACATTAGCTTATTTAAGCATTTGATTGGGAAAACCTGAAAGCAATGGAATTGCCGATTTTTATTAATCCAGTAGAACTCCTTGGTGAAAGCCTCTCTCATGGCCCCAACTACTTTTCTAATGTTTCCACTGCTCCATTCTTAACATCCTGGTACAGCTATCTAGATCCTGGTGATCCAGAGTTAACACTTTCAGAATCAGTTCTTTAGACTATAAGACACAACGTGGATGATTTAGAAGGCTGCACCCTCCAATTCAATATTATTATTAACACTAAAAGTGTAGGAGTTGCTTTACAAAAATGTTGGCTGACCCAGTCAGCTTAAAAGAAAAACTAGAACTAATGAAACAAGTCAAAACAAAGGACACACAGGGAAAAAATGGTTGAAGTGGTCAGCCAATGGTCAGGAAGCATTCATGACAGAAGTAGGATGTGAAGGAGGATACTAGGGGTAAAAACAGACGTCACATTCGAGTCTATTGCAATTGATCCGAGTCCCAACATCAAAACCTGGGGTTGGCATAGCTCTTTACATACACAGCTTGTCTAGGGAATGAAAGGTAATTTGAATTTAGCCACCATTGTTCTGGGAAAAGGTACTGTATTATTTGATAATTTGAAGGTACTTAAAGCAGGATAATGGGCTCATCCATTTGTAGGATCTCAGGATAAAAGGCTTTGTTCCCAGGAGAAATCCAGTGTTTGTTTTTACCCTAGGAAAGCGGTTCCCAAACTAACAGATTGCACACCACCAATTTAAAAGGATACAACCTTAAGTACTACCAGCAAATTTTTCAGCAACTTTATGTCATATAATTATAATAAATCTGTTAATGTGTACTGCTGATGGGTTGTCCATGTACCACTGGTGAAACCCATACCACAGACTGGGAACCGTGGCCTAGGAGACCCTGAAATGAATGAAAGACAACACAAAGCAGAATAGAAGCACCAGGCAAATGGAGCACTAAGGATATTAATTCTACACTATATCACTAGTAGTCCTAGAAAGGGGCACACTCGAGCATGTCACCGGTAGTCCTGGACAGGAGCACCTCTCAAGCAATAGGATTCTATTGGCATGTGACAACAAACCTGGGGATGTGGCAGTGAAGCCACACTGGTGCACTTCCCTCCTGCTGGTTTGCTCTAAAGCAAGCTTGACTAGACAGCCTGATGGACAGCCTGAATGCAAGCAGGAGCGAATGGGGCATGCTGGAATGCAACTCTCCCTGGAGCATCAGGGTTGTGGCATAACAACATATCCTAGAGAATGGGCTACTCAAAAAGGAGGAAGAGAAATGAAAACTACATTATATTTGAATTGAAAACTCTTTAAGTTAGAAACAATATCTTTGTTCTGTTTGTACAGCACATACACCAGGGCTATCAAACTCATCTGCTCTGTAGGTCAGAAAAGTTGAGCAGTGCCAGATCATGGGCAGATCAGGCCCATGGACCATCCCTTTCCCCATGCTTAATCCAGGTGGTGCCCATCTGGGCCAGTCTAGGATGCCAGCTCTGGCAGGTGGTGCAACCCAGGATGTGGCCCCAGCAGATTGCCCTGATGAAGCTGATCCCAAGCTGTATAGCCCATGCCGCTCCCTGGAGCTGGTTCCCAAGTTGCAATGCTTGCCAGAGCAGGGTCCTGGGTTATGCCATCTGCCAAGGTGCAGGGGGCACAGCCATGGAGAGTGGCATTGGCTGCACAGCCAAGGACCAACCCTAGTAGGCGGTACAGCCTAGGACCTGACCCCAATAGACTACTCTGCATGCTGCCAGTCCCAGGCTGCATTATCTGCACTGCTCACTGGAGCCATGTCCTGGGCTGTGCTGCCCACACTGCTCACTGAGTGTTGCAGGGACCAGCAGCATGAGTGATACAACCTGGGACTGGCCCCAGTGAACGGCTCAGTCTGGGACTTGACCACAGCAAGCAGTGTGGGCAGCACACATTCCTGGCATTGTGTGAGGGATGGGTCTGGCACAGCAAAGAGGGTAATACCAGGTACTCAAAATTACAGGGCTCTGAAGGCTGAATTTAGCCCAAAGGCCACATATTTGATGCTCCCAACCAATACTAGAGAGACAGGTCCACAGCTGGGAGCCAGATCCACACCTATTAGCTAGGTGCTAGGTGTATTTACTCAAATACAAGACAAGGTTTCCCACCACTCTGGCATGGGAAAAAAGCCCCTCATCTTATAATTACGTATAAGGAAATGTCACTAAATAGATTGTCTATCACTAAATTTCTACCAAAAGCAGCATGTATTCAGCAATGGAAACCAACTATGAAGTTGATTAAATGCAGCCAGTGCTGAGCATGACTATAAAACACATGGATCACATTGGGCAAACAGGCTGATGGGAACTTTTTTTTGGCATGGCCCTTAAAAAAAAAAACAATAAAATAAGGCAGGTGTTTCCTCTGCAGGGAACTGGCACTGAGCCTGGAAGTACTGCAATACCCAGAGCCAGGCCCGACACCCTCCCTAATGCTACATTTGATCTTAACCAAAAAGGCCAAGAAGTTGATGGAAGCCTATCACAAGGAAAAGTCAGTGCAGTCCATCTGAATAAAACATATGTCTGACATATGTAGTGCCGATTAAATGCAGTCCCCCCCTCAGTGCTGACTCTCTTTCAAGTCATGGTAAGCTACAAGATTATAGTTTCATCAGATCATCTAATCCGACCCCCTGCCATGGCAGGAAAGAGTACTGGGGTCAAACGACCCCAGCAAGGTGTTCATCTAACCTCCTCTTAAACATCCCCAGGGTAGGAGCCTGCACCACTTCTTTTGGAAGTTGGTTCCAGACCCTAGCCGCCCTGACCGTGAAGTAGCGCCTCCTGATATCTAACCTAAACCTACCCTCTGCCAGCTTGTGATCGTTATCCCTGGTCACTCCTGGCAGTGCACAGGGGAATAGTGACTCCCCCAATGCCTGCTGATCCCCCCAGACTAGTTTATAACAGGCCACAAGATCCCCCCTCAGCCTTCTCTTTTGGAGGCTGAACGGGTTCAGGTCCCATAGCCTCTCCTCATAAGGCCTTCCCTGCTGTCCCCTGATCATGCGAGTGGCTCTCCTCTGGACCCTCTCCATGCTGTCCACACCCCTCTTGAAGTGTGGCGCCCAGAACTGGACGCAGTACTCCAACTGTGGCCTGACCAGTGCCACATAGAGGGGGAGGATCACCTCTTTGGACCTGCTCGAGATGCATCTGTGGATGCATGCCAAGGTGCGGTTGGCCTTCCTAACTGCCTCCCCACACTGCTGGCCCATGTTCATCTTGGAGTCAATTATGACTCCAAGATCCTTTTCCACCTCTGTGCTGACAAGAGGGGAGTTCCCCAACCTGTATATATGATGCCGGTTGTGCCTCCCCAGGTGCATCACCTTGCACTTGTCTGTGTTGAATCCCATCCTATTCTCATCCGCCCACCCTTCTAACCTGTCTAGGTCTGATTGTAGCCTGTTGCTTCCTTCTAGGGTGCCCACATCCGCCCCCACATCTTAGTGTCATCAGCAAATTTGAACAGGGTGCTTTTTACCCCCTCGTCCAAATCACTGGTGAAGATGTTGAACAGTGCAGGCCCGAGGACCGAGCCCTGCAGAACCCCACTGCCCACGTCCTTCCAGGTTGAGAAGGACCCATCCACTACCACCCTCTGGGTGCGGCCCACCAGCCAGTTGGCGACCCATTTGACTGTGTGGGTGTCTACACCACAGCCCCCAAGTTTCTTAATGAGAACAGGGTGAGAGACAGTGTCAAAAGCCTTCCGAAGTCCAGGAAGACTATGTCCACTGCTACCCCTGCATCTAACGATCTGGTGATCTGATTGTAAAAGGCCACCTGGTTGGTCTGACAGGACCTGCCACTGATGAACCCATGTTGGTTGCCCCTAAGCATGCAGTCCCCTGCTGGCCCCTCCTGGATGTGTGCCAGAATAATTTTCTCGAACAGCTTGGCTAGGATCGAGGTAAGACTAACCAGCCTATAGTTTCCTGGGTCCTCCTTCCTCCCTTTTTTGAAGATGGGAATGATGTTGGCCCTCTTCCAGCCCTCCGGCACCACTCCTGAGCACCACGAGTGCTTGTAAAGCCGTGCCAGGGGTCTTGCAATGACCTTGGCCAATTCCTTTAGAACTCTAGGGTGGAGATCATCTGGACCGGCTGACTTGAATACGTCCAACCCCTCCAGAAGCTCCCTAACTAAATCCTCGCTAACCCTTGGCCCAGGTGTGCCTCCCCCGGGGCCCGAGGGGGGCCCAGCAGGGAGGTGGCTGTTCTGGTCCCTACTTAGGAAGACGGAGGCAAAGAAATCATTAAACATGTTAGCTTTGCCGTCTGGTGTGATGACCAAATTTCCCAATGCGTTCTGCAAGGGCCCCACATTACCCAGGACCTTCTTTTTACCCCCTATGTATTTAAAAAAGGACTTCTTATACACAGTTCACCCAGAATCTCCCCTGGGTGACTCTCTCCGCTCTCCCTCCCCACCTCAGCCTGGCGCCCCGAGTAGTGTGGCCCTGCCCTCTATGAGGTGAAGCCACACCAGACTGCCTTGCACCTAATCTACATGCACATTTCTGGAGCATCCCAGGACTCGCAACAAAAACAGCTCGATCCAGTCATCAGTGGGGGCTTTCTGGAGTATGCATACACACATATACAAACTAAGCAGGGCTGAGCTGTGGGGTCACCATGGCTTGAAATGTTATTGACTCTGCTGGGGCCAACCCTAATGAACTATGTGGTAAATCGTGAGCCTTTGGCTTTGGATTAATATCATGCACAGTTTGTACTACATATAAGTAGCTACCCAAAGTGCGGCTCAAAAGCATGTTTATGGAGTACCTGTGTATATTGCAACAGTTTAAAAAAAAAAGGTAACATGCATCAATTCTAGATGAAATAAGTGCATGCATACTGCAAATTGCTACAGCCTTGTTTAATTTCATGGTTATTGTTTTCAAATTTGCTCCTCATTTTCATGTGCTCAAGGAGAGCAGAGTCTGACAGTAAGGAGAGGGGGAAGTGGCTGCTAAAGGAAAAAGTTGGAGGAGAAGCAGAGAACAAGGAGCTACCTAACCCCCAGATTTATTTTCCCTGATGTAGCAGTGGGAAGGGGACAAATTCAAGACAAACCTCCAAGAATTAGATCAGGAAAAAGGAAAAAATGGAAGATGATGGGGGGAAAAAGGCAAACCCATGGATAGAAGCCAGAGAAAGAGGGAAAGAAGCAGCAGAAGCAGGGGGAGAAGGGGAGCAGGTAAAAACATATGGAAGTTAGTGACAGCTTCCTCAGAGTTAGAGACAGATGGAAGAGTGGGAAAGAGGCATAATGGCCCTGTCAGATGCCTGTTGTCTAGTTAAGATGCTTTCTCATTTAAATCAACCGCAAACTACCAGTCATAGGATACTTGCATGCTACAGGAATAGGCACCATTCCCTTGGCAAGAATAGAATAGTTCATAGATTCTAGGGTCGGAAAGGACCTCAGTGGGCCATCTAGTCCGACTCCCTGCCCCTGGCAGGCAAGAAAACGGTCACCAAACCTGGTCATATGATCCCAGCCAGGTGCCTGTCCAGTCTCCTCTTGAAGAACCCCAAGAATGGGGCGAGCACCACCTCCCTTGTGCATGAAAAATCTGCAGGTTATCTATAGCTGGGGCTGGCAACTTTTATAAAGCCATGGAGAGAACAACTTGGCTCCAGTCAAGCGTGGGTTGGGTGGCTTTGGCAGTGTATCAGCAGTGAAGGGGTTTGCCTGTGTCCCAAGTAGCCGAGAACTGTGTCTGTACTGCTGCTGCTTCTCCCAGCCTCCTGCTCCCTGTCAGGGGCAGGAGCACAGTTTCCAGCTGATGGGCAACTGAGCTGGACCAGGCAACTGGATATTGCATCTCCAGTGCTGCTACTACCCCAGCTTGCCACACCCTTACCTGCAGTGCAGGCACAGCTGGAAGACCTGACTTAATTCCCCACCAGCAGGAAGCTGTGCCTGTACCGCAGCCAGAGCCAGTGAATTGGCCCACAGAGCCAGAAGGCTTTGCCTTGGTCTGCACCCATAGAGCCAAAAAGCAAGGAGCTGTGCTGAGCCTGGGCAACTGGAAAATGTTCCCATATCAATATTGCTTCTTCCCTGCCCTCCCACCACCCCCACCCCCACCCCCAATGCTCTGCAGGCCAGATCCAGTCTGTAGGCTGGCCATATATTGCTGACCCTGATCTATAGGATATTGAGTAATTCCTCCCCTGCAACCCAACCCCTTGCCTTAAGAGAGTTCTCCACAGAAGTGCCCAAATGGCAAATATATCTGAATATTAATGCCAAGCGAAATGCTGATCACTGCCAGGCAGACAGATTCCAGAACCTGAAGCTGTATCCTAAAGCTCCAAACACACCCAATGGGTGGCCAAGGGTGTTGACTGCAAAGCTGAAAGTAAAGAATTTAGTTCTGCAATTATCTACATAACATATGCCAACTTGCTTAGCAAGTACAACTGCAGTTCAGAAAAGAACAATTTAGTATAAGACCTTTATACAGGCTTATATGCTAGGGCTGATGCACAGAATCCTGTGAATCTAGAGACTGAGCAATAGAAGGGATGATAGTGTGAAAACAAAGCATTTTCCCTTGAGATTACTGGTATAAATCCAGCCCAGATTAGAAATGACTGATAAACAGAATGGCACTTTAGTGCCCTATTCAAAATTGCTGGTTCAGCTCTTACTGGTGTTATTCAACCTGTTCTTTACCTAAGTTACAAGCGTTGTCGATTTTGTTGGCTAATAGAATGAAAAGTACTATTTACTTCATTCAGACTCATGTATGAAATTATGCTGTGCAACAGGAATTCATGAACTGTTGCTGTATCATAGGTAAACTTATTAACTGCAACGGGGAGGAGGGAAGGGGGAGGGGAGGAAGAGAGAAGATGTGCTTTGATATGAAAGCTGTTCTAATAAGCCAGCACTTCACAACAGTTGGCCATGCCCTGCCACATTAGTTTGGCTTAGCCCATAGCCTCCACTGGTGAAAGGTTTTGTAGATCACATTGGAGATGAACCAAAATTTTGTCATGGAAAATTTAAGTTTGCTACAACAAAAAATTGTCAGAAATAAAAGACTGTCTCTCTATCTTGCAAATGCCTGTGCATGTATTAAACATCATTTATCTGAGAAAACTATTGATTGCAATGGGACGATCCACATGACTAAAGTAAGCCTGCACATTTTTCCTGGATTGGATGTTAGTTCTTAAATCTTGTTAACCATAAGGATGAGATATATGAGTCTAAGTTTTCCTCTTCACCTGTTTACTTATACACAATATTCTTACAGTCTATGAGTCTGAATATATTATTATTTTATATATTTAAAAACCCCCAAAGATTTAAGACCTTGCATTTTTACACTCCAACAGATGATATACAAAAATCCCCAAACTGCAGTCTCTTAAAGGAAGGGGTGGCAAACATTGACTTGATGGCATTTGTGACTAATACCACTAGTAACAAATCTCTGTTGGATGAGATGAACAGCCAGCCTTTCTGATCACATCCCTATTTTCAGTCAGCCATTGGTCACAAAATACAGCGACTAGTTATTGGCTGTGAAAGCTAACCAAGGCGCATATGGCAAACGTTAGAAAAATATTCTCTTTTAAGGAGGTGACAATGAAACTGACCTCTGGTGATCATTGATTGAGAGAAAGTAAGGTCAATACTCACCTAAAGGTATAATTAATCTTGATATTGTCAAGAACAAATTATACCACACTACTTAAAAATCTATTTTACTGAAAAATGTATACTGTAAAAAGATTTCTCTTTTTATAGGATTAGCAATGCAATCCTTCTCTGGACTTTTGAAATATAGGAATAGGTCTAAAAGAACTACTGTACATTATTTGTTTCCCTCCTATTTGTATCTGTACTTCTATCCACCAAAACAAAACCTGAGACAGCAACCAAAATCAGAGGTAGAGAAAATTAGCTCAGAAGTCTTAAAATGGTGGTGGATTAATGTATTTAGCATAACGGTTCAAGTAGTTTTGATGGCTTACTTTATTGCCATGTTTCTGACAAAACCCGGGTATATGAGAAGGGCTAAAGTCCTTTGGATTCAAAGTGACAGATAAGGCCAAAGTATATTTTACATATTATAGTCCTATTGATTCAAACAGCATTTATTTGTTTTTGAAAACACATACTTGCATCCTACAGGTTTGACAAGTCAGTTACCACTCCTGCCTTAGTGGCCTCTAATAACAAATCACACTTGTGTTGTCTTTCAGTCATGATCTCAAAGCACTTTGACAATTGATGTAATCTGTACAGGTTGCAGAACAGGACACAACCAGAAGAAAAAAAGGGAAAGCAACTCTGGTTCTTCATTCTCCTTCCTCCTCAACCCACAGGCCATAAGCCAAACAGGAGCTTTGGCAAATAAAAAAGCATAACTGCTACAGAGAACATAAGGATCAAACTGTATCTCTGCCAAAATGCAAGACAAAGTTAAAAGTATAAGTTTTCTGTTTATTCAGGCATATGACAAAATATTGAAAAACTGTGGTTTATAATTTTATGGTATTACAGATTTTGCCAAGGTCAGATAATATGGGAAATTGAGAATGTCTAATCTTTTATAACCAAAAACACTTGCCTGTCATTTAACATAATATTTTTGCATACAAAATTGCTGGGGAAAGACATTATCTACTGGGTTGTCACGGCAGCCAACTGACTACACGTTCTCACCCCAGGAAGAGTCACCAAGAGTTTCACAAATAAAACCATGTAGACAAACACTTCTGTTGAAGAGAGCTCTGATACATGACTAAAGAGAAAATCTATATATAAAAAAGAAGAAAGAAATCCAAGCTCATGCTGCAGGAAAATGACTCGGGATATTGGCTGAAAATGGAACTCAAAGACAAATGTTCAGATCAAAAAATATATGTCAGATTTTAAAAGAGAATGGTTATTTATTTTATAACTAATGACAGTTCTTTGAGGAGTATTGTCTCAAAGAATGGATGGGGTACATAACAAGACTTGATCGTTTTGAGCAGTGCTATTTTTTGGGACAGGGTCAGTGCCTTGTCTATACTCACCTGAGATTAGAGAATGGTTAGAGTCTCTCCACCATTGTATAGTCCCTTCTCCAATCATCTAAGAGGAACAAAATGCTATAGTAGCAGGGAAAGGAAGGTAGTTCAGGGATTCCACATGCAAGGCTTCTGACAGTTTGCTAATGAAAATGTAGTGAGAGACCAAGAAAATACAAATTAGACGAGTACTGTAAGGTGGATACATAACTGGTTAGATCATCCTGCTCAAAGAGTAGTCATCAATGGTCCAGTGTCTAGCTGGGAGGAGGTATCAAGTGGTCTGTCCTGGGGTGAGTACTGTATAATATCTTCATTAACAATTTAGATGATAGGATAGAGTGCAGGCTTAGCAAATTTGGAGATGACACCACGTTGGGTGGAGCTGCTGATACTCCAGAGGGCAGGGCCAGGATCCAGAATGACCTGGATAGGCTGGAAAAAAAATGATCCATAATCAATCAGATAAGATTCAGCAAAGACAAGTGCTAAATCCTGCACTTGGGATGGAATAATTGTATGCCTAAATGTAGACTACGGAATGACTAATTAAGTTGCACTACTCCAAGATGAACTACTGCACTACTGCAGAGAAGGGCCTGCAGGTTACAGTAAACCGTAAGCTGAATAAAAGTCAACAGCGTGCTCCTGTTGCCAAATACCCCAACAGTAGGCTAGGTTGTATTAATAAGGCCATCACCTGCAAATCAAGGGAAATGATTCTTCTGTTCTGGACCCCACACTTTGAGAAGTATGTGGAAAGATTTAGAGCAACACAATTATTAGAGACTTGGGGAACCCGACTTATGCTGAAACAACTGTAGTTATTTAGTCTGGAGAAGAGAACACTGAAAAAAGGTCTGATAACAATCTTCAAATACCTGAAGGGCGATTGTCAAGAGGATAGAGAAAATAATGGCCTCAGTCTGCAGCAGAGGAAACTTAGGTTGTAGATTATGAAGAACTTTCTGATTATGAGGGGTCAAGCCATGGAACAGACTAACTAGAGCAGTAATGCAATCTCCATCAATGGAAATGCCAGAGGAAATTAGATGGACACTTGGCTGTAAAGGTTTAGTTAGGGATAATCCTGTGCTGAGCAGGGTACTGGAGCAGATGACTTTGAGGTCCCTTCCAGCCCTACTTTGCTATCAACCTATAATAATTCACCAGGAAATGGTTAATTTAGGGTCAATAGCTGTTTGCATTATCAAGCAAATGTCCACATGGATTCCAGTCTTGTTCACTACCACACAGTTATGTGTTGATTTGGAGATGTGTGGTTGGCATCTTAATGAACTGCAGAACAGGTCAGCCAAAGAAGGCATTCATTCGTAAGCTTGTACCAAAAACTGAAAAGAAATGAGGATGAATTCCACAAGAGGGATGTTTCCCCACCTCCCCCCAAACAGAGACTGCTTGAGTTAAAGTAATATTAACTTTAGTACAATTACATGCATCTCCCTGGCTAACTCCTATGTCCTTATAGAACTGGAGACTTACTTAGATACAATCTGTTTGAGACTAGTAATGAACTATTTTAGCAAATGAAGGGGAAAATATGGGCATGGTCCTAGAATCATAGAAGTAGGGTTGGAAGGGACCTTGTAGATCATCAGGTCTGACCCCCCGCCTGGGCAGGAGAAAAAACCCCCCAAAAAAACAAAAACTGGATTCAAATGAGTCCAGTCAGGTAGGCATCAAGCCTCTTCTTAAAGACCCCCAGGGTAGGAGCCAGCACCACTTCCCTTGGAAGTTGGTTCCAGCTCCTAGCCTCCCTAACTGCGGATGTCTAATCTAAACCTACTCTCCAATAATTTGTGTCCATTGTTCCTTGTCATGCCAGGGGGCGCTAGGGGAAACAGTGTCTCCCCCAAACCCTTCTGGTCCCCCCTAGTGAGTTTATAGACAGTCACCAGGTCCCCCCTCAGTCTTCTCTTGTGAAGGCTGAACAGGTTCAGGTCCAGCAGTCTCTCATTGTAGGGTCTGCCCTGTTGTCCCCTGATCATGCGGGTGGCCCTCCTCTAGACCCTCTCAATGTTGTCCACATCCCTCCTGAAGTGGGGCGCACAGAACTGGACGCAGTACTCCAGCTGTGGCCTGAGCAGCATCGCATAGAGGGGGAGGATCACCTCCTTGGCCCTGCTAGAGATGCACCTGTGGATGCATGACAAGGTCCAGTTAGCCCTGCCAACCGTGACCTCGCATTGTCGGCCCATGTTCATCTTGGAGTCAGTAATGACTCCAAGATCCCTTTCTGCCTCCGTGCTCTCAAGAAGGGAGTTTCCCATTCTGTAAGTGTGCTGCTGGTTTCTACTGCCTAAGTGCAGCACCCTGCACTTGCCAGTATTGAAACACATCCTGTTTATGTCAGCCCACTCCTGTAACCTATCCAGGTCTTGTTGCAGTCTTTCCCTCCCTACTACCGTGCTCACCTCACCCCAAATTTTGGTATCATCAGCAAATTTAAACAGGCTGCTTTTCAACCCATCGTCCAAATCGCTGATGAAGAAATTGAACAGCGCAGGCCCAAGGACCAAGCCCTGGGGGACTCCGCTGCCCACTTCCCCCTAAGCCGAATATGACCTGTCCACCACCACCCTCTGAGTACGACCCTTGAGCCAATCTGCAATCCATCTGACTGTGTAGGCATCAATGCCACAGTCGCCTAGTTTTTTAATGAGGATGGGGTGGGAGACAGTGTCAAAGGCCTTGCTGAAGTCTAGAAAGACTATGTCCACGGCAACACCTACATCCATTGCCTTTGTGACCTGATCATAAATGGCAATCAGGTTGGTCTGACATGACCTGCCCCTAATGAAGCCGTGCTGGTTGCCCTTGAGCATCATCCCTGAAGCCGGCCCATCACAGATGTGCTCCTTGAGGATCTTCTCAAAGAGTTTCCCAAGGATAGAGGTAAGATTGACGGGCCTGAAAGATTTTGTCCTGTGAATGCAAAAAACAGTGCCCTAACTAGATCTACTGTGTGAGGTTTAGTTTCTATGGACTGAAACTTGTGAAAAAAAAAAGCTGGGAGATGAATTACGTGGTTCATATACAGTTCTGAAAACAGTTTTGGATAGGAACTTGAGGTCACTATAAAACACTGCACAAGGAAGAGTGCACATCTCTTCTATACTTCTAGCTGATGCAATGGCTACTAAGAAAGGAGTTTTCAGAGTTTTGAGAGGAGGTACAGGGAACAGGTTGCTAAGGGAATGATAAAGAGGAGAAACCCATCAATACTCCTCCTAGTCTACTAAAGGTCCCAACAGGAATAAGAAATCTTTGTTCACTGGATTGTAGAAAAACACAATATGGCCCTGGATAGGAGTCTGATCTGAATTTATTGCTGCTAGAGGGAGATGTATGGAACTGATATCAAATGCAGATTGTTTCAGACCTGGGAGTACAATATTGCTGCAACTGATATCAAGGGAAATAGCTGGGGATCATGTGCTCAAACAGAAAACCTCTTCCATTTAGCTTTGCAAGTCAGCCTGGTTGAGGTGTGCCTGTTTTGGACCAGAGTATTCTGAATCTTAGCTGAATAGTATTTTGACGGATGATAGTGAGGCAATATCCAGACTATCATAAAAAAAGGAAGCTGAAGGATTCTGCACAAGCAGCAGACCTAGACACAGGCATGAGTGAACCAGGCAGCCGCCCAGGTCCAGGACAGAAAGGGTGCCTGAAAATGACATATTTTTTTTTGTCTGATTATTTTTATCATTATCTCTGGCAAAGCGGGGGGGCTGATACTAAAAGTTCCCTTGGGGCCATGAGGAGCCTAGGTACGGTGCTGATGAGTAGGTGTTGGGAGGCTATTCTTTAAGGTTTCTCTGAATCCCACAACTGCCAGGCCATTGCTTGGGCTACCACAGGATATGGTGCAAACAGCTTATTGTAGAGTAAAAAGAGGGCAGGGATTTACTGCAAGACAACTGCGGTTCAATCACTGCCTGCTTGCACACTTGTATCCCATAGCAAGTGGAAGCCAGTAGTTTAAATTTCAGTGAAAGAGAGGATGAGTTATTGTGGCTTAACTTCTACTTATTGTAGAGTAAGAGACAGTTGCTGCAGAAAAGCTAACACATCCTTTTTTAGACCATGGTAAATTCTTTCTATGTCTGTACCCAGGGGGATAGGCAACTGAGGAAATTAACTAGACAATCTCCAGGCCTCAGCAGTCCAGAGCGATTCTAGACCAAACTTAAAGAGAATGTGCTCACTGTTAGCACAAAGCATCACATGAAGGATGTGTGTTAAATGATCAAGAAGGAGCTATGGTGCTATCTGAACATTTTTCTAAGAAAGAAAAATGTATTTATTTAGCCCATGAACAATAAGCCCCCAACTAACTATTAATGATAATTCTAAGCCATCCTCGTGCTGTGCAGAGGTACACAGCAGGGGCTCTGTTTCTCCGCTGGTAACAGCAAGAAGGAACCGGAGAATAGTTTGGCCTTTTCTGCCTTTCATATCCTCAGACTGGGGGATAAAGAACCATTTGGGGAACAAGCACATTAAAAATAGATGCTGCTGGCCAAAAGAAACCAGCCTTGGACAGACGGGGGCAGATGAACATCAAGTACAGAGGTACAAAAACTTGAGGCAAAATTGATTCAGTCTTTGCAGTTTTTTTTAAGCTGCCTCCATTGATTTGGTAACAAACTGACGTTCAGCGTTTGGGTAGACAAAACAGGCAGAAGCCTGCACTGGCCCAGGCCAGGCGCCTGGGGGTGCTCATGTGTACCACCCCTCAGGGCCAAGCTGCCTAAGGCTGCTAAACCAGCAGCCAAGGCCCAATTGGCAGCTGGGTCTTGCCCTCCTCCCCCACAGCTGGGCTGGGTTCACCTCAGCCCCACCCCCTTCCCAGCCATCAGCCTCTGAGGAGGAGAAGGAGTGTGCAAGGGAGGCAATACCCCACCCCCCTTGTCTACAGTGGCCCTCCCAGCCTGGGTCTGCTCTGAGCAGGAAAAGCACCCACTGGGGGGGGGGGCATTTTGCTCCCCCCACCACCTTCCCCAGCCCTCTTCCACAAGGGGTGGAAAATCCCTCCCAGTGCCCCCCCACCCCCGCAGTTGACATTTGCTAGGCATGGATGGGACAGCACCCAACCAGGGAGGCTTTTCACACACATCCCCCCACAGCTCAAGCCCAGCTGGGATGCCCCAGCCCTTTCCCTTCCCTAACCCCACCACCAGGGGTCTGTCTGGTGCAGGAGTAAAGCACCCACCTGGGCGGAGGCAAGAAGCTCCTGGGTGGGCAACTTTCTGCTCCCCACAACCCGGGCTGGGGCAGCAAGTGCTATGCAGGAGCAGGGAGGTATAAGTTCCCCCCACAAGAGTTGGAACTTGGGGAGAGGGTGGAGCTGAGCCAATCCCTGCCCAGCTTACTGGGCTGCAAAAACCCTCCACCACAGGAGTTTTTCTCCTCCCCTTGCTGTACAGCTTGGGGCTAGGCAGGGCCTTGGGCATCTGTTCTCCCGCCCCACTTCCTGCTGGGCTGACAGGCCTAGACAGGAAGCAAGCTGGGAAGCTGATACTTTAGTGTCTCGGCTCTGACAGCTGGGGGCAGGGCCAGCCTTGCTCTGATGAAGCAGACAACGCAACCCAGGGCTGCAAAGCATCCTAGGATGTTGGGGGACTGAGAGTTAATATGAACTGGAAAGGGATCTGGGACAGAAGTTCCATAAACTGGTTTAACCTAAATCAGTTAAGTCTAATACTACATCCAACCAGGTTTATCTTAAACTGGTTTCAGCCATTTTAAAAGCAGTTTATGTGCACTGAACTTCTGTTCTGTTACATGTTTAAACCAATTTCCAATCACACTAGTTTGTGTGCAACTTCTGCCCCTAGCCCAAGAGTGGTGTAGTCCACTTGGACAACAATTTTAAAAACAGCTCTGTTGAACAAGGTCAGTTTCATGCCTTATTTCAAAATTTTGAAGTTAGGATTATGAGCCTCAAGGACATTTATAAGATCCATGTGTTTTTTACATCACATTTTTCTTTCCTTAATAAAAACAAAAGCTAAGCAATTGCTCTGGTTCTAGTTCTGGAATTTTGCCACAAAAAGCCTCTCTAGTCCATGGGACTAATTACATTTGTTTAAGATTCTAGCCCACTACTACTAGAAATTAATGTTAAATCGTTGGCGAGTTCTCCCAGGTTTCCAATAAATATAAAAATAAATTGCTGCACTGGAATATGTGACATCTGACCTTGAACCACAAAAAAAAAAATCCCCACAACACTGATTATCATCTTATCTCATTACGCCACCTGACTTCACCTGCAGACCGGTTACTAATAATCTTTTTAAGGCTGATAATGCAATTCTTTAAAAGTTCCAGGAGTGCCTATGAAGCCCATTTTTTAAATAGTGTATCCTGCATAATACATTTATCTACTGGTTCAAGAGACAAAGGCTAGGAGAAGGGTCAGCACTGAAACAAAGGTAGTTACTCAAATGACACAAAACAAAATAGCTATTTATCTAAGATTTTTTTCCCCAAAAGTAGTTATGCTGTTTAATCAGATGTTTAAATTATTAAACCACATACTTATGACAATAGATAGCTGTTATTTCTGCTTCCTTGATGCATTACAATAGCTTAATTAAACTAAATTAAAAAAGTATTAATCTTAAATTCCATCTTCCATCTACACTCTTATGTGTAACATTCTATTTCCTCCACTTACCTTCACTACCTCTATCATAAGAAGAACAGCTGCATACATTAAAAGGTATAACAGGGAAAGCAAAACAAAATGGAGTGTAAAAAAAATCACTAGGCCTTCCACAACTATAAGTATCTTGCTCTTGAGTGCATAATTCTCAAGGAGTGCTCAGGACCAGGACTGAACTTGATAGGGGTAGAACAAATTCTGCAGATCAGTACAAGTGGTCTCTCCCTTTCAACTAGCAAAAATTTTAGTCCCGTCTGGTGAATCAGCCCTCCTGCACTGCTCTTGGCCATGCTCCCCACTGTTCCTCAATCCTTCCCACAGGTAATGATAAGAAAGACTAATCTCAAGCAGGCTAAACTTTTGCCTCTTGCATTTTTTTGATCTTTACTTTCCCATTCTCTTCTCCCACATCCAAACAAGTGCTATCAGCATTTAGTATTAAAAGTGCTATTGCACTTTTTACTAAGGCAATATGCTGCTCTGAATCAGCAAGGGGAAGTGTCATTGCAGTTAAATATATGTCTAGAATCGAATCCTAAACTAGACTGCACACCTTCTACAAGAAAGTTAGTTACAGAACTTGAACGTAAAGTTTTTGTGAACTTTTTTACCAACCACATTCAATAAAAGAAGAGTTGAACTGCTAGAAGAACTTAAATGAATAATTGTTTCAGTTTTTAATTATTGGTACTGACCTAGAATAGGGGTGTCAAATTTTTTGGGCTTTGTCAACCAGACCCAGACCACAGGGCTTCTCATGGTCTGCAACCAGTCTGTGGGGCCTCCTGCAATGCAGACGACCTACAAGAAGAAACATTAATCCCCATGGTGGCCAGGACCACTGTTTCAGCATGGCTCCAGAACCCAGATAGTTAGCACTGCTGTTTGCCTTCTCCCTTTTCCCCTAGCTGCCAATACGGTATCATGCAAGGGTGAGGCAAGGCAAGCATTAACTCCATCGGTTCTGGAGCCATGATTTCACGGTGGAGATTAACACTGTTGCTGCAGAGGCCCTGGTAACTGTGATGTGATCCCACTGGGCTGAACCCAGCCAGTAGGAGGAGGTGGTCCAGCCCACAAGAAGCCCTGCAGGCTAGATCAGGGTTTCTCAACTCATGAGTTGTGACCCAAAAGCGGATCGCAAGAACATAGGAATGGTCACAAACAAACTTTTAAAAATGGATTCTCCTTTAAAGGAGAAAAACAAGGGAAACTGTGGTTTTGCCCTTGCAAGCTGTTAGAGTTCCAGCCTGCAAGGGCCTGCTTGGGCCCACCACCTCCCCCCCCCACACACACCCACCCACCCCCTACCTCACATGCTGGGGGCTTGGAGGCAGGGGGCAGTGGGTCAGGACTGGCTGTAGATGTTTACAAATGGGTCTCAGTACAAAAATGGTTCAGAACTATTGGACTAGATGACCCACATCTGTGGGCTGGATCCAGCCAGAGGACTACATGCTTGACACCTGTGAATTATGTAAATAGAAGGGTGAAATGTGATGCTGGAATGCAGCCATGTAATGAGACAGTAGTTAGTATAGGGAAATACCTAGCTCTAAGCAAAGGAGCAATGAATTGATACCGCAATAGATGCATACATGCGGCACACATACATCACTTATATCTGGCTTTAAACAAAAGTTATATGATAGCACCTGCATAAGACATATTACCAAATTGGCCCAAATCCAAGATGACATTTAATTTAAGACTACCCATAATAATTATATTCTATATAGTCTATAAATGTGTTATCATTTTCCACGTATGCAATCTAATTATTGGAGAGATGTCTTAAATTTGTGCACCTCACTGTTGCAGTGGGGAAAACATCCTCCAGCCCCTTGTCTCCCCTGTCTGCCTGCCCCCAGCCACTTGCCACCCTCAGCTGCCTGGCCCCCTGCCTGCTCCCCAGCAGCCTCTGGGCCCCTGCTGCCTTCTTCCCCCTGGACAATTGTTCCCCCTCCCCTCCCCATCCCTGCCACTGCTTACCCTGTGCAGAGGTTTTGGCTCTGACTCTGGCTCCAGCTTTGGCAAAGGGTACGGAGCATATGGTGCCCCTGGTCCTGGCTCAGCCAGGGACCAAAAGCAATGGAAGCTCTGAGCCTGGCCTTGGGCTCGGGTTAGAAGTGGAGCCACAGCAGCACCCCCGCCACTACATGGTCTTCCCAATACTTTCCCCATTGCATGCCCCCTCCCCAAGTTTCACACTGCAGTTTCCCCTGGATTCCCAATACCTCTACCACCTGGTCTTCCCTGCCATCTTGGCCCTGGCCCAAGACAGGTGGTGGCTAAAGCCACAGCAACCACCTTCCCTGAGCCAATATTTGAATCCAAGATGAGGGTCCCCCTGCCATATTGAACGGAGACGAAAAACCCTCATTTTGGATTCAAGTAAATACTGTATGTTGTGTAAAGCTGCACTGCTCTGAATATCAGTCATACATATGTTAAGACAGTTTTCAGACTTAGTGCAGTGTGACTTAATTTTTTAAGCTGACAGCTAGAATAGAAAGTTAAAAATTTTCCCATCAAGAAAATCTCTCTTACAAAGTAGACAACAGCTTGAATCATCTATCATTTACTAAGTTGTCTGCATATGTCACCTTGTGATTTACCAGAACCCCCAACCTGTTACAAGATAACTAATAAGCTCAGAGTTACCAGTACACAGTCTGCAATAGTTTAAACACTACAAACCTTCTAATACTACTTTAAACCAATACTGTTGTACATTAAGTTATTTCCAACCTTAAGTCATAAATAGATCTTGAGTGTTTTCTGGGATTATATGTTGATAGTATAAAAGAGTAAATTTTACACTTAGAAACCCTGACATTTACACATTTAAGTCTGCAATTCTGCCATTACTTCCCCCTACCCCACATTTAAGTCACAGAAGTTTAGAACATATTAAACAGACTGAACCGAACAGGTTCAGAATGACTTTGAGGGCCACCTTTATTTTAGGACATAAAACATAGGGATCTTCAGAGATGTTGTTAGTCTTAGATATAAGGCAAGAGGAAAACAGAGAAATTACCTCTCAATTTTTATAATTTAGTTATAAATAAAATATATGTTCAGTATGTTTTCAACATTTTTAGGAGTAGAGCCCCAGGATGTCTGGGCAGAACACTGAATGAATGTATTGCCAAGCACATGAAGCACAATCTTGAAAATTACCTTGAGTCAGGATATTTAGTAAGTGTGGCCAAGCTGCTGGTATACATGTGCCCACCCACGTCAATATGAACTGGTGCATTGGATTTTGTGAGTTGTGCTGGAGTGGGGATGCCTTGATTGTTCAATGGAGATGCAGGCGATCTAGTGATCAGGGGCCTTGACATATTGGGCCGACTGTCCTGTGAAGAGACGGATTTGCGTTAGTAATTTCCTTAATAAATGAAACAAAACAAAACACCTCACAAAGATGCACATTTAAGAGTGAATAGCATCATCTTTTGTCTCAACTTCCAATTTTAATCTTGTTAAAGCAAGGACTGATATGCAATTAAAAGAAAAAAAATCTGTTAAGCTTTTAACAACTTCACTGTAGTTGCATCATAAGTTGAAACGCAGAATAAAGCATTGTTATAAAAGCCACAAAAAGAAACCACATTCAACAAAACAAGCTGTTTCTGAATGCTATTCATTATAGACAATTCCATACAGAAACAAATGCTCATTTTTGTATTTAAGAGCTGATAAAAGACACTGTAGACAAGAATGCTAACAATATACTTAAATTCAAAAGCAGTAGGGTTTGTGTTTCTTCCCAAACCCTTTGCTATACAGTTAGAATAGAGAAATACAAACCCTTAGCTCTTCCATTCTGCAAAGTCTTCTCTTGAATTTCCAATTCACATATCACGAAAACAGAAGAGGAAACACCTGGACTAGCCAACTGTTCATGTACTGTAGAACACTGGGCATCGACAGCCTTTGAGAAAGACATTTTCCATTTAAAAATTATACAGATAGTGACAGATGCCCCTGTGCGCCCCACGCAGGCTACAGTTCTGGGTAGCTTCCTAGTGAAAGCAAGCAAAGTAGAAAAGCAGCAGATGCTTGCTAAAGAAACAAAAAACTTTTATTCACGCAAGAATGGATGTAATGCCAGTAAGTAGCACACACTTAATCTATGCACAAAGTAGGGTGGGGCAGGGCAAAGTGATTTGCAAAAGCCAGTGAGGCAAGCTATTTTCAAATATCTGGGATTAACATACAAACATGTTCAAGATTTGTTTTGAGACAGTTGTACTTTCTACCTAAAGAAAAGGAATATACAAGTGTGATCCTGCAAATATGCACCAAAAACTAGAAGACTTCATGAATTTTGGGATTTTTAATATAAAGAGGTAAGCAAAGCAAAAACAAAAACAAAACAAAAAACAAAATCAGGTAACTGCTCATAGAAACGTATTTTGCCTTCTAATTGCAGGAGGTAATAGATCTCCTGTAAATGCCTCACTACAGCATTCAATAACTAGTCTTTGGAAGTATGTGCAACAATCACGGGGTTAGTGAAGTTTTTTTCTGTTTAAACATAATTTCTACATTTTTCATTGCTCTTGAAACAAAGATTAGGCAGCATGAACTAGGTATGTGCTAAGGTGGAATAATTTATGGGCCACTATTGCACAATAACATTCAAGTAAACTTTGACACGAGGCATCTGTAGAATCATAAATGCACTTAACTAATTTTCTCTTCTACACAAAAAATAGTGAGTTTGGGTCAAAATGAATAAATGGTAAAGAGATTGGAGAAACTCTGGTTAACAGGTATGTTATGCAAAAAAATAATATAAATTTGCAGGATATCAGTCTTACCAACAGGAACTGCTTGAGGATCTGCTTTGGGGCACAACTCAAACAGGCCCAGACAAGATACTAGATACCCACGCTACACTAAACCCTAGTATCTACTATAAATCTGGTATGGCATAATCAACACCCAAGATGTTACTGCTCATTGGAGACTTGATTACAAATATTAAGAAAAAACCTAATACAAATATATATGTATAGTTGGAGAGCTGAGAAAGAATGCAAGAATGATACAAACTAGAAATAAATGAGATAATGAATAGCCACATCAGGGATGAAATACAACATTTATTAAGTACTTAAAAAAGTACATGATTTCAAAAGCAACTAGAGAGACTGAGATTAAAATTTAAAAACAAGTCCATAATGCAGGAAATGCACTGTGTTACCTCTCTTATGAGAATTTTTTTGTCTGAAAAACACAGCCCTGTTACAATTTAGCACTCTGCAGCGCCACGGAGTCTGTAATAGTTTTTCAATTGGACACATTCTACTGCATATCCTGCCTCAGGGTACTCAGGAGAAAATGAGCAGATTTGCAGGGTTAATATTGTAGTTAGACCGGGACCTCATTCAGCGTAGCTGTGATAGTTCAGTGTGTACTGACTGGGGTAGAAAAATGTGCACTATAACAATCGCTGTGAGGATAGTAGAAAACTCACAAATGGTGGGCATTTCATACGTTAAAAATTACAAGAGAACGAGAATAGTTTTCAAATATAATGTAGGACCAACTAAATGTTTACATAGGTTGATTTTAAAATCCACAAAAACTCCAAAAAATAAAAATGTTATTATGCCATACTGGCTGCTTCATTTTTCCCTCCTCAGCATTTCCTTTTTCCAAGCCACCTGAATTTATTGGGCCTGAAGAAAAAATGCCCATATGCCTAATGTTTAGCTGTTAACTAGAATAATGTTAAGCTTCCTCCAACCTGACTCACTGTGCACAATTCACTGGATACATTTAATAGGCTTTAACTTGGAGACCACTCCCAAATTGGGCAATATTATTTGTACTACCCTTGGCTCCTACAAAACTAAGTGGATGAGGCCTCATTTTACTAAGTCTTGAAGAACCAGCTCAGACTCTAATCAGGAACATCCCCCAAGGGCATCCTTGAGGAGTACAGTCTGTAAGACAGACCACAAGAACACTTGGACAATTGTTTAATAGGTCAGAGTTAAAAGGAAATCAATTTGTTTACAGAAGTAACTAAAATGGGGTTGATGACCCATGACCAACTGTCATAAGCCTCCCACAAAATACACAGGGGTAGCATAAATTAAAAAACAAACCTTAAATAAGGGTGGGGGGAGGGCTGAAAAAGTAATTATAACCAAAGATTAATAAAGAGGAAAATATTACTGATCAAACACAACGTGTCATTTTGGTTTGAATGGCCCTTTCCAACATCAAAAAGTGTTTGTGTACCATTAAAGTTTCCAATAAATGAACTGATTAGAGAAAATTCCTAATAAACAATCAGAGCAAAGAAGCCTTAGAAGCTAAATGTAAATGCATCCAAATACTTCCAGTCTACCAAAACAGTAAGTACAGAAAGGATGCAAATCTGTTAGGAACCATTCCCATTTTGTAATCTTGCATGGACTTCTGCACAGGAAGGGTTCGTTCACATCTAAAACATGGAACATGCAGAATGTGTTTTTCTATTAGTCTGATTTATAACAATGACTCCAGTAGTTACAGAGGGCAAAACACAGCTACAGCACTCTATGGGCAGCAGGCAACTTGCAGAGGTTCAGTTTTCCTGTCATTCAACTCCTGTTCCTTACGGATTTAAAAAAAAAAAATTGAAAAAAGAAAACTGAAATATTTAAATACAGTTTATCTGGGATGGGTAATCTGACATGCCAATATAAGTAAAATATGTACCAGTAGCAAGGTACTCAATGGGATTCATACTTCAGTCAGCTTTCAAACAATGAACTTGGATTCTAAATCAACAAACCTAGAACTGCCCTCCATTCCTCTCTGCTATCCTAACTCAGTGGTAGAGATGATGTCTCCTCGCTTCTGAACTGTTCCTCCAAGGCAGGGGTAGGTAATATTTTTTGGCTGGGGTGTCGAAAAAACACGTCTACCTTAGAAGGTGCCAGAGTGCTGACATGCTGGAGCCCGGAGCAGCTGTTTGCAGCCTTCCAGCTGCAGCCAGCCCAAGGAGCCTGGTCTGCTTGCAGCAGGACTTGCATCCTCCCACCTGCTGGGAGCAGCCTGGGCTCCATGACTGGCAACAGCTGCTGAGAGCTCGGGCTGGCGGTGGTGTGCCGAGCAAAATAGCCTTGCGTGCCATGCTCAGCATGTGTGTTGAGGGTAGCTGACCCCTGCTCTAAGGTGTGCAGAAATCCTCAGGACTGAAAAGCCTTTCCTAGGCAGCTGTTTGAGGAACACAGATGATAGCCCTCTTCCCCCATTTTGGGTAGTCCTCAGAATCAATTCAGATGTGTTCCAGGGAGAAATAAAAAGGGTAAAGGGATTTTCCTAGTCCAAACTGATAATCAGCAGCAACCCTTTTGGGAGCTGGGAAAGGAGTACTGACGGGAGCCGTCTCCCAGGGAAGCACTTGAGAGCTATGTCAACATGCCGGTACATGATAAAGGAAATGTAATTGCCATCAGTGGAGCAGGGAAAGTGACTGCACACAATGTACTGCCAAATACACAAAGCTGAGGAGCTAAAAAACAGGGATTATCTCTCTGTTTTACTTTCAAGTTACAATCTTGAGTTTTCCAACTCAAGTGTCATTTCTACAATTAAACATTTACAACAGGGAAATTAATTTATTTTACTTAAATTAGAAATACTTCCAAATTTGAGTACAAAAAGTTGAATCAACTCCTTTGTACAGAAGTATAAGCAATAGCTGCAAACAAGCAAACAAAAAGAAGACATTTTAATGCCCTCAGACAACATGGCCAACAAGTGCCAGAACAACCTAGTCCTTGATGTAACCTAGTTTCAGATCCAGACTCACTCTGCAGCTAGGAACTCGTGTCATCATGAGCTGCAGACAAACATCTAGAATCACAGCACAAGTAAGCCTGTGTGAAGTGGCTAGTATTTGCTTTGGATTTGGCCAATTTGGGGAAACATGATTTGATTCAGTGATTTGAATCACTGTCCCAAATTGATTTGGTGAAATCTGATTTGAAGATTTGGCCTCAGCTGAATCTCCAAATTGGCCCCATCCCCTGCCCACTCTCAACGGCTGCTCCACCTGGCCCCAGCTCCCAGCTCTTTGGGAAAAAAAGCCCGCACTCACTGCTTGCCGCCAGGTGTGGGGGAGAGGGCAATCCCTGCTGCCCCCCACTGCCCGGGGGGCTCTGCCATGGGGCCTCTGACCCCTGCCTGCTTCCCCAGCTCCACCCATGGCTGCCCTGCCTGCCTCAGCCCCTTAAAAAAAATAAAAACCCTGACTCACCAGCTCCTCCCAGGCAGGGGGGCAATTCCCACTGTCCCCCACTGCCCCATGCTGCAGGGGAGGAGGGGGGGCTTTATTATGAGCCCCCAGAAGCTCTGTGGCAGCTGCAGCAGCTGGTGAGTCTGGGTTTTTCTGGTTTTGTTTTGTTTTGTTTTAAAGGGCCAGGAGCCAGGGCAGGTGAGGCAGCCAAGGGGGCGGGGTGCTGGGAGAGCAGGTGGGGGTCAGGGGGTTCATGGCAGAGCCCCTCATGCAGCATAGGACATTGGATGGCAGTAAGGATCACCCCCCCGCCTGGAAGTAGCCAGTGAATGAGGGCTTTTTTTTAAAGAGCTAGGGGCTGGGCTGGGTGGTACAGCCATGGGATGGGCTGGGAGAGCTGGTGGGGGTTGGGGGATGCTCAAGGGAGCTGGGGGAGCAGGTTGGGGGTGGGGCCTGGCAGGGATACCCCCATGGTCCCCTCCCACTCCTGCAGCCCCCCTCCCTGCCCCCTATTTACCAGCATGGAGTCCAGATCCAGCTCCCTGCTGCAGCCAGCAGGGACTGCCTGAAATCACCGAAGCTCTTCAAATTGATTCAGAGAGCTTTGAATTGATTTGAACCTTTTAATTGGTCCCCTGATTCAATTCAGATTTCGAGATTCGGCCACTGAATTGGGCCAAATTGCCTCCAAATCTAGTCAGCACCTGAAGCTTTGCACGGCCCTATCAACTAGATATAAACCTATTTTGGACTACAGGTCTTGGCTTCTAGTCATTGTTAGCTTGGATTGGTATACCTCAGAAATCTTGCTTGAGAACCATGGCTGCACCACAAAAGCTAACTTTTAGCCATTCTCAAGTTATAGCAGGCACACTATCACAGTTCTGTCTCAAGTGAAGGTCCTTGCCTCATTTGACTCTCTTGCATCTTTCTTGACAATTAAAGTTGCACTATTTCACATGTTTATCGTGTACTTTGAAAAATAAAAATCTGTCTGTTTTGGACATGGGTGTGAGTAGCATTCTCATAGCAAATCAGAGTATACCTACTCAGGGTATTATCCATTGCAGTGTAGATGAAAAACCTTGCATCCCACTCTGAATAATAAGCAGGCTCATGACTTTTCCTACCAATGCTACTTGACCCATTTTAGAGATTCAGAGAGAGAGGAGTGGCCTCTCTATCAATGTTCCTGCATAAAAAAACCTAAGCATTACTACATGAATATATAAAAGCACTAGACCCAGCGTAGGCAACTGGTATGGAGGGCACTGGGAGGCGGCATGTACCCCCCTGAGATTGGCCCCCGACTCGGCACCACTCAGGATAGGGCAGTTTTTTTGCTGCATGGGTCGGTGGCATGTTGGGTGGGAGAAGGAGGGAAGTGGGCACTAAGCCATGGCACAGAAGTATAGGAATGGATATGAGGCTTTTGGCCTGCCCCTGGACGCACCCACAAATTGTGCCCCCCCAGACTCAGGAGGCACCAGTCACCCCTGAGACCCAGGGTGCAGACAGAAGTTACATTTTTGGCACAATCAGACCCCGGAAAGCGCTTTACAGCCATACCATGACATGAGTGCATGACAGCAGATTGCTTTTAAAGTGGCAGATTGTCTGAAAAATTAAACTTCCTCAAATGAGGTATCAAATGAAGGTGCTCTTAAAAAACAAAAAAGAAAGAAAGAAAGAAAAAGTGCCTTAGGGAACTTGCGTTCCCTATAGTTAATTTTCCACATGTTTGGGGCTGGGCTGATGCAGCTGACAGCCCCAGAGCTCTTTCCCTGCTGACAGCCGCAGAGCTGGGAAGGGGGGCAGCTTCTCAGCTCACTGCTCATCTGCAGGCAGCCTCAATCCCTCCCCCAGGCAACCCAACAGGTGAACTTCTGTTGGATTGGGAGGAGGTTGAGGGCACTATCTCATGGCACTTTATGTAAAGCACCATGACTTAGAGCAGTGGGCCTGATCATCTGTCAGCAACCCCAGTGTCTAGCTGCTGCCCCAAATCAGGTATACCAGAGTGGCTCTCACCAGATACGCTTCCTATGAGAAGTTTGTTCTGAGAATCAAGATTTCTCAATGGAAAAAAAGAAAGTTTAAGTAAAAGAAAACTGTGACCGGCTCTAAAAATTAGTGTGAGGATGACACTAAAATTAAGTGCCCAAAGCCCAGCACAGCCAAAGGACTTACAGAAGCAACAGGATTAAAAAATATATATATATTAACAGCAAGCATCACTATCAGCAGCACTGTTTCAGACAGGGATGATGAGACTAAAATGTATGTCACATGTTACAGGACACAGGATCAGGCATTTGCTGTCACTCCACCATCCATGCACAGGGTAGAGTGATGAGGATGAACCTGACCCAGAAGGCACTTCTTTCCTAGGACCAACTATAATTCTCCAATGGAAATTGATGGCTGCAGCTCATAATGACACAAGCGTTCCTAGCTACAGAGTGAATCTAGACCTGAAATTAGGCTACTGCAGGAACTAGGTTGTTCTGGCACTTGTTGGCCATGTTGTCTGAGGGTAATTAAATAAAAAGTCTGTGTTTTGTAGCCATTGCTTGTACTGATGTTTGCAATCTTGCTGTTGCTTGGTAGACTTTTGGGTGAGATATTCTTGTAGAAAGCAGATTTACACCTTATAGAGTAATCAGAGTAGATTCAGCCATGAAAGTTAATGCTCACTCTCTCTCTATAAAAGCTTGTACAATATATAGGGTTTTTTGGTTGTAGCTGTGTTGGTCTAAAGACATAGGCAGACAAAGTTCTTTGCATAGATGTGATACCTTTTATTAGACCAACTAAATAGCTGGAAAAATTTTTATTTGCAAGCTTTTGGGCACAAACACCATCCTATACAATATATACACAGTTTACTTGAATATAAGACAAGGTTTTTGCCCTCTGATCACCATGAGGAAAAAAGCCCCTCATCTCATATTCACATACAAGGATACCTCACTAAATACACTGTCATTAAACTGCTGCCAAAAATGCCACGTGCTCAGTAATGGAAACCAACTAGAAACTTGATTGAATGCAGCCACAATGAGCATAACTAAAATATATGGCCATATTAGGCAAATATGCTGATAAGAACCTACATGATTTTTTTAATTAATATATTTTGTGTTCCAGGTCAAATCAGCCGAATCAGTTTCAAATCATATTGATTGCGTAGAACTCAATCATTCCAAAACCTGTATCAACTGAGCAGGCAGAACTCAGTCGTTCTAAACACCATGTACGGTGCTACAACCAGCAAGCATCCTCCTTCCCAGCCTCTCACTCTGGGACTTCAGATACTCCCAAATCCATTGGCAGATATGCCAGAGGCCTTGGCATTCAGATGCCCCCAGAAATGACAGACAAGCATCCTCTATCCCCAACTCTTTAGTCTGGGACTTCAGATGCTCCCTACACATGATTTTAGCCCACAAGAGTCCAATAAGAACCTACATAAAAAATAGGTTAAATATAGCCCAACTGAATAAGACACACAGTAGGGCCCACTGTACCCAGTCTTCCTCAGTGTCCACTCTTTTTCAAGTCATGATGAACTATGACACTGAATACATTTCAATTTCCTCCTCACTCCCGCAGCTGAGCTGTACTATTTTTTCCCATTTCCAATGATTCCTGTTTCTTCACCAGCCTTAGATGTCTGGCAAACAGGGCCCCAAACAGTTCACCCAGAAGCCCTTTGTCAGCTCCTCTTTCAGCCTGTTGCATACGATCAGAGTGGCTCTCTCCTTCATAAGGGGAAGCCAGACCAGGGTGCCCTCACCTGGATCCCGGGACTTATAATAAAAAAACCTGGTTCCAATCTGGGCAGGGGGGAGGTAATTAGCACATGGATTTTGGGGGGAGAAGGGGTACCTGGAATATATACACAGACCAAGCAATGCTGAGCTGTTGGGTCACCATGGCTTGAACTGCTGTTGACTCTGCTGAGGCCCCAGCCTAGTGAACTATATGGTAAATTATGAGCCTTTTAGCTTTGGAATAATATCATGCATACATTTGTACTATATATAAGCAGGTACAAAAGTGCTGCTTAAAAATGTGCTTATGGAGAACCAGTGCTAAAGCTTGCAGCAGTTTCAAAAAAGGTAAAATGCATCAATTCTGGATGAACAAAGTCTATGGGTACTGGTAGTAATGTGCCTATATGCAACTTATTATGGGTATGTTTATTTTAAGGTCAATGTTTTCACATTTCTCCCTCACTTCCAGATGCTCAGAGAGAGCAGGGTCTGACAGTAAAAGTGTGTGTGTGGGGCGGGGGGAGGGTAAGGGGGATACCTGACCCCCCAGATTTATTATCCCTGTGGCAAGGGGACAAAATCAAGGCAAACCTCCAATAATTAGATTCCATACCTGGTAACTTAGAGTAAATTTATAAATTTTCCATATATAGAATCCAATAATTAGGGGGTTGTTTTATATTTAGGGTCATCTTATATTCAAGTAACATGTGGGTATACACACACACACACATACACACACACTTTGGTTAGTCTGTAAGGTGTAAATATACCTTGCCTTTTATTTTACTTCAGACTAACTTGGCTAATAGCTATATCTCTCTGATAAGTGATGCATTCTGCCACCAGAAATTCAGTACTCCCCGTAGTCTCTCAGCTATAGCATGGGATTTCCATTCTTCTTCCACCATCTTCCTCTGAAGCTCAAAAGCGGTTCCATCTTCTGTGTAAGTCCATATGCATCTCTATCAGCAGATCCACCCCTCTACCTCCTATGTCTCCCATTCTGGCATTTGTTGTTGATTATTAAAAGCCTTCTGAGAGATTATGGGGTGGCTAAGGTGTACTTGTGTCTCTTGTGGGCTAATATCAAGAGTAGTCACTGCACCAGTCTGTTCCCTGGGCTAAAATGTCCTTGAATGGCATCACGTAGTCGAGGGTGGAGGCCTGTTCAATGCACTGCAGGCAAGACGCCTTATGAGAGTATACTATAGCCTCCCAATGGGAGGATCTCAGCTATAGACCTATTTTATGGAAATAAGGGATTTCTCTCTAGCTTGCTTTGTTGGCCCTTGAGCTAAGGGCAGGCAAGACTCAGAGGCATCCAAACCCTCAGATCTCTGGGCTTAGGGCCTACACGTAGGATGTCTGCCATGGATTTGGGAGTATCTGAAGTGCCAGGCAGAAGAGTCTGGGATGGAATATACTTGCCAGTGGTAACACCAAATGGACTTGAACGATTTGAGTTCTGCTCGGTTGATGGAATTCGGAACTGATTTAGCTAAATCAGCCTGAGGCACAAAATTAAAACAAACAAAAAAACTGGAGTCTGTAAAGTAAAGAAACAGGGTACTTTGTCTAGTGTGTGGGGGAGAAGGGGAACAGTATGCCCTTTTTAAGCTTTTGCATCAAAGCAAAATCTATTGCAATATCATCAGCTCTAAGCCTTCCCTCTGTAACTATAACTCTATTTTGGAGCAACTAAATAGTAGCGCCTCAACTCTTCCCCTCCCAACTTTTATTCAAAAAGCAAAAACCAGTTACCTGTTGTTTGGGAGCTTGAGTGTTTGCGTAGAGAACAGGCATAGGACACCACAAAATGAGGGATGCTCCTATTCTAGTGACATTTGGCTTGAAATATGTCAGCTTGCTTAGCTGAGTAAAAGGGAGAATAATAGAAATCCCTCATTTTATACCATGTCACCATTTGACTGAGAAGCAAATGCATGACTAGAGGAGACAGTCAACAACAACTGAGAGTGAAGGAAGTTTGCACTGCCCCTTTACATGCTGAAGTGAAGCGTAAGAAAAAATCCCAGCTAGACATGCACCCCACAATCCTCTGTTTGCCAGCATTTGTAAGCTTACAGCAATAAGGTCTCTTTTGCACATAGGTCCCTGCTTTGAATCCATTTGGGATTTCATAGGGATGCCAGGGCAGGGTATAGCAATGCCAGAAGATGTCATGCCCAGCAAAGGATATAGAGGCATCATTATCGCTGGGATATGGCAGTTTCCTGCACTCCTTAGGGAATCACAATAGCTGATACCCAGCCTCTGGCTGCTGGGAAGAGGAGAAATGTATGCCGATTTCCATATCTAGAAGGAGAGTTACAGCCAGCATCTTCCCACCCCTGTCAAGCAGCATAGATTGGTCTGACAAAAACAGCGATACATCTCTTTTGTCTTTCCTAACTATAACAATAGCGATTAGAGCCCTTACCTGAGGATGCTCTTTTAGCTGCTGCTTCCTTAATCCCATTCCTCCAACTCTTCCTCAGAGTCCATGGTAAAATCAGAGGGGCAGTGAAGCACCAGCTCTGCCTCATTCAAGACTGCTGTGGCTGGATATAGGTCCTCCACAAGCTCCTCCAGCATGGCCTCATTCATACTTCAGTCGCTGGACACAACCACATCAAACTGCTGGCATTACAGCAAGATTGCTAGGGTTTCACCAGTGGTGAATAAATGCTAGGGGTGCAGAAAACCATGTGCAAGGTGTGGTCCAAGCAAAGCACAGCATGCATGCTGGGTGGGGATATCTGCCTGTCTGGAGGCAAGATGCCTAGGCACAAGCAGCCCTGGGCAGGAATTATGGTGCTCCCAACACCTCAGGGAGTTGCTGCAGAATCCATACTGCATTCTCAAGCTTCAGCAGTACTTGCGCTTCAAAAGCCAGCCACCTCCAACACAGCTTAACTCTAGGTAGAGAGTTTTGCATTTACAATTTAATTTGCAACTAGGTGAGAGACAGCATTTGAGCCAATAAGCAGTGAAGATGAGCCTTGTTTACACATACCCTCTGTAAACCCTGATTTTAGGTCCCTTTAAGTTCTCCGAAGATACCTTTAAACCTTGGAAACACAAGAAACAGCAGAAGGCCAAAAATAATCATAATTTTCTTGATGTTAAAACATACATAGCTATTTAGCTACATATCAGACTCAAGGGGCTTCCAATTCTGAGGGCTGATCTGCACAGTCTCTGTCCCCAATGATGCTTACAACAACCGCTTCCTTTATGCCACTGATGCAGTGACCTTTACTTAAAGCTCTGTTCCACCATGTTCCCATCTGTTTATTTCCTTTCCTGACACACTTTATGCTGGGGAGCGAGAGGGATAAAAGAGGTGCCTGAGAGGAAAGGAGTGGCTAGGGCAATGCCTGGCTTGGGCAGCTTTAAGCTGGGGAGTTCCTTAACATTTTTGTTACAATAGGGGAACAATATTAGTTTGAGATTCTGGTTTAGCACCTGCCTGTCCCCTGCTTTTGTCCCCCCTCTCTTTGACCACAGGTTTTGTTTTCATAACTAAAACAAGATTACTCTGAAATTCTTCAAATTTTCCATGGATTTCCTCCTTATTCAGGAGTAGTGGCAATTCTCTGTGAAGCAGTTTCATTACAGTGTCTGTAAACTGCACTAGAGTGCATATGCAAAGCTAAACTTTGCATAATTGGAGGTTGTATACCACAGCATGCGCAGCCAACAGACTTTTGTAACCATTTTTGAGAACACAAACTGTGAATGCATTAGGCAAAGGATGTCAGAGTAAAGGCCAAGGCACCTGCTGAGCCTTATCTAAAGACATCTTCAAGAAGCAGTAGGAAAGTTTCAAACTATTTATCCATTAGGATGCTTTTCTTCACTCTTAGCAGACTTTTACTCCCCAAACTGCTTTTGGAGCAGAGGTTGAAAGAAATGTTTGAGTTGCTTGCTCCATTTGATTCCTCTATGTTTTCTATATGAGCCAATACAATAGGCTCATAGCCAATACAATAGCCAATACACTTCGAGAAGTGTGGACAAATGCATGCCTATGACCTTAGCTAAGCTATTATCACTAGAAAAGGCAGGTGAGGATGATTCTGTAGATACAGCAAAAGCTAGTAAAAGCAATACTTGCAATGAGATCCCGTGGTGAATCTCAAAAAGTAACTTTTATACAGTACATCTAACAACACTCACTGTTAGATACTGGTGAGTCACCAGGGAATATTGTTTCTAGGATCAATGACATTCAACAACAGGTATATGGCCCTATCCACAACATTACCAGAGTTGGTACAGAAGATTTTGCCTCTACAGACTCTTGACACAAGTAAGAGTTTTCCTGTAAGTCGATTCATTTTTCTGTAAAGCTTAAAAGATCTCTTTTCTCCCCTGTCTATATTATATCTGAAATAATAAACAGGAGACAGAATTTACCTTTTCTATTTCTATACCATATGAAAGGTGGCATGTCAAAGATGTATGCTTCTGCTGATGATGGGCAAGCAGTATGTTCAGTTTTAACATCAGTTTTCCTTTGTAGATGCCTTTACTGGCACTAAGAAGTACCTAGATGCATACATCCTAGGCCACTTCACTGATAACTAAGCTAACACATGTTGCAATTCCTGATAACATACCTACAAATGTTAGGGCTAAAATTTGGCCTTTTGGTCCTTAGATACTGGCATGATGTTGTCACTGCAGTACAACCCACTTCCTCTTGGCAAGAGTGTGGACAGGGTTCTTTCCATAGCAGTAATAAAGTTTCCAAACATTACTATACTCTAGCCTTGGAGGAAAAATCCCCTTTCATTGGAACTATCATGTTTATACAAACAAAGCTATTATTATCTTTACTATTCTTATCAAGCATTTATAGGGCTCCAATTTATCTAGTTGCAGCACTTGCCTATTGGAGGATTTCTGCCTACGTCTGGGACATGTTCATCTTAATTTTTGTAAAGTCTTCATACAAGGAAAATAGGAACAACACTCTTCTATCAATTTAAACAAGGAAAATAAACCCAAGGACTTTGTCCCGTGTTAATTCACAATATTCAAAATACACTCACTTCTTAAACATGGGGTCAACATTTGAGAAATACTGGTTAAGTTATTCTTGTACTAAATGTATAGTCTTAGACTCATGGGAATTAGTCCTCTGATGATGAGTAATACTGAAAAAACAAGAGTTGCAAAAATAATTTCAGCACCATTCTCTCTCTATTTGCATATGAGGGAAAGTGAACTCTACATATAAGAAGTTATGTTTGAAGATACTGTCCAATTTACACATACACCCACCGCTCTCTATGCAAGATGCTTTTTTGAAGAATTGGTTAACTGTCAATATGAGGGGGGGCTTTTTAGTTGTCCCGTTTGAGGCACAACAAAAAAAAAAAATACACACATGAGACTTTGCATAAGCATTTCTACTACATTTTCAATAGCGTCTCTCTTTGGGAATATTCCAAAAGAAAGTCTGCCTCTTACAAAGTGAGGCTAACACCCATTGTTAAACTTCCAGAGGCACATTAGCTATTTGTTCTCCCCCTAGCAATTTTACCCTTAGAGGCAGAAGGAGCAGTGCCAGTTACCATCTGTGCTGACAAAGCATGACTTATAATTTTACCCTGGGAAAACAGCTGAACTAGGAACTCCTGGTGTGGCATAGGCCTTGCCTTCGCAATCCAATAGCTCTTTTGAATCAGAGAAGCTTTGAAAGGGTGGTGATGCAAAAACACAGCCTCTCCCTTTGAATCAGCCAGCCTTCTGCTTTCCTCTGCTCTTAAATTTGTTTTATTAATTTGCCTAGCAGCAGAAAGATAATACATGTCCATCGACAGACCAGATTTTTTGGATGTCCTCAACCTTTAAGAACAAAAACATTTGGAAAAGGAGGTAAAAACGGTTTTAGACACTACACTTTTCCCTGAATCACCATGTTGGATTTTAACGAGATGCTTTCTTGTTGTTTCTCTTACTGCATAAAACATTGAAATAAGACAGCAATTGTCTCCTGACAATGCAGGAGAGTCAATAAAATTCTCCATATGCAAAAATTAAAGGCAGAAAAAAAACCCTAAATATTTCATGCAACAACTGGTAAAGTCTTTTCATACTGCAGTGCAACTGTGGCAATCATGAGACTAGACAACTCCACAGATAGGAAAAAATAAAAAAAATTATGATTCTAATATATAGTCTAGAGGTACCTTACTCTAGGTAAAGAAGCAGCAAAAGCAGCATAATGAGTACTGTTTAGAATCACAGGATTATAGCAAAGCAGGGCTGGAAGGGACCTCACAAGATCACTTATGCCAGTCTCCTGTTCAATGCAGGATCATCCTGGACTAAACCACCAGACAAGCAATTATCCAACCTTTTCTGGTGCAGTTACAAAACCATTCAGACTACCATGAGCAACATGCCAAACTACATGTAGAGAAGTGATATTTTAAGCTGTTTTGCGATAGTTAGTTTCTGATAGCATCAGTCTGGTGTTAGGTGTTGTGCAGAGGAAGGTATATGATCCTTGCTCTATACAGCTAATAAATCTAAAGGAACAGGCAAATGGAGAACAGTGCAAGACCAAGTATGACCATTTATGACCAAGTAACTAAATCCTTGGATGGTGTCACTGTGGACGAAGTCTTCCTAGACTTTAAGGAGGCCTTTGACACTGTCTCTCAACCCATCCTCATCAATAAATTAAGTGACTGTGGCATTGATGCACAGTTGGATGGGTAAAAAATTAGCTGATGGGGCACACCCAGAGAGTTGTACTCAACCTGTCGAGATGTGAGCAGTGGGGTACCCCAGGGCTTGGGCCTGCACTGTTTAACATCTTCATCAGTGACTTGGACGAGGGGGTGGAAAGCACGCTGTCCAAGTTTGCTGATGACACTAAGATGTAGGGTGAGGTGGACACACTTGAAGGGAGAGAGAAGCTGCAAATAGGTTGAGACAGACTACAAAAAAGCGGGCAGACAAGAATAGGATGGAGTTCAATGTAGACAAATGCAGGGTACTGCACCTTGGGAGAAGGAATCCAGAGCATACATACAGGCTGGGGAGTTCCCCTCTTGCAAGCAGAGGCAGAACGGGATCTTGGAGTCATTACTGACTCCAAGATGAACATGAGCTGCCAATGCCGGACTGCAGCCAGCAAGGCCAGCCACACCTTGTCATGCATCCAAAGATGCATCTCAAGCCGGTCCAGAGAAGCGATACTCCCCCTCTATACGACTTTGGTCAGGCTGCAGTTGGAGTACTGCACACCGCACTTCAAAGGGGATGTGGCCAGCCTGGAGAGGGTTCAGAGGAGGGCCGCCCACTTGGTGAGAGCGCAGCAGGACAGGCCCTATGAGGAGAGACTGAGGGACCTGAACCTGTGCAGTCTCAGCAAGAGGAGGTTGAGGGGGGACCTGGTGGCTGCCTACAAACTCATCAGGGGAGATCAAGAGCAAATAGGTAGAGCCCTTTTCTCCCCAGCACCATCTGGGGTGACAAGGAACAATGGTAATAAGTTGATGGAGAATAGGTTTAGGTTAGAGATCAGAAGGCAATATTTTACAGTCAGGGTGGCCAACATCTGGAACCAACTTCCCAGGGAAGTGGTCCTCACCCCTACCTTGGGCAAATTCAAGAGGAGGTTGGATGATCACCTGTCTGGGGTCTTGTGAACCCAGCATTCATTCCTGCCTGTGCAGGGGGTCAGTCAGGCTAGATGATCTGTTCAGGTCCCTCCTGACCCTAGCTGCTATGAAACTATAAGAACAACAGAGCCCAAGTAGTGATCAGCATCTAGTCACTTGGACAATCAAGGGTTTTATTTTCCTCCCACTTTTAAAGTTCTGGCTTGACTGCCTATTTTGTAGTAACTAAATGGTAGCAACACAATCAAATAGTTTCTTTATGTTGTCATAGTTTGAAAACTATTTCACATTTAACAGCGAATCAATTCTCTGTTCCTTTAAAAGGAACCACATATTAAGGGTCATTGGTAATTTCTGGCTAACAGTCATATGAAGGGCAAGGGAAAACTGAATTCCACTCTGGGAAGCAGAATGTGTACTTGGCAAAAAAGGAGACCATATGGCATTTGAACAAAGCATATTTATATTTGCTTTATATGATTTCATTATATGCAGAAGACATGATGATTACTGTTTTCAGACCTGTAGAGATTTCATGAAGACACTGTAGCTAACAAATGGATAATTTTTGTCATGCAAGCTCATTTTAGCATTTTTGCCCACCAAAGCACAGTTCCATGCACAATGAGTGAACAAGGACCATTGCCACTGCTTATCTCATAAAATTGGGATCGGCTAACTAGCGCTAGCCAGAATGGTCCCTCTACACCTCAATAATTAACAGCATGGTGTCCAAATGAAGATATCCTGGGAAACTACCCATTCTGGGCTTCAAAAAAGAAAAAAGGCTTTTGATTTGATACCACAGCATGATAAACTACACACAGCTTCTTAATGATCATAAAGAAATAGTTCTGAACAGTCATAAAGAAAAGAATTAAGAACTGTTTCTGGTTTTATGCTTGGTCTGGTTCTATGCTTCTTTGGCTTTAGCTGCCACGTGACAGCACGATAACTGGACAATGAAAACAGAAGATTCACATTCGATATTCAGTTATTTAGGGAAGGTTGAAGAGATTGTTCAGTTTGGAGAAGCAGCAGGTAAAAAGTATATTGACTACCTTCCCCATGCCATACAATACTATCTGTGTACGGAAGGCAAGAAACAGAAATACAATAAAAAAAATTAAAAGTTAAAGCAATTCACTGCCACAATATAGAAAGCAAGAATGTAGGGCAAATCACAACATGATTAAACCATTTTAAAAGTCCTAAAACACAAAGCAAAACAACAAACTGACACAGGAATAAGCAATCCAAGCAAGAAGACCAACGCCAAAAATCAAAACAATATTTTAAAATCTCAGGGAACATACAACCTTCATACTTCAGAGCAGAAACCAACCATTTAAGTGAGAAGTGTTATGAACTAAAAACTTCTTGTATGGGTGGTGTCTCTTGAAGTGCTCAATTCAGGGTTTCTTATATGTTCCACTGAAGCAGCTGACCACAGCAGATCATGAGATTCTGGGCTACATTAACTACTGGTGATACAGCAAGTCCTAATGAATCGTCCTCATTTTGAACCACAACCATAAAACTAAGCTAAAGAAATATACAGAAAAGTTCTCATTGATCAGTTATTAAGAAAAAACAAACCTATGTTTTAAGTAGGAATAACCACATTATACAGGTACAGGGATAACAGAATAAACTTTTGCCCAAACAGAACTGTCTCCAGTATCTCTGAAAGGACACACACTGCAGTATGTCAAAGGGAAGGGGAGGGAAAGGAACTGAGGTTTGATAGAAGTGTCCAAACATACCAGATAACCTTACCTCATTGGATGCTATAAAACGGGGGTGGGCAAAATATGGCCCGCAGGCTGGATCTGGCACACGAGGCCATTCTCTCAGGCCCACAGAGCACCTAAAAATATGTAGAAAATTAATATTTCTCTGCCCTTGGTTCCTGTCAAAAATGACAAGATCCAAGGGCAGTAGGACACAGGGGAAGTCCGGTGGGCTCCCACAACAGCGGGGCCTGCCCAGCCCTGCCCCGCAGCCAGAACCCCTGCCATGGTTTCTGGTCTGGGAACACGTGACTGCCCCAGCGTGGGAAGCTCAGGTAAGTGGAGGGGCGGGGGGGACCCAAGGCAGGGAAGGAGTGTGGGGGAAAGCAGCCCCTCTCCGCCCACACCCAGTGCCCTGGGCTGCAGCTGCTTGAAGCCTGCATGGGGCTGCCTGTGCCCGCTCCAGACAGCCCCATGCACGCTGCAAGTGCCTGCAGCATGGGGCACGGGGCAGGGGAGGGGCCACTTCCCCCCCCCATGCTCAGCTTTTCCCCGGGTTCCTTCCCTGCACGGAGAAAGCAGCCCCTCACCTGCCCCATGGCCCAGCCCCTCACCTGCCCCATGGCCGGTGCTCCCTGCTGCAGCTGCTCACAGCCCAAGTGGGGCTGTCCGGAGCAGGCGCAGGCAGCCCCAGCCCAGCTGCAAGCAGCCCCAGCCCAGCTGCAAGCAGCTGCAGTGCTAGGTGCAGGGCATGGGGCAGGGAAGGGCTGCTTTCTTTCCCCCCCAGTGCTCAGCACCACCTTGCAACTCGGCCCCACTGACAGGCTAGCAGTCGGGCAAGTTACAAGCTGGTGCTGAGCACAGGGAAAAGTGGCCCCTCACCCACACCATGGCTGGTGCCCCGCACTGCAGACACCTGAAACCTGCATGAGGCTGCCCGTGCCTGCTTCAGACAGCCCTGCGTGGGCTGCGAGCAGCTTCAGCAGAGAGCACCAGCCATGGGGCAGGTGAGGGGCCACTTTTCCCACGCTCAGCACCAGCTTCTTCCCTGCTGGTAAGCAGGGGTTCGGGGCTGTGTGCTGCCCCCTGCCTGTACCACAGGGCTGTGGGGCACTGGGTGTGAGCGGGCGGCGAGCCAGCAGGAGCACAGGGCCTGCACCAGTGTCCCGGGGCCAGTGCCGGCATAGCCCAGAGCAGTGTGGCAGGAGTGTGGGGTCCCAGCTGGCAGGGACTCTATGGAGGTGGGCCAGCTCCCCACTGCCTGCTGGTGCAGCCCAGCCTGGCTCCACAGACCCTTGCCAGCCTGTGCCCCGCTTTGGGCCCCACCGGTGCTGGCCCTGGGATACTGGTCCCAAGACATCAAGATGTTGGTCCCAAAATGGTGACCAGGGGGTGGGGCACCTGCAACGGGTGGGACACTTGTCACAGGGCAAGGCTACTCGGTCCTCGAGAGTCTGCCAAAACTGGGTAAGCGGCCCTCCATTCAAAATAATTGCCCACCCCTGCTATAAAAGGGCTTCCAGGGAGCAGGCATTCAAACAGAAAGCAGTTCTCAGCACAGCACAGGAATGACTAATCCAGCAAGTTAAATAATAGATTTAGGAACTTGTTTTTTCTCCATGACCTGTTCTGTTAGGGTAATGCTCTCTCTGAAAACTCACGTGTAATAGGGAACAAGTATTTAAAACATTCAGACATAATTTTTCTTTGCACTCATTCTAAAGAGTAGATACTCTGAATGAAATAAGGGGAATTGCTTGGCCTGTAATTATGCTTCTTCAAAACAAGTTCCAGCATTTTCCTTCTTGCTTCCAGCATGACAAGGGCAGAGTTCCCTTTAGCAGTAAGATTTTTTTCCCCCTGCTGTCTGACGTTGTGTTGGCCAGGACAAACCCGTCTTTCCCATCACCAGTCTGTTGTCAACAGCAATTGCTACTTTCAAATGCTGAGATTAAGACAATTTTGCTCATAACTGAATTCAAAAAGAGCAAAGAGCAAGTGCCTAAGCAGTATAGCAAGGCTTGTAACCAATATAACTACCAACTACAGATAATTAGGTGGAACAGAGAAAGAGAGAGAGGCCAAAAAATTCCAATGGACATATGAAAAAGGAAAGAAACCACCACAAAAAGAGCCCTGACAGTCCAGGCACATGGAAAGGGGCAGTCATAATGCATACTTGTTATTCTCTTCACATATTTGAAAAGACATTGCTCAAAAAAGGTTTGTGTGCATGTGTGGGCTTGTGCGCACACACACACACACACACACGGAAACTGCACAAGGTTTTTAAAGACAGATAATCTTGAAAGTGTCAAAATTCAAATGACCTAATACACAACACATGAATATATCAACAAAAAGGCCAATACCAAATGCAAACATGAGGTTTTTTATTCCTCCACCCAAGTAAACAAAGCCAGGGAGCTAACAGCTCCTATCCTGATGGGCGAGAGATAGAAAGCACAGGAACTGCAGTGCTGCTGTTTCTGCAAGGTGAGAAGGGCAGGGGGGAGAGAAATCTAAATTTGCAAAGCATTAACAAGAGTGAATAGACACAGTGCGAGCGTTTTTTTTTTCCTGAGACTTGTAGCATGCATCACTGAGACTAATAGACTTAATGTCCAGTTAAGCAAATACATTATTTTTTCAAGTCCAGTATACAATAGTATATATAACACTATATATTATATATGGTACTCATAGCAAACACAGTAGAAGTTTGAGATAGCTCCCTCATTTTGCCAAACTCCTCTTTCAAGCTGCAATTTTCCAGATCAAGCCTCAGTCTGGGAACAAGTTAGGGCCTTGTTACACTCCGAGCTGCTCAAAATGTTGATTGGTGTTGGTGCTATGTCTAATTTGAAGTAGTCGTACCTTAAGGTTAAAAACCTTCTCTGACTGTCCCTGACCTGCACAACTGTGACTTGCCTCTAGAGGGCTGGTGAGCAGAGGTCTGACTAGGAGCTACAGCTCTGAGTTGCCACCACACCAGGGGTCAGTAACATTTTTGGGCAGAATGCCAAAAACACCTCCGACTTCAACTTGTAAGATGTTGGCGTGCTAGGGGAAGTGGTGGGGAATCCAAGAGGGGCTTGATTCTTGTTGTGGTAGAGCAACCCTGGCCCTTTCTTCGCCATCTGCTCCAAGAGGCATGTGCCAAGCAAAATGCCTTCATACGCTACACTGGCACGCTGCACTACAGGACTAGTGAGCCAGGACAGGCTTCTAACCCTGCTCTAGGTCAGGGTATCTGAGTGATGGGTTGAGGGGATAGAACCATGAAACTGGGAGATGGAGAGTTAATGGGTGAGTAACACAATGGGAGGTAGAAAGGAAATGGGGGAGGGGGAAGGGTGATGAAATGAAGGAAGTCAGCTATTAAGGATAAAATAAAAAGAACTAAAAAAAATAATTTACAAAGAAATAGAGAGGAAGTAAATTAAAGAAAGTCTCATGTTTTAATAAATTGGGATTTATAAGTGGAGTGTGGGGGCCATGCTTCCTGGGGTGGCGGGAACAGTGAGAGAAAGTGCTACTGCCTCTTCCTTGGGAAGGAAGCCCCAGCTCATGGGGACCCAATCCAGCTCCCTACCTTGTCCTGTCCCCCTGCCCCCTTCCTCTCCAACCCTAATCCTGCACCCACCTGTGCCCTGCAGTCTGGCTACCTGACATGCGTTTCAATTGCAGTTTGCATAGGATTGCACCCCTGGGAGTATGATGATCACAGACTCAGGGGCAGTAAGGGGAGTTGGTTTGGTTTTCAGAACCATGTCCTGGGCACTAGAGTTCAGGGTTTGGAAAGTCTGTCCACACAGTAGGAGGGCGAGGGAGGGACACTGCACCCTGGGATGCTAGAGGACTGCAACTTGGGAAGCTCATTTGCAGGGAGTGGCCACATATTAATTAAACAAGCTGTGTAACACACAGATCAGAGGTATACCTGCCCTGGAGTGGGGTAACTTTAAGCTTGCTAAAGTGCACTTAAAACTAGTTTCAGGTGTTAATGTATGGACAATCCAGGAGTTAAGAGCAACAGGAGCCACCTAAAAATAATGTGCAACAAAGCCCTTATTTGGAAAATTTGCTCTCAAATGGCTGAATGATTTCTATTCAAGGGATAATGAAATTGTGCCACTACAATTCAGGAACCTTGTGAATGTCTCCAGCCAGCTACTCAGTAGGCAGCAACAGAAAATTTGAAGTTTAGCAGCAACTCAAGTTAGGAGTGTGTCTGTTACTCAGGTGTGGCCATGATGATTTGGTTGGTTAAACTGGACTTTTGTTAACAAAAATTTTCTGGGTTCCCATCACCCCCTGTCATAAAGGGAAGTACTAAAACTAAAAACAAACTACCAGCTTACCCCCAGGACAAAGAATTCAGATCCTCAGATCCTACAGAGGTACACTCCAATTGTTCCAAATTAAATACTTGTAAAAGTGTCCAAATTAACACTTCCCTGGGATAATGAAGGCTAATTTAAAATTACTGCCATCCTAACCTGTTTTGAATCCAGTCAAAACCTGGGACAGTCAACCCACAATTAAGCTGGTGGTCCATTTTTAGCTTAAAAATCTCTCAGCTTTTGATGGAAACACCATGGATGTGCAGAAAATACTTTTCTTGATGATGATCTGTAAGGATGTATGTATACCTCCTGCCACATATTTGAAAAGGGAATGAGGTGTGGTTAGAGGAATTTAAAATCCAGTCACAACTGGAAATAATGGCTAGATGCCAACCAGGCTAGAAAAATTCTATCATCCAAATGTGAAGGTCTGAGATTTCACTTCGTTTAAGAACCAAGCATCCAAACATTTCCATGTACAGACGTGTGCCACAGGTACTATATAGTATTGCAGGTCTGAGGTCCAAACTGATACTTTTTGGCTCTGACACAACCTCATAACTAGCCTTGTGGAGAGAGGTCTTCAGAACTCGCCTTTAGAACAGGTCTAGTGCCAGTTTCCAGATCACAGGGCCTGGTTCTCATAGGAGACTAAATCAGTCTGACATCTGTTGGGAGGGCAATACAGCAGTACATAGGCAATCCAGGAAGTTTTTGGAGAGCACTGGGGCAATTTCCTGATACCAGTGTTGGAGAGACCAACTAGAAACCATGGTCTTCCTGACCTGGTGTTCATAAACAGGGAAGAATTGGCGAGGAATGTAGAAGTAGATGGCAACTCGGGCATCAGTGAGCACAAGATGATCAAGTTCAGGATCCTAATGAAAGGAAGAAAGGAGGGCAGCAGAGTATGGACCCCGGCTTACAGAGAAGCAGACTTTGACTACCTCAAGGAACCGATAGGCAGGATCCCATTGGAGGGCACTCTGAGAGGGAAAGGAGTCCAGAAGAGCTGGTTATATTTAAAAAAAAACCTTACTGAGGGCGCAGGAAAAAAACCATCCCAATGGGCAGGAAGACTAGCAAGTATGGCAGACGACCAGCTTGGCTTAGCAGAGAACTCTTTGGTGAACTTAAACACAAAAAGGATGCTTACAAGAAGTGGAAGCTTGGACAGAGGACTAGCGAGGACTGTAAGAATATTGCTTGGGCTTGCAGGGATTAAAAACAAAAAACCAAGAAAACCAAAGTACAATTGGAGTTGCATCTAGCAAGGGATGTGAAGGGTAACAAGAAGGGTTTCTACAAGTATGTTAGCAAAACGGAAAGGTTAGGGAAAGTGTGGGTCCCTTACTGAATGGGAGAGGCAACCTAGGGATAGATGCTGAGGAAAAGACTGAAGTACTCAATACCTTTTTTTACCAGTTTTCATGGGCAAAGTCAACTCTCAGACTACTTCACTTGGCAGCACAGATTGGGGAGGAGGTTAGCAACCAACAGTGGTGAAAGAACAGGCTAGGGACTACTTAGAAAAGTTGGACGTGTACAGGTCCATGGGGGCTGGATGAAATGCATCTGAGGGTGCTGAGGGAGTTGGCTGATGTGATTTCAGAAGTGCTGACCATTATCTTTGAAAACTAATGGTGATCGGGGGAGGCCCCAGACTATTGACAAGGGCAAATATAGTGCTCATCTTTAAGAAAGGGAAGGAGGAGGATCCAGGGGACTACAGACCAGCCAGCCTCACCTCAGTCCCTGGGAAAATCATGGAGCAGGTTCTTAAGGAATCCATTTCTAAGCACTTGGAGAAGTGATCAGGAACAGTCAGCATGGATTTACCAAGGGCAAATCATGCTTGACCAACCTGATTGCCTTCTATGATGAGATGACTGGCTCTGTGGATAACAGAGTAAGGGGAAAACAGTGAATGTGATATACCTGAACTTTAGCAAAGCTTTTGATATGGTCTCCCATGGTAAGGGACTTCTTGCAAGCAAGCTGAGGAAGTATGGGTTGGATAAATGGACTGTAAGGTGGATAGAAAGTTGACTGGATCGTTGGGCTCAATGGGTAGTGATCAATGGCTTGAGGTCTAGTTGGCAGCCAGTAGCAAGTGGAGTGCTGCAGAGGTCGGTTCTGGGACCAGTTTTGTTCAGTATCTTCATTAATGATCTGAAAGATGGGATAGACTGCACCCTAAGCAAGTTTGCAGATGACACCAAGTTGTGGGGCAGTAGATACCCAATTTGACGGTGGGGCTAGGATTCAGAAAGACCTAGACAATTTGGAGGATTGAGCCAAAAGAAAGCTTCTGAGGTTCAACAAGGACAAGTGCAAAGTCCTGCACTTAGAACGGAACAACCCCATTCACCACTACAGGCATGAGACTAGCCAAGCAGCAGCCCTGTAGAAAAGGACCTGGGGGTTACAGTGGACAATAAGCTAGATATGAATCAATAATGCACCCTTGTTGCCAAGAAGGCTAACAGCATACTTAGCTGTATTTGTAGGAGAATTGCCAATAGAGCAAAGGAAGTAGTTATTCCCCTCTATTCTGCACTGGTGAGGCCGCATCTCGAGTACTGTGTCCAGTTTAGTGTGCCCTCCCCCCACTATAGAAAGGATGTAGACAAGTTGGAGAGAGTACAGTGGAGGGCAACAAAAATGGTTAGAGGGCTGAGGCACATGACTGCTGAGGAGAGACTGAGGGAACTGGGCTTATTTAATCTGCAGAAGAGAGACTAAGGAGGGGATTTGATAGCAGCCTTTAAGTACCTGAAGTGTCATTACAAAGAGGATGGAGCTAGACTGTTCTTAGTGGTGGCAGATGACAGAACAAAGAGAAATGGTCTCAAGTTGCAACAAGGGAGGTTTAGGTTGGATATTAGGAAAAACTCTCTCACTAGAAGGGTGGTGAAGCACTGGAACAGGTTATCCAGAGAGATAGTACAGTCTCCATCCTGGGAGGTTAAGGCCTAGCTCAACAAAGCCATGGCTGGAATTATCTAGTTGGAAATAGTCCTGATTTCAGCAGAGGGTTGGACTAAAAGACCTACTGAGATCCCTCAATTCTACGATTCTATAAATGCTTAACACTTTGTAACTCCACCAAGAATACCACGTTCCTGTTAAGGCTCTTTGCTTAACCACAAACAGAAAAAACCTGATAACTAAAAGTTCCTGGAGGATTTGGATAGCTAGTAAAAAGTAACTAAGAGCTCGACTGGTGCTGTTATTTTTTGACATTCATTACTACCACCTCAGGAACATCAAAAAGCATTAGACAAAAGGGAGCTACTTTTGAACCACAAAACTCAAGAAAACTTTTTGAGTTTAATATAACTGAAAGCATTTCAAATATCGGCAAAATAGTTCTCTTGGAAAGAAAAAAAGAAAAGAAAAAGAATTGAACAGAACAGGTAGTGTGAATGAATTCAAACTGGAAATCAGTTAGCCGAGGTGTTCTATTGATTTGTATAAGGGGTTTAATGCAAGCTAGTTCCTTCCACCTGAAATCCTGTCACTGCTTGGTGTCATTACTTTAAAAAAACCTGAGGAGCCGTTTTCCCTTACACCTGGATCTTTTACCACTCTGGTGCTTGGTTATATTATTCCCATTTTGAGCTAAATTAAAAAGGAGAAGCAGAGCTTTGACTTGGTGGTAGTAATGAACAAGGTTAGCCTGGCATTGATCTGTGTAAAGAGGCCAAAGCTAGGACTGCCAGAAGCAAAATGTGGTCAGTGAACTCTACAGTACCACACAGTGACCTCGAGCTGAATTCTTAGCTCTGATTGCAACAGAAGTAGATTTGCTTCTCAGTACAAAGAATATTTGAAGCAGCACATTAGTAGGTGAACATGTTTTCATAATGGCAGATTGGAAAGGCATTTGAGAGAAAGAAATGGGCATGCAGCCAAGGGCACCTGGGCCAGGGCAGACAAGGAGTCCTAAACCCAAGACCTTGCGTTTGGGAGACCAGAAAGCTAACTGCCAAGTTATAGCAGAGAGAGTAGAACCAAGCTGTGTACTATAGCTATCAAATATAGAATCTTTAAATCTATACCAGGCTTTACAACTATTTTGTAATGACCTACCACTAGCAGCATATTATGAAATGCAGACATCATTATTCTGAATCTTGATTAAGCACACAGCAGAGGACTTAAAGTAACTTAAGTGAAACATGTTAAAAACTGCATTTCATATTATGCAAACTACAGTAAATCTCAAAAATCCCATAGAAATCAGGGTCAGTTCTACCACGAAGCAAGTATACTTTAACAATTCATACTTAAAAGCAAGTTCACATATTTACAGAAAATAGGATTTCACAATAGTTAGGAAACATGGACTAGACTCACCTACATACTCTGGTTGTGGTGTGCCACTGTGCAGTGCAAAGCAGCCAAGTACACCACTACCTTCTGGTTGCCTCATTAACCAGTGTAATCAAAGGCAGCATCTATGGTGTAGAATGAGATGAATCTTATCTGCACTGTGTTCTGATCCCAAGACAAACAGATCAGTATCTGGATAGGGAACGTAAGGTCTAGGTGCTAAAGGAATTGTATGAGCAACTCAGCTATTGGCATTCCAACTCTATTAAAATCAATACTCAGAAAGGATCTTGAAGAAGCCATCTGACATGAGACCAATTAGCAAGGAATTGGCCATTTGTGAAGACCCACAGGATCACATTTATGATTAATGCTCACATTACATAAATCTGTTACTCAAATCTCTCTTTGTAACAATGAAATTATGGAGAATCTCATCAGTTTCATGCCAATTTTTGGTAAAGCTAACAGAGGTTGGCTAACAGCTCAATTTTTAGTTCAGAACATCAGTTTTGCCCATACTACCAAATACTAGCAAATGCTTGTGGAAATTCCTTAGAATTACAAATCTTAAACATCAAAGCAACTCCCAGTGAAGTCGATATGCTTCTCCAAAGGGAGCATAACTGCCCTAGTGTGTGCTACCAACAACTAGAAAAAGGAAGGCTTCCAACATCGTGATTTTTAAAAAAATTCCAACAGGATTCACAAAGTACCATTTTTTTCTGATCTCTTTTCATATTTAAATACATGCCTCTTCAGCATTCATACTGTCTAGTAAAATACCAGACTGTTTCTTAAACCTTCATGCTTGAAATGATGTTCTCCCTCGATTATTCAGGAAGCCTCATACCAGCACTACTACTATTTAAAAGTTTTTGAAAACATGTCCACCACAGCATAGACAACCATCTCAGATCAGCAATTTAGTTTAACACCCTTTCACCACCACACACACAGAGCTCGATTTTGAAGAAACTTTCAAATTATACTCAAGCCAGAAAGCTGCAAATTCTTCAATGTCACTTGCTTGACCCTCCAAACCCACCCTGGTTTGATTCTATCTTTCAGTAGGGTTTTGTGGTAGCTATGTTACAATCTGGGACATGTGGTTGTCAAAACAGACTGGGAATTGGCAGACTAATTTATGGAAGCTTAAATTTTTTGGAGGGTTTTGTAAGTTGTTAACTGAATGTTTCTTTTGTCTTCTCCAATTGCAGAATTTAGCAGGCAAACTTGCATCCAACTAGTTATAAGTACTTGCAGGAGAGCACCCAATCACCTTCAAGGAAGACTGACCGATTCAAAATATCAAATGCCATATTTTGTTGCTACGTCAGTCACAGTCTCCTCAACAGTAGGATATCCACCACAAGAAAAGAACAGCTCCAGTTCTGTACAGCTAGACTTACAAGTGATGTGATGCAGCTTCTCAGGCTACTAGAACATGAAAGTGTGAAGGCCCTTAAGTATTTTCCTGTTTAAAAAAAACGGATTGCTAAAAATATCCATACACCCTTCATATAAGCAATTCTTCTATACGCTTTAAATGATACATGCCCATCTTCTGGTCAGTTTCCACACATTTCAGCTACCAAACTTGGGAAAGGGATAAGTGCAGAGAAGTTTAACAAACAGAAAGGGTGGTCAATAAGGAATGCAGGCTCCTAAGTTTTGCTTAAACTCCATGACAAATGCTGCAGAAGTGTAAATTTTACTGAATAAAAAGATGGGTCAACAGTACTTGGAGTGATTCTAGTCCTCAGTGTGGCAAGTTCAGAACAGAATAATTTACCTTTAAAACTGTCATCTTAATCAGACCAGTCAATTTGGAAGAGCATCTTTATGAGGACAATTTTGACATTATGCCAAATACCACTTAGGTGAAATCCCAATCACATATTAAAGCCCAAAAATACAATATTGGAAATTAGTATTTTTATACTGTTTGTATAGTCACTCTTCTGGTTTTTAATCTTAGATCTTTTCACAGTTCCTTTCAGTATTTATATAGCCTCATAAAACTCCACTCTAAAGAGTAAGCAGTAAGATCCATCTACCCCATACAGTACATTACTTATCAATATAATCATATAATGTGAAAGGTTTATATACACCAGATGGATCTCATTAAGTTTCTTTCTTTCTTTTTAAAGTGTGCTTCAGTTGGAATTTTGAGGAGAAAAATGACAAAAATTTCACTTATAATTATACCAAAAGCTGTTCTACAAATACACTATCATTCCAATGCAAGCCTATTTGTGATCACCTATTTCAGAAACAAACAAAAAAATCATATTTTTATTTCAAGTCAATTATTCTTTTATTTATTTTACACATTGAATAAAGGACAACTTTACTAACTTATCTGGTCTAATTCTTTGTGTCCTTTACAGTAGGCCAAAGCAGCCAAACCTGCTGCCAGCAAAAAAAATAGACAGATAACCCCAGTGACATGTCAAAATGTTGACTCTGAAGAGTACTAAAAAAAGATATTAACATAGAAAGTTTTTGAACGAACCCTGGACACAAGTTATCTATCTACAGATCTAGACTAAGAAACTAATTGATTCAGCAACCCTACACATTGAGCAACAAGAGATAAAAGGATTTCAAATCTGCAAAGGACTTGCCAGTAAAACTGACAATGAAGATAATGTGAGGACCAAGGATTTCTTAGGGTGGTATCTTTTGTTGGAGTAGCTGCATAGGTGGGATAGTTAGACAAGCATTTGAATGCAATTAATTCTTCATCACTACTACCATGGAAATATTCAAATTCTGCAAATATCTTAGATAAGCTTCTAAGCCAAGTAAAGCTCTTTAGGCTTTAAAATATCACCCACTGAAATAAACACTCCTCCTGCTTGTTCTGAAGACAAGCTGATTTAATGAAATAGGGACTATACCAAAACAGGGAATATTAAAAATGGTTTACTAAAATAGATAATATACCAAGTATAAAAAAAAAGCTACCTTTTAGTTTTAATGTATGTTTTAGTTTAATTATTGTCATATTACATTCCCTTCACCCCCGCATTCCATTCCCCGGCCTCATCCCTAGTGAGTCCAGGCAGCTTATAGTTTGTATTCTATTGAATGTGAACTTGACTGCTTCTATGTTACTATTGTGGGATGCCAATAAAAAGTGGGGGGGATGGACTTTTTTCTATAGCTTTATAGTATTGACATCAAGTCTGAAAAAGTGTTTTCTTTTTTATTATTGTACTTATTTGTGTGAAACTACAGTAAGAAGAAAACTTAAAATTTACTGTATTCAAGTCACTTTATGGCACTTATTACAGTGAATCTCAGGACATCCACAATGGAGGTGAGCGAGGTTAGGCAGACTGAATAAGAAACATGCTCTTGTCCTTAGGACTCTACTGATGTCAGACTATGGAGGGTCACTTACTATAGCTTTGGAATGGAATTTCAGCTGGAAATAATTTTTACCCAAGGCAGAAATGAAAGGCATGAAGGGAAACAAGGATCTGAGGGACCAAAAGGCCCCCATGCTGAACAAGGAGGAAAACAAAAAATAAATTCCTCTACTAATAAGCAATAACTGAACAAAAATTATTATAAAAATTAAGCTAGTTGTATATCTGGGACAGCAAGAATCAAGGGCAGGGACTGACTATGCATATTTTTCATCACTGACAAAGAGTGAGAATTTGGTAACTAGCATTATTTTTTTCTCAAATTGGGAACAGTCTGCTACCTTTGAAGGGTGTCTCACTGACAACCAGCAAGACCTTCCATGGGACAGAAAAAGCCTTTGCACAGCCAGTTTCCTCACGTTGCTGTCAGCATGCCCTGACCTGAAGGAAAGGGCCTCTAGGGATGAGTGTAGTCCATTCTCAATGCCTACTTAATACTCTACCTCCCTACAGAGACCGCCAACAAGAGTGACAATTAGTGTCAGTTGCAAGAGTTTGTTATGTGGATACTTGTCCACTTTAAAGGGACTAAATCTACTAACTCATTCATGTGAACCACCAAACAGCTCCTTGAATATCTGAACTTCCAGTTCACAACAGAACTGGCTTTCATTTTGTACTAAGGACTTTGAACTGAAACAGTGGGTGTCCCACTACCAATTTTCTAGATAACACTGAGGGTAGAAACCAACATGCATTTGAAGTGCAGCAAATCCAAATCCCACAGCATTTCAAATTCAGGGTACTTCAGCACCATGCAAAAGTGTGGCCCCTCTTAGGGTGCCCTGAACTGGCTGTGAAGGCATGCAGTAGTGGTGCTCTTCAGCCCCCTGGAATCAGGAATCCCTGCATCCTCGAGACCAGGTATCCGCAGGTTTCCAAGGACAGGTGAGAACACAGGAGAACACTGAGAAATGCCAGAGGATGCAGATGTTGTAGAAAGCACTTAAAATAAAGAGCTTCATAAATGTTCCTCTTTTCTGAAGATAATTTTGAAGAACTTTCTGGCCGCAAATATTTGCATCCTCTGGAGTGTTTTGAAAAGCACATCTGTCTCTGGCCAGAGTATTTCTCTAGTGTCATTCTGCCCCACAACTCCAAGCCTCCTGGTAACAACTTTCTCTGTCTATTTCCTAATTCTGAAAGAACTATTATTTTTTTATTTTTATGGCACTGAACATATATCGTTAGCCTGTGTGTATACATATTCTAGTGAGTACCAGAATCTCCACTTTCATAGCTTTTCACCATATCTTTTTAAACACTTCAGCTTTTATCAGCTAAGTGACATGTTTATAGTCTATCATTTGCCAAAACACAATACTACTCTTTTACAGTACTGTACACAGCATTTGCTTGTAGTAATCAAGGAACAAAAACAGTTTTATTTACCACAGTCAATAGAAATCCATGCTTCAGTAGCATGCATGTGATGGAAAGGGAGTCAAAACATCTAAAGTCTCTCTCTGCTTGAGGTATGGTATTTGATGGTGACAAGACTGGATTTGTAAAAGATTTACTGATTAAGGGCTACAAGGTAAAGACTTCTCAGAACAGTGATAACGGCTAGGTACAAATTTTTTAAAAGGTTTATGAATTATTTAGAAAACCATTGAAAAAAACTTATAGCTGCAAATTAGAATAGTTTAGCACTCTTTTTTTTGACACTAGCATGATAACTCCTACAGCTACAATTTTAAAGCTATCACTTTACCCAACTGGAAACTTTTGCTTGGGTAACAATCATATCTGCGTTTAAGAAATAATCAATTCTATATTTAACAAATCTACCATTGAAACATGCAAAGTTGCCAAATAACATAGGAATTCACTAAATAATGAAAATACTTGCCTTAGCATACAAAGTACTTACACCAGAAAAGTATTTGGTCATCAAAGACAAGCAGTTTAATGCTAGTATTTTGCTAAATGAAAGAATGAGAGGTCTATATTAAAAAGGGGGGGGGGGAGCAGGACACACACACAGGTAAGTCTGCCTTCCTCTTATCTCTGATCTCACTCATGCTCTCATCTCACACTCCTTCCAAGAAGAGTGACCTTAAATGTGTCCTGATATCCAGACGAAGTAAGGTTTGATTTCAAACCAGGAAGGTGCTGGCATTCTTTTCAGCAATTTTACATAGTATCTTGATTTGAAGATTTAAGTAGATCACTAGTAATAAAGTACTTTGATCAGAAACATGCTTCCCCAGTTCCTTATGGAGTTTAAATAAAATGTCAATGAGAAATTGATTCAGACACTTAGTTTACAAGGAATATTTCAAGTAGCTTGAGGAAACTGGTTCATTCTCTATTAGAAGTAAATATAAAGTGCTACCCTTATGTGGCATAGAGACTACAATAGGAAAAAATTAGTTTGTTATCTTTCCAACACTTGGACCATATTTTATGGGGATCCACTTCTTTAATTTCACTTTTTTTTCCAGGTCAGAGAAGAAACATCTTAAACGCCATATGCATAAGAGGCAGGAATGCAATATATTCAGTCTGCTTTACATCAATAGCCAAAGGAAATAAATACTTTATTTCAAGTATCAAGCGAGTTTTCTTTTGGATTTTCCTCTTATGTCTCTATCTTGGGAAAAAAAAATAAATGAAAAAACACCGTTTGCTCATTCTTCTTCCTCAAGCCTCATTGCTCTTCTAATTCTACAAATCCCATCTACCCACCATTGTTTTAGTCCCTAACAAATGTATTTTGAGTGGGGACAGGTGATTAGTCATCCTTATCAACTCCCCTTTACTTTTAAGATCTTCAAGCAAGAAGCAAGCCAACTGTCTCCCACTGGGAAAAGCTGACTGCAGCCGATTCCACAGCCCATCAGCACTATGGTTTCAAGTAAGTCAGGTGGGCTGTCACCCAGAAAGTAGTACTCAGACCAAAGGATGGGCCTGGTTGGTGCATCACTTCAGTCTAGTTTTTCTCTTAAATGCTGCACTTGGTTTTCCTGTAGCTCCATTCCATACTCTCACAGCAGTTGTCACTCTTTCTTCTCTCTCTTCTGGCCCTCACCTTCTCATACACATCACAAAGCAGCAATGAGGTTACACAGATACTCCAAAATACAGCAATCCCACAGGACTCTGTTTTTTTGTGAAAGATAGCAAGCCCTTTTTGAAACACTCCCCTCCTCCACAACTCCCCCAAATTAACTGAATTCAGAATATGAAAAAAATTAAAGGGTCAGATCACTGTTACTACTACAGAAGAGAGTGAAAGAAGATCCACAGATTTTTTCATTTGAGGGGGCAAGGAGGTGAGGGAAGATGATGAGCAAAGAGCAGCAAGGAACTCAAGGACAAAACCCCAACTTTACCTACTACATCTGTTTACATTTTGAAAGTTAGTTTAAGGGAGAGTTTAACTGAAGATTTGCATGAAGTAAAGGACTCCAAGGTGGTGGAATTGTACAATATTGTTGAAGGCAGAATATGGGACACATTTTCAGCTGTAATAATTCTATTCATGAGCCAGAATGGAATTAATGCTCTCAGAACACAGCAGAAATGACAAAGCTAGAAACAGTAAAAAAAAAAAAAAAGTCACCAAACTAAGCAGTGATGATAACCAAAGACAGAGCAGCATGTAGTACTGTAAGTTAGGTAATAAGGGGTTATTGTTGTGCAGTCAGTTTTCTGACTGCAGCTACGCTCATTTCAGACTGTTGCCACCCTTCTATTAAGGTTTCAGTGCACAAGTGTTAGGTCTTGACTTACAGATTTGCTACCAGGGTCACTGACATCATAAAGCCCACAACACTTGAAAGAACCATTCTGTTTGGTTTACTGTTGGCATGATATTTAAATAAATATGTTGGTGCACTAAATTAACAGCTACTAAGTTGTTCAGTGGTAATTTGATGTCTAGTACAATGTTACATCATTTGTTGGTGGATTATAACTTGTCTTTGCAGGATGATGAACTTGATCTAATGGCTTCACATCTCTGGAATTTAAAGTAACAGGCAAAAAGCTCTTGAGACTTTTCTGTCATTAATTGTGCAACAATTAATACTACACTCTTCATTCAGTACTGCAGGTCTGAGTTGCTTTTTATATTTAGGGTACTTATGCCTGGAAAAAACAGCACCTTACTTTCCTATAATTTGTATTTTAGCTACTCCTTTGAGGTAATAATAATGACCAATTAAAATTCAAAATATGAAATAGGGGTCTTTTTTAGCTGCCTTGCTAACAGACAAAAGAAAGAAAAATTCCAGTCTCTTCCTTACTTGTGCCAAGAAATAAATACTTAAACAGTGAAAGAATATGCTGCTAATTCCATGCACCAATGTAATCACTGACTGTAAATAAAAAACAGTAGACTCAGCAATATTTAAACAGTTCAAAAGTTTCAGCTCAGATAGTTGGTAACAGAAAACAAGGGCTTATTTTGACACATGACATGCCTGCTCATTAGAGATAATGAACCTGGACTGGTCCTTAGTTGTACTTCAGCATTCTCCAATTTCTACATTTTTGAAAAAATGCGTAAGAATGAACAGAACAGTTTGTGTTTAAAGTACTTTTTAATGGACACAGTCATAAAAATGGTATTAATCTGGAACCAGGACTTACTTCAGAGAGAGATATCAACATGTAAGACTGAACAATTAAATGTTTTATTTGAGGAAATATATTGCTGGTTAAACTAACAAAATAAAAGATGGATACATTGTTTAAATAATGTATATCCATCCATCCAAGATACCTCAACAAAAGATGATTTGAACAATTTTCTGGAGATTTAAAAAAAAAAAAAAAAAAGACTGCCTTACAAATATATGGAATGCCCCAAAAAATGAGAATAAAGTCTTCAGTATAAGTTTAAAAGAAAAGCTTAGTTGAGAAGTCACATAAAGAATCCTTAGCGGCAAATGCTGCAAATACCAGTTTGATTTGTCAGAACTAAGAAGGATAAAATCCAGTCTCTCCCCACCCCGCTAAATGTATTTACAGTTATACATTTTCTTGTTTAACAACGAAAGCATATTAGTCTGTTTCATTTTTGTTTATAATTTGTTTCTAGATAATTTTACCTGAAGGCTCTTGTGTGTGGGCTGTAAACTGCAATATCTGTGTTGCAATCTCTGCTGAAGAATGTTTTCTTGGTGCAACATTGCAGAACATAACTCTGTTGCTGACATCATACCCAGCATTGAACTTCACTGCAAATTGAGTGTGCTTTCACACATATAATAATGTATAAGTGTTTAAAATTGTAGGGCTTGCAATAATTGTGAATTTGTAACTTGTTAAGTATTATACAGATATTGCCTATCTAACATTTGTGGATTAACTAAGAAAAGTAGAGTTGCATGTTGACCAGGACCTCATTAACAAGAGTCACAAATTAAAAGCCAAATGCAAAATGTGTTCACAGTTTAAGTGCTCCTTAATCTTCTTGGTTAATCTGGCACTGAAGAGCACATTCTAACATCCAAAATAATATTTTTCAAGTCCTCCTTTCAATTTTTAAAAGTGACTTTGGAAACAGCAGCGAAAAAAGTCAAACAATAAATCTGATGATAACCATCTATACAGAATTTCTAGCAGCCAGGTTTATCAAGACAAAAACAACAACACAGAATTCTTATACCAAGATCACATTCAGTTCTTCAAACCAACTTAAAACAATATCAACATTTCAAATGCCATGTTTTGCTGATTCTAAACAATGCACAACAGAATTTTCAAGTCAATCACATGCAGGAGATATTTGCTAATTAAGATTTTAAAGTGATGGGTATTGTAGAAAAACCTACACCTTACTGCTTTAGAGCAAAATACAAGCAAGTCATAAAATCCAAGAACTAAATTTTTAGATTCAACTAATGTGTATATATTCTTTACACATAGGTCATTCAAGGACTTTCATTCTGTATCTGGTAGGTTTGTCTATTATGATATGCCCCCATCTATACCTTCAAATTCATCTCCATAATGATCACCATTATGTTTCTTTCCAATTATGTAATGACTGTATGGGATAATTAGAGCACTTTCACTCTACTTACACATTTCTAAATGGCATGGGGGACCTTCTTTGTTATTTAATTATGTACATAAAAAGTAACAATCTGCCCTTTATAAAAGAAGGTAAGGAAGGAAGTCACCCGTATTCCAAATATAGGTTAAGACTGGGAATGAGGGAAGTTCAGTGCAGCATAACCCCAGCCCCAAAATGAATGAACAAACAAATGCACACACCACAGAGATAATTCAGATGAAATTATATTCTTGTGAAAAATGCAAGTTTGACAACGCTGGAAGTAAAGTTCTCTGTTTATGCACAGGTTTAATAGAAGAGTTGAATCCCTACATTGCACATCCACCCACTCCAAAACTGCTCAATCGGCCAGCCAGACCACATTCCACATACTTCCAGCCAGGAGAGGAAGATCAAAACTCTCAATGGTTCTTTACCAAGTGATGTTGGTTACCTCAGGAATGCCTGATAATTAATCCATTGATGCTTATAAGGAGATTTCCTACTGTAGGCAATGCTTTTGATTCAACATGTGCTCCTTACTCATGAAATCAAAGCCCCTATTAACAACTTTTCCCAAGCTTCCTATTTGGTAATATATCATATTACACAAGGCTACAGCCTCAAATATATTTTGGCCTAATTTCAACAACTCAACACATCCACAGCATTTGGCACACTGTTCTTAAGTCAAACAAAGCAGTGCTTTTTACCACTTTCAAAGAGATACTGTAAAATAATGTAAAATTAACATAGGCACAAAAAAAAGGGTCAGTAAAGGTAGCTTATATTCAGTGACTTAATGCTACTGAAAAAAAATATTGAGAAATCCTGCTTGGAATTTCCTCACAAACCCTTAAGTTTTCTAACTGTGCAAGAATGAACATGCACAGATTAAAAGCAAAGCTCTTAAAATATGTTTGAGATTTTAAATAGTTAGTTCATATGCATGTCAAAACTTTTACAAAAATTGTCTCTCTTAAGTTATAACATACGGGACATGGAGAGAGAAGATGGAACACGTTGCACCCAGAAGCCAAAACCACAAACTACGCACAGACACCAGGAAGAATCTGGGGCTACAAATCAAGGAGACACCAAGTCCTGGTCTTCCCTGCCATCTGCAAAATTGTACCATTCAGGACACTGCTCTCTTCCTCTCAAAAACAACTCTGCAGAGTTCCAGACTTTGGCCCATCTCTTATTATAAAGTACAAGAGAAACTTCTTGCTCCCTAGTCTCCTAGTGCTGAAAAGCTAGACACTTTTTTCACCATGCCATGCTACACAAAGAGGAGACAGACTGCATTGCTAAAGGATTTATGATTTCAGGACCCCCACATATATTAGGGAAAAAAATCCTAGAGTTATAGGGCTTCCTAGCAGGAGAAGCAAGAAAGTTACAGAAAGAGCTTCAGTTTCTTGTAGCTTCCCTCCAAAAGCAGCAAAGGAAATAACTAATTTCCCAATTTATGCATTTTAAGTCTTAAACCAAGAGGACTTCATCTGGGTTTATATTTAGTTTCCTTGAATTTCAGAAAGCAGAAAACGAATTTGGAAAAGGTGGAAACAGCTGTGCAGTTACTCAAATAGCTTGGGCATCAGAAACAGCACCGTCATGTTAGTCCAGCTCTCGCTCAGGCTAATACTTGCTTATTATCAGCCAGATCTAGCTTGGGTATTTCTGTAGGACCCTGTACCAAGGGATACCAACAGACTCTAAGGATGCAATATAATTGTGTTTTCATCTAAGTCGTACAGTGATTCTTGACCAGTGAGCCATGGCACCCTATGGTGACTTGGTATCCTTTCAAGGATGCCACAGGGTTCCACACAATATTAGCCCTGTTGGTGTGCAAACATGATTCACAAGTTACACCCAGAAATTTCAAGTAGGAATCCATAGTATTAAAAACATTCTGACCTGTTGTGGTCTGAGTTCTTTGCAACAGAAGAATTATGCTATTATTTTTCTGTAATCAAAAAAAGAGTAAAACTAAAAGCTGGCATTTTCCAAGGGATGCTCCAAGTCTAAGAAAGGGCGCCTAGTGTTTAATGTATTAAATATTCCTCTCAAATGAACAGTGAATTTCTATTTAATTAAAATGCACCTGTCTTGATTACAAAAGTGCACAGCTGCGAATAGGTACACATTCTTCTATGTCTATGTATTAGGAGCACCATGTCTCATGATATTAAAAATGTAGTGGAAATTCATACACTGCATCTGTACAGCATGAGCTCAACAATTATTTCTAAAATTAAAAATTGTATTCAGAACACTTCAAAGGAACTTGTCTTCTTTAGGGATTAAATCCAGAGCAAGTCTGAAGGTTTCAGATTAAATTGTTTGAGTTGGCAGAGTACAAAGAGCATGTGAATTTGTAAAAACCAGTAAAGAGCTGTTTTTCCCCCATATGGATAACACAAAACCAGCCAAGGGAAACCCCCCTTGTCACCCTATTATGTTATTATTATGAAAATCCTCATTGCTTCCCCCCCACAAAAAATGGGGGCTGAGAACAGGTTTATGGAGTGTCTCCTCCATGACGACTTTTCACTCTTTTGCCATCATAACTCCAACACATTTATTCTATATCAGATAAAATTCTGTTACCAAGAATTTTCCTTGGAATCCAAAACACAGAATGTAAAAAAAACAAACAAACTAATTGGCACATCAATATTTGGTAATGTGCCCTTAATGATTTCTTCCCCTCCCTCTGCAACCAAAGGGTATGCATGCTTTTGAAACAGAAAAGCAAAAAAAAAAAAGGACAACTGAAAAGAGAGAGATGAACAGAAGGTCTTCCGAAGAGGCTGAAAATCTAAAACATAGCTAATTAGCTCCCAGCTTCTAACACAATAGTGGGTGTACTATGGTCTGTTATCAAGTTTATAGCCAAGGGCACAAGACAATACAACCCCATATTCATTTTAATTACAGCCCATGGCTTTTGCAGTAGTGGTGTGTTTCAAAGGGTTTAAGCACTCATTTATTTCTACACCATACATGAAATAAGGCAGCTCCCTGTCATACAGACTCACCAATTAGACTGAACAGTTTCTGATCTCTTGCTCTCTAGAAGGAAAGCAAAGCAATGAGAAGCTTTTTTAAAGCACACTCTCCGAGTTCTTTAAAAAAAAAAAGCTTTCTACTGCCTGTAACTTTAAGTTTGTGCCTTTTAGCTTTAAAGTTAATCATTTCCAATGCTGCAGTATACTAAAAAGGAGTGTCAATGTAACACTCCAGTTATGATGCTGTTTTCATTCTTAACTGTATTAGAAAGGTCACCTCAGTTTGATTTATACAAAATCAATTTTCCTTTCTTCTTATCAAAGCCTTTTGAAGGCTTGTCCCATACAAGCCTACAGAAAGTGAATATGACCAGGTGGCCTAATACATTTAGCAAAAGACTGGTCAGTGCCTCTATTAAAATACAACTGTTATAGTAGTCTTGCTAAAAGAAAAAAGAAAACTGCTAATATAAACTAGTTAATTCAATCTCCCTCCCACTAAATAAACACAAGTGTCCATGTAGAATAAAATTATCTGTGACTAGTTTGGCAAATGCTCTGAGATCATGATTCAAAGGGCAGAAAATTCTGAAGGTACATAAATGTTGGCCAACTTAAGAAAGATTGAAAAAAAACAAATGCACACAAATGGAAAAAAACAAGCAGAGGGCTGGCAAATCTGTCAATCTCAGTATAAGTATCACCACCATTGCCTTACCAAGTTTCTAACCCAATTCCAATTCTGTTAAAACACATTAGTCTTAGGAAACAGTCACATCCATGTCAAACTCTGCTGACTACAAAAAAGCTAAAAGGGACAGGCCAAGAATAAGCGTGCTTCTGTCTGATTGTAATATTCCTATGTGTAGGACCTGTCCATTTATTTACAAGTGAAATACGATTAGAAAAACACTGGGTAACAGTCTGGGCTTGTTGGGGAGAATGGGAATTTTGCTTTCATTTCATATTGGAAAAAGGTTTCCACCAGGATTTTCTCCTCATTTTTCCCAGTGTATCTGCTTCATACACTTGACAACTCTTGTTCAGTGTTTCAATGGTTCCTCTGTATAGTTTCTCACTTACTATGTGTGCTGCTCTTCTCACAAAAGGGAGACCTCTTAAAAAACAAAAAAAACAAGCCAACCTGGACAAACCAACCTGGACAAACCAACCTGCATGAACAAAACCAAACAGCATACAACTTGAAGAGAAACTTAGAGATAGTTTCAGATTCAGACAATGCACCTACTTTTTCCCTCAGGTTCTGAACTGTCCAAGTTGACAGTGCTCAAGCAAACACTAGATTTTATGCTGAACAATGATTAACGACTCAAAACAAGAGTACAGTATTGACTAGATCCCAGTGGACTCAGTAGCAACTGTTAAGTAAATACACTCAGACCGAAAACTAGCAGCCTATTTCCTTTCACCACTCTTGAATATTTATGTTTAGTATCCCTTTAAAACAGGGATCTTGTCTTTGTTATTGTACTGAAACCATGCCTAATTTCTAGCCCCATTGTACAGAGCACGTACAGATACCTACCAGTGTGTAATAACCCTGACCTGGAGTTTAATACAAGTGACTTTCATCCAGTATGACAGCATCTAGCACAAGGAGACCCTGGTGGTACTATCATACTGCAACACACATTTCAGAAGCTAGGCATCAATTTTACCATTTTATGACAATGGAATGCATTTAAGAAAAGAAATGAGGCAGAAAGATTCATGCCCAAAACTGAACCAGAAGCCAGATGCATTACTTCAGTTAATTACTAACCAACTAGATCAAGTACCATTTTTTTCTCCTCCTTTTATGAAACCTGAGATCAGAACCAGCTTCCTAGTCCTGTCAACATATGGCTTTCTTTTGATGGGTTTAAGATAGCAAAAAGTCACATTTCCCAGAACAGAGAGCTGGTCCTGGTTTAAACCAGAAAACTTGAGCACACCTTAAAAACATCCATCATGACAAATACAAATGCTGAGGAGGCCTGAATGACTAGATGGAATTATTTTGATATTTATGGAACTCTTCAAAAGTCCCTAGAGAATACAACCAGGTTACAGGGCCAGCACCAGAGAAGCATTTCCTTAAGAGATGTGCATTTTTTCCCTGTGGCAGAAGCCAATCTACTTTCTTAGACCTATTTTTGGATGTTACTCCTGTACTTAGCTCAATACGTAGCAAGTCTATAAACCTCACCACCTACCACACTGCAACACTGAGAGCTTTAAAGCTTTAGCTATTGTTCATCTTTCAATAATGTGAGAGATGAACATCCAAATTACATCCCTCTGTCATCAAGCTGAACTGAAGTACTGTTGTCAGTGGCAGGAAAATTGCTATACTTCAGAGCAAATAAGGACCGAAGTAAAGGGATGGCATAATGGTACAGTACTGTATGTTTAAAGTACATTGTATAATGCTCCTCTCAGCGCTGAAACCTAAAGCAACTGGCTGGATCATAATGTGTCAAGATGAACATTTAATGTACCTTTCCCTGGCGCAGGAACAAGCTCCCCAGCAATTCTGCACACCAACTACTAAAAGACATCTCCAGGCTAGGAAGAAATATGGAAGCAGCAATGATAGAGATCCATAAAATTAAATATCCTTACTCAAGCTCTTAACACATTTAAAGTTTGTAGCCAGCCTAAGTTAAATTCAGTTTGGTACTTTTGTTTCATCTTTTTATACCTTAAAGCTTAAAGTTACTAACAGTGGAAACACACACACACACACAGTCGGCCCTTTATTCATGGGTAGTACCTGACTTAATAATGATGGCAAAATCTATTCCTTTGCATCTAGCTTATAGTAAAAGGTCAATAGAAGCACTATGTTGCAACCTTCAAGTTATCAAGAAATCAGTAATATTTGTCAACAGTGTAATTTAGTGTCACATTGCCTGATGAGGTCTACTCAGTAATAAGGCCTGGAAAGTCTTTGTTTATGATTAAGCAATAAGGATTGAGGTCCAGGGCATTTCCTGGGGATTAATGACCAGCTGGGAGAGTGGATGGCTAGAAGCAATGCCTTGGGCCATTAACCCCAGACAGTCATTAATTTCCCCAGGAAATGCTCTGGACCTCAATCATTACAGCTATAAAAAAGGTAGTTAAAAAGAAAAGTTTAACATTAATGCTCTATTAAAAAGAAAAGTCTTGCTTTGTAAACAGAGAAGAAAGTATCTTTCTCATTTTGTCACGCCCCATGTGAAAAAAGTGTTATTTTTTTTAAAAAAGATATGAAAATAATGTGATTTATCAGGGGAGGGGAACCTCTCCCACCTAGCAGCCAAGACTTGCATCAACCAGTTTTGCAAAGAAAGCAAAAACTAATCTTTTTCCACAACTGACTCAAAAGTTTGTTTCACTCATCAAGTGGTGAATGAAGGTGGGCATTATCACAGAATCACTTCAAAATGCACAGTCAGCTGGTTTTCCCTTATTATACTCAAGACAGACTGGGTCTAACATCTACATGCATCATTCTCCTGCATGAAACTAGCTGCGTCTCAGAAGCAGTTGAAACTACTTAAAGCAGTACAGTAGCTGGGCCTCTCCTCAGTCATTATAACACTTACATAAAATAAAAGTATCAAGCTATTAATGTTACAACAGGATAAGGCAATTCATCTTGACAAAAGTGCACATGCTCCCCTCCATCTAGCTGTTAAGTATGGTTGTCTCATTCTGTCTTCTTCCCTTATTCGCATGTATAGTTATTTGGAATTCATTTAGAAGTTTTAAGATTTCTTTCCAAGTCATTAAGAGCCATTGAACAAGGAAGTTTAGGGTTAAAATACAGTGAAGAGAGTTGGCTTATATCTGAAATAATGAGCCTGAACAATAACATTATCTGCACATAATCAAGGCTCTGGGCTATTCAGAGACACCAGATACACACAGCAGGAGCTCAAACTACACTACTCCACTCAAGTGGCCAAAAACTTCTCCATCAGAAAGGAGAGGTCACAGGTATTTCAGAGAATGTAGATGCTTATAGAGGCATTCACAGAAAGGCCTCCCCCACTTCAATTAGCCTTCAGGCTGGTTGATTAGCTGGCAAACTGCTTGAAAGGGTCAGTTTGTCCAAAACTGGTATTTCCACTTTGGAAACAGCTCAGGCATGTCATATACCTGTGTTCACTGAACCATGCTCTTTTAGGCCTACAACTGAAATCACTGTTATTGCCTGACACAGGAATGTCAGAGGGTTTCTGTAATCATGTATGACATCCAACATTAAAATTGTTGCCTGAAACATAGTATTTTATGAGGCACGACATAACTGCAAAGTTTTATAGATTTGGTTGGAGTGAATTCCAAACTTCAAGTCAACAGCAAAAGGACTCTTTTAGCATGTCTTTTAATTAAATGGACTAAGGTCATTTTGCTGGAATGGTTTAAAAACAAAATCCCAACCAACAAGGGGATTTTGGAAAGTGGAGGGCGAGTACTGTTTTGGGGGGGGGGGGGTTCTCCTAAGGAATACATCACAGCCTGCATCCATACACCTATCCCACCAAGCTGCCTAGCTGAAATGACACGTACCTACAGAACCTGATCTCACTCCCGAGTTAAGGTACACCTAAGGCAAGCAACTGGGCTGTTACTGTATATTTTGACGCTATGGTAACTAATGCGACTGCACAACTAAAGCCAATTTACTTTCTTGCTGTTTTTTTTTTTTTTAAGAATGGTTGCCAGGAAACAGAGCTATTCTTAATAAACAAATACAAGATGAATGCAATTGCCACATTAACCCTCTTGTTAACTTCAGAAGTTTAAAATTACACCCTCATTACCAATGTGTAATTGAGTAGTCTCTTGGCTGTTTCCTGCATTTATGAGGTTATTTAAAGAGTTCATTAGCACATCAAGAACACCAGGCTCGCTAATGATAGCTAGAATTCTTATCTAATATTTGAGCCTGACTTGCACAACTCGCATCTACCAGTCAAAAAGGGAAAAAAGAAAAGAAAAAGCGGGGGGAGGAAGCCTGCAGAGTGGAGCTGCTTAATCCTACTGTTGTGGGAAGCCCCGAGTTTAATCTCGTTCTTAGCAGCGATCTGGGGCAGCAGCAGCAGCCGCCGCCGCCAGTCCGTCCTCCCTCTCTCCCTGGCGAGGAAAGATCCCTTGCTCCAAACTTTGCAGCTAGGGAGGCAGCGCAGTTGCACTTCGCAAGCTGCATGTAGGGGCGGAGAGGAGGGAGGGGGAAGGAGGAAGTCTAGCGAGTGGCACCAGGACTCTTTCATGCCTGCACAGGGACAGGGAGCGGAGCGGCTGGTTGCTCTGCGGGCGGGCAGGGCGCCTGGCTGTGTAGAGAGACTTGCTTGGAGGGGTGGGTGGGCTGGGGTGGGGGCTGCTTTTTTTTTTTTTTCCTTCCCTCTCCTTTTATTATGCTTATTCTCATTCTTATTCTGATTGCTGTTGTTATTACCTGTGTGGGGGGAACAAGAGCAGGTGAAACTACTGTGGGTGAGTTGGTGCTTCTGTGCCCATTGGCTTCGGGGAGGAGGTGAGGCAGGGGGTCGTGTTTCACTGACACCACCACCACGGAGGCAGCGGCGGCGTCCAGGGGCTCGCCGGGGCGGAGGCAGAGTCTTTTGGGGGACGAGGCGGCGTCGGCCCCGGCCGGGTAGCCCGCCGCCTCGTAGAGGGCGCGCTTGGGCGGCGCGGCGGCTTCGGCCTTCACCGGCGGGGCGGCGCCGTCCGGGGGCAGGAGGTGGGCGGGCGGGGGCCGGGGCCGGGGCCGGGGCGCGCCGTTGAGGAGGGCCGGGGCGGGGGCGTAGCAGGGGGCCGGGGCCGGGGGCGGGTGCGGGGGGGGCCCGGGCAGCTTGGTGCCGATGCCGGCGATGCTGTTGAGGGTGGCGATGGAGACGGCGCCGATGCAGTGGTTGGTGTAGGTCTTGGAGAGCTTGGCCGCCTTGGAGAGCATCTGCATGCGGGTGCCCAGCAGGTTCTTGCCGATGGCCTTGTTCTCGTACCAGGTGGCGTCGGCCTCGCTGCAGTGGTCCCGCGGGCGCTGGAAGAAGGCCTTGCACAGCGGGTTGCGCTTGGCCAGGTACTTGACGAAGCTGGCGTAGGGGCAGAGCTCCGTGCCGGTCTCGTACATGCGCGGCAGGTTGTCCTCGTCGCTGCTCTCGGCGCGCTTCTTGCTCCACGACGACGAGCGTGACTTGTGGTAGGGCCCCAGCGCCTTGAAGTACACGAACTTGCGGCCGTCCTCGTCCATGGCCAGCCCGAAGGAGTCCTCCTCCAGCTCGCGCTGGTTCTCGCGCCCGCGCGTGCAGAAGTACATGCAGGTCTCGAACCACACCTTGTTGAGCAGGCCGAAGGGGCTGGCGGCGCTGAAGACGCTGCAGGTGTACAGCTTGCGCAGGTCGGCGCGCGTGATGGCCTGCTTCTGCACCACGGGCCCCGCGCCCTGCTCCTCCAGCTTGCGGATCACGGCGGCCAGCGTGAGGTTGGCGGCGCGCAGCTCGGGGTCCTTGGTGAGGTCCAGCGTGCGGCAGTAGGGCGGCTCGTTGAGGTAGCGGTTGAGGGAGCTGCGGATGCTGATGAGCGATGACTTGGAGTAGAGCTGCCCGCTCTTGGAGCGCGCCTCGGCGTAGAAGGAGCGCAGCACCCGGCACAGCGCGCCCTTGTCCATGGTTTCGAAGTCCGGGCTCTGCGCCTTCTCGCTCAGGTACTCGCGGAAGATGCGCACGGCGTAGCGCGTGGCCAGCCGCGTGTTCTCGCTCAGCCGCGCCCGCTCGGGCCGCTGCAGCAGCAGGTCCGCCTCCAGCTCCGCGTCCCCGCCGGCCCCGACGCCGCTGCTGCCCGCCTCGCCGCCGCCACCGCCGCCGCCTGCACCACCCGCCGCTGCCGCCGCCGCCGCGCCCGGCCCGCCGCTGCCCTGGTCCATACTGGGCGTATGGCCCGGCTCGGGCGCCAGCTCCTCCTCCTCCTCCTCCTCGGCATCCCACTCTAGACCCATCTCCTCCTCCTCCTCCTCCTCGTCGCCGTCCAGCAGCAGCCCCCCATCGCCGTCCTCCTCCTCCTCCTCCTCCTCGTCCCCCGTGATCTGCACCTCCTGGATCTCGTCGTCGTCCTCGCCGTCCTCGTCCTCGCCGGCGCTGCAGTAGTGGCGCGGGCGGTGGGCGCCCCCGCGGCCCGGCGCCCGCTCCCCCGCATTGTTGCCGGGGCTCCAGTCGCCGCCGCCGCCGCCGCTGCCAGGCATTCTCGCCATATTGCCGTCTCCCTGCCAGTCCTCGGGCGGGGCGCATGCGCTATATTGGACCGCAGCGCTGGAGAGCTTTTGTGTTTAATGACCTTCAGCTACCGGGAGGCAAAGCCTGGGCTCTTAAAGGGGCCGCGCTGCTCCCAGCGGCGGCAGCCGGGACGCGCGCACCCCACCACGCCCGCCCGTCCCCCCGGGGGCCGCCCCGACAGCAGCCCCCATCGCACCCCCGCGGCAGGTGAGGGGCGCGGGCGGGCGGCGCGGCTCCTCCCCGGCTGCAGCGGCGCACGGGACTCCCCCTTCCCCGCTCCCCCCGCACCGCGCCGCGCCCGCGGGACGGACCGGCCTCCCGCCCGCTGCTCCCTACCAGGCGCCGCTGCGCAGCCCGCTCCGTGCCGGGAGAGCGCGGGAAGCCGCCGGCCGCCGCGATCCGAGCCACGAGCCACGCGCGCGCCGCCAGCCCCGGGGCGACCGAGCTGCAGCCGCCCGCTTCACCTCTGCCCGCCCGCCTCCGCCGACCCCCCGGGCGGGGAGCAGAGCACGGCGCTCCGGCTCCGGGGCTTGCGCTCCTCCCCCCACCCAGCCTTTCCCCTCCACCCGGGGGACAAAGTGATGCGGGGAGGGAGGGAGAGGTGGCGGCAGCGTCCCCCCACGCGTGAGGGAAGGAGGCTGAGGGCCGGCGGACGCGCGCTCACGGGGCTCGGGCGCAACCGGTTTCCCAAGTGTGAAGGGGCGCCGGCTCCTTATCCCGCGTTGCGGGGAAGCCGGGCTGGAAGGGGCCCACCCGCGGGCACCCGGTCCAGCACTGGACCCATGAAACACGCAGCTCTGCAGGAGTCGTTTCACAAGGGCGGGGAAGATCAGACACGTCCTCTTCAAGACAGGTGAAGACTGAGGGGGCAACTCGGGAGAACTGACTTCATTAAAAACACGGCAACCAAAGACACCGAACAATTCCCTCCAAAAAAGAGAAAGCTCTATAAAAAGCAGGGATAAAGAACAGTAAGTAGTTAAGCCAAAGTCAGCCTCACAGGTAAGGCATGAAGATAGGCCAGCAGAGGTTGCTGTAGAAGGAGGAAGGATAGCGACCCAGATGTGGGGAATCAAGGCCCCACCTGTTCTTCCAGGCCCACACCTGGAGTCCCATCTAGAAAAGCACCTCTGTAGAAGTGGAATCATGCTTCACATTCAATGCACTCAGCCTAATGGTCATCTCACCGTCAACTTGCTGGCTCGGAAAACCCAGATGGGTTCTTTAGCACAGTTCACCCCACGTTTCTGCACCCAGGAAGGCAATGGAAAACAGCTGCAACACCATCTCCATGCTTTCCAGTGTTTACGAATCACCCCTAGACAACACCTGCCAAGTTTAGATCACTTTTCATACTTTTAGACTGACTTTAAAACCCGGGTTCTGTATTAACACACGTAATACATGAGTCTCTACTGAAGGCAAATGCTCTGTGATGAGGGAGTCTGGTTAAGTACCTGACTTTCTAATCTCTTCCGACCATCCTGCCTCTGACCTCTTCCAAGAATGAATCAGCAGCACCCAGGTGTGGTGCAACTGGGTTCATCTTTCCCCAGAACTTGATCACTCCCTTTAGGCAAACCTTGCTATTTCTCACTGCTCTCTGAACTTGAATTTTTAGTAGCAAAGTTCCTGTTACAAAGTCAGATTCAAGAGAAAGTTTTGTTTCCATTTCCCCTACCACCTCCAATTCTGCGGACAGTTGCCATGTTGGCTGCATCTTTCCCTCCCTTTTCCCCCAAAGCGTCAGAGAAAGGCAAGTTTCTTGATATAGCTTTACAGGTTTGAATAAATATTAAGGCCATGTGCCAGGTCATTGCACTCAATATTAGCTCCTAATTGGAAAGCTGCTGGTCTGAGGTTACAAAGTTACCACATGTGCTTACTGACTCAGATGCACAGTTCCATGCTGCTGAGAATCGTGAAGGTTTACCCTCTTAAGCATTTTAGCATAATATTCAGCTCAAGTAATCTACACCACTCAGACCAGACACAGTTGCTCTACAAAACCAAGCTTCCTTGCAACCACCTTCAGAAGCCCATATATAACACAACACATGCACATGTAAAAATTAGCATGTAAAATCATGTGCAAATTATTAAGAAGATTACACCAATTTAAAATAAATAAGCAGTAGAAGACAAGACAGGGAAATTGCTTAACCACACCCAGAAAATAATTGAAAGGAGAATTGTCCTATTACACTGATATAATTACAGAGTAATTGCACAACAGCCAAAGTAGTTTACTTTATGGTGTAATTGAGAACAGAATAGCTCCCTCATAGGTTCTTAGGTTAATGGCATATATATTTCAGGGAGGTTGATTAACTCACTACATAGAAAGGATGCAAAAAGAAAAAAGAAAAAAAGAGGAGGTTGGTTTTACACTAAATATGGCCCAATTCTTACAATGTGGTAGACCCAGAAGCCAAAGCAGGCAGCTACAAAATTGAGAGACGATAGTATGGGTAAGACCTGAAATATCCAAAAACATCATTTGAAAAGGAAATTCACCTTTTTAAAAAATCATAAGGACTGGTGACCTAGCAGTATTCTGTTAAGGTTTCCCTCTCTTTTCCAACATTTCCATGATGCCTAAAAACATGAGTTTACTGATATTACTGTGTGCCCACAAAATTACATATTGTACAAAATCACAGAAGATATGAAGCCTTGTTTCTAAAAAGATGACACAAGCTTGACAGCTTCTGTGCTTGAATATTCATAATAATCATCATTTCCTGATCATAAGAGAGAAACCACCTTGAAGGACCTGGAGTTGCATATGGATTGAACAGATGGAAGGAAGGAAAAGAATTTGCAAGGAAGTTGGAGAAGTGAAAGGATATAGGGGGCAGCTTTAATATACATACCAGTACATGCTTCAATCGTTATCCATTCCACTCTAGACACCTCCGCAACTAGAGAGAATTCTGGTAACAGCAAATGATGTGTTTGGTATGGCAGAAATAGTATTGGGATGAGACTAACAATTTAGATAGGGTTTCAGTTACTAAAAATCTTCTTGAAGATGGGACTTAGCCTACACATTTGCATTACAATAGAAATGTAGATCTTATTGCTCAAGGCATTTAAACTGAGATTGGCTAAGGCAAAGTGTACTACAAAGAACTGGAATTGATAAAAAGTGTTGCCCAGGGTTATCTAATTCATAAAACCCCATCTCCACAGTGCTGACCACAGCCCCAGTCCTCCAATGTACTCCAATTAAGCACAAATGTGTCCCCACAAATGTGGTGCTGGAGCTGATTTTAACCTGCGCTGCATTTTCCCATTGTAGACAAAGCCTATTAGAAGAAAAACAAATTGTATAAACTAATATTATATTTAACACCTTATGGCACCCTTGAAACACCTGCACAACACTTAGTTGCCCTTTCTGCAATGCTCTTGAAGTATTTATATGCTGCAGAACTAATAATCCAAATGAAATTTTTGGAATTCTGTAATACTTTTCCATTAAAGGCATTCAAACTCTAATGTTTGTAGCCAGATTCCTAAATTTCTTCCCTCACAATTTTCCACTTATCTTGCTTGCTCCTATCCTAGCCCTCTCTTCACAAGAAGCTCTCCAGTGATAAGGGTCTTTTTCAGATGATTACTCTCCTGCATTAGACCTTATACTGAGTCTTTTCTAAATTCTGAGGCTCTGCTGAGTTGAGCTCAAGCTGCTTCTCATAATCTGTTAACAATCACCTGACTGCTTGATTCCTCCTGGTCATGTGTTTCATTCTGAACATTGGTCAGGAACTAGAATTCCCAGAAGGGCCAACAGCTACAACAGGACATGTTAGACCTATTTGATCCTTAGGAATAGGAATTTAGAGTAGAGAAAGCGTTTAAGCATAGGTTAGCTGTTCCTGGCTAAGACTAGGGCTGACCAGTTGATGTTTTGTATTTTTACAAAAATATCCCTGGCTACATATTTAACATTGTGTTAGTTAAAACATCCTGTTTCTAAATGCAGACAAGGCTTTATGGAATGCAGTAGTGTAACTGAGAGAGAGCAAGTGGGGTGCTAGCTCTGGGTGCCAACTTGAGGGGCACAAAGTGGTGGTCACCACTGGTAGCCAGGCTGCAGTTGCTGTCCTCTGTGCTGCTGCCTCTCAGAACACAGGACTGCCCAGTTATGTCTCTGATGGAGTGAGGCAAAGAACAAAAACATGCCTATATTGTGGAATTGCAACAAAATAGAGCCGATTGACATTTGGAATTTGTTTAATAGGAAATGTTGATGTTAATTCCACCTCTCCCCACCCCCACCAATTTGAGGAAAACATTTTTTAAATTTCCTATGGAGGAGAAATTCCAGAAAAAAAATTAGTCCTGACCAAAAGAAATAAAAAAATCTGTAATTACACAGTCACTTCAAAATTGCATTGCAATGTTGTGGTCTTTTATTCTTATGCCATGTTTACATTATTTCATGACTTACCAATTGCACTAGTGTATACCAATGACATATATATGAAATAGTCTGTTTTTATTTTATAATTCATTCAGCAGCCATTTAGTATGGAATGACATAACGTATCTTCTTTCCTAAATCTAAGGGTCTCCCATGTGTTTTGCAAGCTAACACTTTCACACAACACAAGAAGAAATGTTGTTCTAGAAAATGTGTTTTTCTCAGCACTCTATCAGCTACCTTATTCAACTGGCTATTTCAGCTATCGCACTGTCATATGTCAGTAGAAGTTGTGTATTAATATGCATTATTCCACAATTTTCCCAACAAAAGCTCATTTTAAGTTTCCTTCACAGAAATTCGACAAAATCCACATGATTTTGAAGTGATTCCGTTGCTACTAAAATAACATTTTGGTTGAAAAATGTTTGGACAAAACATCTGTCCTGGCTCACACTTGCAGGGAATCGGGAAGGCCAAAGCAGGATTAGAATTTAGGCCGGCGACAAAAATTTAGGACAACAAAAAGTCCTTCAGGTATATGGGGAGCAAAAGGAAGGTGCAGGGTAGCATAGGACCCCTACAGGACAAACTAGGGCAATTGCTGATGGAGAGGTGGGGACAAAGCTGAGCTCTTCAATGAGTTCTTTGCATCTATATTTCTAGACACATACCAAGACAAATCTCTCAATTGGATCATAGATAGACACAGGAGGAACACCAGCCACCAACTGTTAGCACAGACTTAGTGAAGGGGCACTTGGAGGGGCTGGATGTGTTGAAATCAGCAAGGCCCTGGTCAACAAGGTTGGGAACCTCCCACCCCCCCAGTCGCTGACTGGTCACTGGCAGGATAAGCGCCCCCTCCACCCGCCGACTAAGGCACCAATCGCCCATGATTAAGGATCACATCTGTAGGAGCCCAGCAGGGGAAATAATGCTGAAAGGAAATCAGCACAGATTCATTGCAGGTAGATGCTGCCTGACTAACCTTGCTTCTTTTTATAAGCAGGCCACTAAATACTTAGATGCAGGAGTCCAGGTAGATGCCATCTACCTAGACTTTAAGAAGGCCTTTGATACAGTATCTCATTCTGTTCTTGTAAATAAACTGACAGGCTGTGATGTAGATGATTACCTGGTCAGGTGGGTGGCAAATTGGCTTAGGGATTACACCCACAGAGTGGTGGTGGATGGGTCGATACTGAACTGGAAAGATGTGGGCAGTGTACTCCTGCAAGGCTTGGTCCTTGGACCGGTGCTATTCAATGTCTTCATCAGGGTGCGGAGAGTGCCCTATCCACGTTAGCAGATGATACCAAATTATGGGGCACAGTTAACACACCAGAGGGTAGGGAACAGATCCAGGTGGATCTGGACAGGTTGGGAAAATGAGCAGAACTAAATAGAATGAAGTTCAATAAAGACACGTGCAAAGTGCTGCACCTGGGCAAAAAGAACCACCAACACACTTACAGGCTGGGGGATTACCTTAGCAGTACAGCAGCAGAAAGGGATCTTGAAGTCATAGTTGACTCCAAGATGAACATGAGTCATCAATGTGATGAAGTGATCAACTAGGCTAATTGCACTTTATCATGCATTAGCAGATACATGATGAACAGGTCCAGGAAAGTGATGCTTCTCTTGTATGCGGCACTGGTCAGACCATAGCTGGAGTACTGTGTCCAGTTCTGGGCACTGAATTTCAAGAGGGATGCGGAGAATCTTGAGAGGGTTCAGAGGAGGGCCACTCATATGGTCAGAGGCCTGCAGGCAAGGCCCTATGAGGAGAGGCTGAGGGACCTAGATCTTTTCGGCCTTTGCAAGAGAAGACTGAGAGGTGATCTTGGGGCTGCCTATCAATTCATCAAGGGAGGGCAGAAGGGAATAGGAGATGCTCCATTTACTAGGGCACCCCCTGGAGTAACTAGGAATAACCACAAATTGATGGAGAACAAATTTAGGTTGGACATTAGAAAGAACTTCTTCACAGTAAGGGTTGCCAGAATCTGGAATGGGCTTCCAAGGGAGGTAGTGCTCTCCACTACCCTGGGGGTCTTCAGGAGGAGACTGGATAAGCACCTGGCTGAGGTCGTCTGACCGCAGCACTCTTTCCTGCTCAGGGCAGGGCGTCAGACTCGATGACCTACTGAAGTCCCTTCTGACCCTAACATCTATGAAATTAAGAAAACCCAGCTGTAAACATAAATGCTTTTTTCTCTTGCCTATATAGACTGCTCTTCAGTCCCAAACCTAATTTAATACACATGCTAGTACTTCACAAACTAAAAAAAAAAGTTAAAACTTTTTGACCCATTGCTATTTTGAGCAGCCAAGTAGTGGCTGCCATTTTTGCTTTTAAAACACAGAACAGCTATGCACTTGAGTGTGTCAAGCCAAGTTGAGTATTATTTAATTGTTATATTCCAGTCCACAGAGTCTATTCAAAAGGCATTTGAGGTTACTAAGAAATATATTATTATTCAGTCTTTCAGTTATCAATCTTTCACCTTATATTTGCCTTTGGTTCTGTGGTGTAGTTAGCTTGTTTATATTGTATGGCAGCAGTTTATATAGCTGCTATAGTGATTGTACAGAAGCTTATACAAACCACTAGACAATTGAGTCCTCAAGTGCTTTCTCATTTTCCATAAATTTAGGGCAAGAATTCTTTCTAGCTAGGTTGATAAATTCAAACTAGCTTTTAGAAGTACCTCAACAGGGGAACCATAAAGACCATCTGTTTTGGAGGAGTGGAAGACAAGGAAGCACAAAAATTGTGAAAAGCCAAAGAACAAGCCAGCAATTTAGAGAGGAAAGGGAGACCCCTGTGGAACCACAAACTCCTTGTTTCTATGCCTGCAAAAATGCACAAGTTTGCATTGTGTGGGTGCATATGTGCACATGTGCATGAGCATATACACATGTGTTGGGTGAGGAAGGGAGGGCTGTGTACCATAGAATGCAATGTAGCGTATTGTAGTATAATATTATACTAGGAAGAGATCTCTTGAAATTTTCTTTTCTATTCATAAACAACCAAGAAGCTTTTAGTTTGGGACTTTGCATTTACTGATATTTTGGAAACCAAAGTTAAGGTTGGGCAGAATTTATAAATATGAAGGAGTATGTGAGACAGCAGTGAACTTGTTGAATAGAATTGTTAAGCGTTTATTTTTTAAACTGTACAAATGTTTATAAAGAAGGCATAATACAATCTTTGAGACTATTGAGATGTACTATCAGCCTTAGTTCTTTATAATAAAGATTTAACTGATTTTTTTTTCTTTTCTCTCTTCCCTTCGGTGGTGCCTATCAACTTATATGAAACTTCTCAGTGCTGTTCCTGGAATTGCCACCAGAAAGATTTGCTCTGGCATGTCAAATTCTACAAATTAGGTAGTGTAGGTGCCTTAAAATGTCCCTGAACTGGCACTTCACAGCCATTCTAATGCTATTTTTAGGGGAGCTTACTGGTGCACACTTAAGGTTGTTCTAAGATGGCCTCAGTGGTCACTTCCTAGGATTTAGTATACACTGGGTAATCTACATGTGTAATTAATGTGAAGCAATAAACTCTGGAGTACACCGATTTGGAGTAAACTTCCCCTCGGCATAGTGTTTACACGTTCACCCAAGATGGCAGCAATTTGAGCCAGGGTACAGTAAATACAGGGGGCCAGCCCCAGGTACTGGGTGGTAGTGCCAGGTGGTGGCGGGATTGGCTGGGTTATGAGGGTGCTGCAAGTCCAGAGCTGTGTGGCTAGGCAGCAGGCAAGAGTCTGGTCCCCTTCTGTCTGGACTGACTGGGCATAAATTCTGCCTGCAGTCAGTGGCCACATGTGTTTTAATGCAGTAAATTACTCCGCTGTAGGATAGTAGTGTCCCCAACAATACTATCTTATGGTAGAGTTAATTAGTTTATTGCACCCTAATACTGGCACATGTTTAGATAGTGATGCTTTACTGTGGAGCTAATTAGTCTAATCCGCAGTAAAGTGCATGTGTAGATACACTTGCTGAACAGGAGTCTGTAGGTGCTTCTCAGCAATGTACTGCATGGAGGAGAGTGAAGAGGTGGTATGTTGAAAGGTGTATACCACCATCCCTGCAAGGTGAGGGTCTGTCTACTTGGTTGTAGAAAAAAAAATCTCAGTGTTTTTAACCAAATTACCTAATCACTATCTATATTAAAGGTAGTCTTTAAGGTGCCTCCCTGCCCTAACTCATTCAGAATAGTATAAGCTTTCATAAGTGATCATATACTTTGATAGAGGCTATGAATGCACTACGAAAAATTAATCGGACCAACTAGGCTGTTGCCTAAAAAAAACTTATGCCTTTCTGAATAAGATAGTCTTCAAGGATACCACCCTCCCATAACTTTTGCCTGACTGTTGACTAACACAGATAACTGCCTTTCTCATTACATATAGACACAGTTTAACACCTCTTATGACATGCACAGAGCAGAGTCTTACCTCAGATTATTTTTGCAAAAAAAGTAGACATGGATTGTAAATTCATGTAATTGACTTTTTATAAAGAATTATTCTGGGTTTTTTTATTACTTTCATTTTATTCAGTATTGTTTTAGCAAATCAGATATATGCTGAACTTCTGCACCTCCATTTCTTAAAGTCATCTGCTCTTGGCCAGCTCTTGCTGTTTTCTGGCACTGTAATAATGAAATGACATATAATGAATATTATCTTTTCATTGTGTCAGATGTTTAAATATCTCTAGTTACCCTAAGACATTTAGACACACAGGATATAAATAGGGTGTGTATCATTGCTTATACTAGGATATAAAATATATCCTTTGGGTGAAGGGGAAAAAAATCTATAACTCATACCTGTCAAGAACACAGGAGATATAAAAAGCATAGCCTCTTTTTGAGAGTGAGAATAGATAGCAGTCTATGATGCAGTGTTTTATTCGTATCAAAAAGGAAAGTTTCAGACCATTACTTGGTTCTGGAAGTGTTCAGAATTGTCTGAGCAGAAAAAGACCAGAATTGTTTATATGCCATGATGATGGGGTTTATCTGGTACTTGATAGACAGTGTCCATTGCAAGCTGAGAAATGATATTGGCAGATAGCTATTCATGTTAAGTTTCTGGTGAAATCTTTAGGATACAGTAAGAATTTTAGTATGTAGGCAGAAGTCTGAATGTGAAACAAGAGTTTTGAGGCTGTAGACTGCAACTGAATTATGTATTTTACATTACTTAGGTTAAAAGCTTGAGACTGTATGAGAACTGACATAATTCTATGTTTTCAAATAAAAACAGCCTAGGGCCTCACAAAAAAAAGATATGATACTCTGGGTGTCATTTGTTGCATGTGCATAACTATATGACTTTATTAAAATAGCTAGATGTTAACTTCCCAATAACTGATAAGCCTAAATACAATGGAAATGAAAGACTTGTTAACAATTGGTACACAACAGTATTCTGATGGTATGTGACATGTATAGTATACATTAGAAAAAAAGCTGTTTCTTTTTGTTTAATTGCAACCCTTTATCTTCATTGATGCTTATTAATTCTTATTAACAATTAATGCTTATTAACAAAACACTTGTAGTTAACTATCTTCTCATATTGATGAAAAGTTAATGGCCTGACCCAGAGCTCAAAGTCAGTGGTAGCATTTCCTCATCTGAAGATCAAACATACAGTTCAGATTTCTTAAACTTAAAACTCTGTTGTATGGCCCACCTCAGTGCCTCCATTTTGCACTCTCCTAGGCTGCAACCATTATAGAATTATTTGATAGCAAAGGATTCAGACTTAAAAGCCTTGTTAAAAGAAGTAGGAAACAACTACAGTTCTCCCTCCAACTTAGAAAAAAAAAGGTCACAATAAAAATTTACAAGTTTAGTCTCTCCTTTAGCAACCTTGGAAAAGGTTTATCAAGTTACTTCTAACAAATTGGTCTAAGTTAATGCAGCATTTAACCCACTGTGGAGCTCTTCTTACATATTAGTTTGATGTTTGGTTGGGCACTGCCAGTTACTTCCTTATGTACCATTTGCATTAAAGCACCAACTGCATAGAAAAACAAGTTCTAAAATCAAAGCCTTGGTGCAGAAGGATACAAAAGTGTGAAATCCAGGTCTATTGCTTTCAATCTAGCTTTAATGATCATAAAAACCTGCTGTAGGGCAGTCCTAATCAGCCAGAAAATTATTATTGAGCCCTGGTAACTCATATATATACAGAGAGAGAGAAAGAGAGATGTACAGACTTCAAAATATTCCTTGTAGAACTTACAGTTCCACAGTTGGCACAAAAACCTCAGGCAGTGTCCTGTACCTCCCTGAGAAATGAGATACAGTACACCATGCAGGAAAGGAAGCTCCTTAGTTTCCAGGCACCTGTAAAGAAGTTAACCTCTGCTGCAGTGGCCTGACATTTCACCTCGGTCTGATTCTCAATATTAAGTACTTTTCAGGCGAATGGATAATGTGGAGCACTGATAAGACAAAAGAACCATAGGGTGGCTATACACATGTGGGAGGCTGCTCTCACATGCTGTAATTACAGCATGTTGGAGCAAATTCGATTAATTGAGTCTGCTGGAATGAGCTAATTAGTGTGCTACAGCCTGCTTCTGCATCTTGTGTATCAGTATCTTCACTTCAAAATGGCAGTAGAGGTGCTTTAACTAAAGCTTGAGCTTTAGTTAAAGCACCCCTGTGCCATTTTGAAGCATGGGGATGCTGATACATGAGTCACTGCAAGCACTTTAATTAGAGCGGCTTTAGAGCCACCCTAATTAAAGCACCCCATCCCCGGAGCACATGTAAAAACACCATTTGATTTTAGGTGATAGGCATAGGCAATATGCCCCCCCCCAAGAGTGCTGGTGCCCACCCCCGACAGCGAGTGCTCTGACTGGTAGCGGGGGGCACAGAGAGTGCTAGTGCCTCCTCTGAAATTGGCTCCACCGGCAGCACATTGGTGGCGGAAGTGCCAGCACTTCCACTGGTGCCATGATGCTATCCCCTCACCCCTGGTCACTGGCTGGCTGCTGGGGGACCCCTCCCCTTGGTCATGCCTCACTGGTGTCCCCCCCACACTTGGAAGGCACTAGTGACCCATGGCGATAGGTGTGAATTTAACCTAAGTAATAACATCTCCGTATTGGCCATGCCCATAATTTTATCATGAGTCATGATTTTTGTTGATTTTCTTGACGATTTGCACGCTGGAATCAAGACTGAAAGCTGAGATCCTTATACAATTTTATACCTTTCTAGTTTGGGTAGTTGTGGAGAAGAAAAAGCCTGAGAACTTGGACTTCATCCTAAACCTTCAAGCACAAAGCAAGAACCCCACAAATCCACATTTGTTATTAAAAGAGAAAGGTCCTGATTTTAAACACAATGTCACAATTTTGAATTCTTGGAATTGGCAATACTGCAATTGCTGTGGCCCACTTGAAACAAATTGTTAGATTGACTATTTCCTGTTGGATAGGTCTCCACATTGCAAAAAGTCATTTGACAACCTCTAAAGAGGGATCATAGAACAAACTGCTTTCATCCTTAAAGGGACTGGATTTGCAACAGTACTCACCACCTCAAGGTCTGGAAGAACTCTGCACCTGATAAGCCTGTTAAAAGAGAGCACCTAAAGGTGCATTGAAAGTGGTCATGTTTTCAGAAGAGTTCAACTTTCAATGGAGCAGTTTAGTGCCAAGCTGATTGACAGCCAATCTGTCATCTTATAATTACTTTCAACTCCCCCGCCCCCCCAAAAAACACACTTGGTTTTTCACAGCATTGTAAAGTAAAGGGATGCAATATTTCTATTCATCTCTTGACATAGCACTTTATACCCTTATTCATCAAAATCCCAAACTTCCTTGATTTTCCATCGTCCAGGAAGGCCTATTTGATTTTGATCATAACAAAATGCTTGTTATAGCCTCAACATTTTGCATTGGATTCATAAAGGAAGATAAAACTAACCCAAATCTTCAAACCTAAAAAATAGCAAGATTCCTAAGTATTCATATAATACACATAGCACAGATGCAGAATTTTGACCACTTTGCTAAAAGAATCAGAGGATCTGGATTATTTTTGTAATGTTTTAAGGATGGGCAAACAGCTCACCTGAAATAGGAACTAGCTTGAGTTTGTTAACTAGTATTTCCCAAACTAGCTTGCTGGAGCCAAAGCAGTTGAGGTTTGGAATGTTGGATTTTGTTTTCAGACCCTTAATTAAAACATTCAGAAATAGTCAAGTCAAGGTAAAAAGCACCTTTCTGCACTGCTGAATATCGTAACTAAATCCTAACATCCTACTGAGTTCATTAGTAATTAATATTCCATTAACCACAAATCAATTTTCACATGCCTCTGCACTTCCTGGCTTTGACCCCATCAGAAATGCCACAAGACTGGAATTCTCATATTATATTTTGGCTAGAACAAAGAAATGAAGGGCACCTCATGAACAAGCTTGTTGTTTTTCAGTTTTCATATTCTTTCTCACCTGATGGGGTTGCTGAAGTGCCATGATCCACTAACTCTTTTTAGTAGTGCCACAGTCCAGGGAAAGTTCACTTGCTCGGTCTTTGTAGACTAGCATCCAGAGTTCCACAAGATGCTCTGAGTCATGGGCTAGGGTGTGGGGAGGGGAGGAAACTATTTACTAGGAATGGAAAAGACCTTCCAGGCTCACTATTTGTTTGAGCAGAAAAGCTTCTAAACTGGCCTTTTGGGACAGTCTACCGTGGGGATTGGGTCCTTGAATCTGGTGGCCAGCCTATTCCTTTCAAGTCCATTCCTGCCCTACAGGTACTAGGGTATCCCAAGTCTCTTGGCCAGGACTCAATATGTCAGATCTCCAATATGTCTTGTTTGGCGCTGTCTATCTTTCTGTAACTGCCTGCAGTGATTCCAGGTCAATAACCCACCTTCCTCCTAGACCCGCTCTTGATCAACTATCTTCCCGGTTATTGAGGATTTTTTTGCCCTTCTGCTGATCCAAAGCTGCATAATAGTCATCATTGCTTGCTTTTATCAGGTATGTGTGTGCACCTCATTTTATTTATCATGTCACAAGTTCAGTGATTAAAATTCACAGATGAGTACAAATTTAGATGCCAACACTGATAACATGCTGGGGCTAGATAGGCAGCCCCCATGTTAGAGATGTATGATTTTCAAAAGGGAATGAGCAGTTGTTGCTCAAAGCACTTTTTGGAATAGTAATGTATCTAATAGCTGACCTCTAATGCATCCTTATTTTTACAAAATAATTTTAAAAATGCATACAGAGGAGCAGGTAAATGTTAATTTTAATTTGTTGCATGTTTTGATCATAAGCAGTGTTTATAAAGGGCTTAATACAACTGTAGCACAGTACGGCTGCAAGGGACATCATAAGGTCATCTAGTCCACCCCTCTGCTCAAGGCAGGAGCTTCCCTGACTAGACCATCCCAGTCAAGTGTCTGTCCAACCTGCTCTTGAAAACTTTCAAGGATGGAGATTTCACAGCTTGTCTAGATAGCCTGACTACCCCCTCATAGTCAGAAAGTTCCTCCTAATTTCCAACCTAAATTTCCCCTGATGCACCTTAAGGCTATTGTTTCTAGTCCTGTCCCCTATGGTCTATACTGACCTCTCTATAAATTATCCTTCAGGCATTTGAACAGTTATCAAATTCCCCCTCCCCGCAGTCTTTTCTTCCCCAGATTAAATAACTATAGTTCTTTCAACCTTTCCTTCGCAGGTCTCTAATAAGTTCTGCTGCTCTCTGCTGGACTCTTTTCAATCTATCTACATCCTTCTTGAAGTGTGGGACCCAAAACTGGACACAATACTCTACCAGGGCCTCACCAGTGCTGAACAGAGCAGAAGAATCACTTCCCTTGATTTGCAAATGAAACTCCTGTTATTACAACCTAGTATGCTGTTAACTTCTTTTTTTTGCAAGAAGAGCACACTGTTGGCTTATATTCAACTTATAGTTTACTTTAACCCCCAATCCTTCTCTGCAGTACTTTAAGACCAAAGTACTATCAAAGGAATTAGTTTAATTAATCTTTTGACATTATTGGTTTCAGAATTATGAAGCAATACCTGTTCTTGGTATTTTAAATACCTTCCTTTTCCACCATTTTTATTGGCAAGGAGATAGGGAGAACTCCTTTGTGGCAAAGTATGACTTTAAAAAGGCTTCTAGCAGACTTCTGTTATACGTCTTCAGATGTGCAGGTCCATGCATGCCATTTCTCTTTGATAAAAACAGTATCCCCCCAGTGGTTCTCACTTTCTCCATTGGAATCACTAACACCACAGAGAATGCATGGTGGGAAGCAGGGCTGTATCCCTTATGTCCCTTACTCCCCAAATGGGATTTCCACCATAGGAACAAGTGGGACAGTGGGGGACAAGTAGCTGGAGGGTGTCTGGGGTGATGAACTGTGTTTGTAATTAAGGGTTACTAGACTTCAGTGTATTAGGAAACCATGGACTGTACACCTTTCAACTTTCTCCTCCTTCAGCTGCTCTGTGCTGCTGTAACTCCACCAGGGAAGGATAAAATGAAGGCAGTTTCTCCACCTCAGCTATGTTGAATGGAGAGAAGGACACAACAGGGAAGAATTATGCTGGATATATGACATTTCTTCAGGGAGGTACAACCAAGAAGCAAAGTGCATTATTGTCACATGAGATGCATGCTATGAAAAAGCCCTCTCTTGGGTCAACATCTGGTTCCACAACCAAAGCCTAAGTAAAAGAACTTTGCCTGCGTTGCTGAATTGTTACCATTCCTCCCTTCCTGCGTTCTTCAACTTCCGTTTTGTTTTTTGGCAGTGGAACTATTTTAGTCCGCTTTTGTTCGTGGGACTGGGATTTGGAACTTAGACGAGACTGCTACTGGGCACATCTTGCATGATTCGTGCACTTGGCATCCTGGTTATGACAGCAATATTGCTGCAAGAAGCTCTAGAAGAAAGAATTTTTGAAGCACTTCAAGACCACCGACCTCCCCCTTTATGGCAACCCCAAGAATATGTAAGCCCCACCAGAGTCCTATCATTCATCTCACTTAAAAGAACAAAACACCCAAACTTCTACTTTGATCTTCTACCTTTCCTTCTCTGGCACTGGAAGGGAACCATCTTTAATAGGTTCCCTTCCACTGCGGCAGCAGCATTCAGAATGCAGGCTGAGTTTTCACCTTCCCAACACCTGTCCAGTCTCCCCTCTCCTTCCATGTGAATGCTCCCCAAAACTCCCCTGCTTCCCAGAGGTTCTTCTCATTAACTTCCCACTTGCATATCTCAGTTGCTCATTAGCTTCTCCCAACATGTTCCTTCTCTTTCCTTTAAACCCCAAAACATCTTGCTCTTTTTTCACTCTGTATCAGTGGCATCTACTCACTTGCAGTCTGACCCTGCCTAAAACATCTTTCAGGTGGAGAAGGGGAAGGGTGGGTGAGAGAATCTGCTGAGCTGCTGCTGCTATTTTGTTCTTTTTTCTTCCTGCTTTCCCCATTCTTCCCTTCTCCAGCCAACCCAACATTAGTAGAAAAACTCTGTCATCCCACGTAATTTTGAAGGCTGGGAAAGGGCATCGTCTCTTTCCTCTCCTGACACCCAGCATCTACATACACCCATAACCCTGCAATGGCCCATTACAGCCCTACTGGAGCATTGCAGTGGCTCACTACTTTGATAGCAAGTAACACCTCATAGTTGGCAGGGTTGGAAAGGACCTAATCAGATCATCAAGTCTGACCCCCTGCCATGGGCAGGAAAGAATGCTGGGATCAAACGACCCTGGCTAGGTGGCTGTCTAGCCTCCTTTTAAAGACCCCCAGGGTAGGAGTGAGCACCACTTCCCTTGGAAATTGGGTCCGGCTCCTAGCCACCCTGACTGTGAAGTAGTGCCTCCTGATGTCTAGCCTGAATCTACTCTCGGTCAACTTATGGCCATTATTCCTTGTTACTTACAGTAGTGCTCGGGGGGAACAGGGACTATCCCATTGCCTGCTGGTCCCCCTTGGCCAGTTTACAGATGACCACCAGATCTCCTCTTAGCCTTCTCTTGTGGAGGCTGAACAGGTTCAGGTACCATAGCCTCTCTTCATAGGGCCTATCCTGCTGCCCCTGATCATGCAAGTAGCCCTCCTCTGGACCCTCTCGATGCTGCCCACATCCCTCCTGAAGTGCCTCACCCATAACTGTGACCAGTGTCGCATAGAGGGGGAGGATCACCTCCTTGAACCTGCTTATGATGCATCTGTGGATGCATGACAAGATGTGGTTAGCCTTCCAGACTGCGTCCCCACATTGGTGGCCCATGTTCATCTTGGAATCAATAGTGACACCAAGATCCTTTTCTGCCTCTGCACTGATGAGAAGGGAGTTCCCCAGCCTATAAGTATGCTGCTGGTTCTTCCTCCCCAGGTGCAGTATCTTGCACTTGTCCGAATTAAAACGCATCCTATTCTCATCCGTCCACCTCTGTAATCTGTCCAGATTTAGTTGCAGCCTGTCCCTCTCCTCCAGTGTGCCCACTTCTCCCCACCTTTGTGTCATCCGCAAATTTGAACAAGGTGTTTTTCACCCCCTTGTCCAACTCGCTGATGAAAATGTTGAACAATGTGGGCCTGAGGACCGAGCCCTGAAGACCCCCACTGCCCACATCCCTCCAGGTCGAAAATGACCCATCCACCACCACTCTCTGGGTGCAGCCCTCCAGCCAGTTTGTGAACCATCTGACTGTGTAGGCATCAACACCACAGATGCCTAATTTTTTAATGAGGATGGAGTGAGAGACAATCTCGAAGGCCTTCGTAAAGTCCAGGAAGACTATGTCCACCGCGACACCTGCATCCAAGGCTTTTGTGACTAGGTTGGTTTGAGAGGACCTGCCTTGAATAAACCCATGTTGATTGCCCCTAAGCATAATCTCCCCTGCTGGTCCCTTGCAGATGTGCTCCTGGATAATTCTCTCAAAAAGCTTCCCCAGGACCGAGGTAAGACTAACGGGCCTATAGTTTCCTGGGTCCTCTTTCCTCCCTTTTTTGAAAATGAGGACCACATTGGCCCTTTTCCAGTCCTCTGGCACCTCGCTAGAGCACCACGAGTGTTCAAAAAGCCGTGCCAAGGGTCCTGCAATGACCTCTGCCAATTCTGCCAGTACTTTGGGGAGGAGAAGCAGCTGAGTGGGCACTGCTAGTCTATATAGGGGTGGGAGGATAGGAAAAGGGATGCCACCTCCTCTTACTTTTAGCTGAATGATTTGAACATGTACCGTGTACCAACTTTTAAGAACTTTACCTACACACATTTCATAGTTTCATAGTTTCTAGGGTCGGAAGGGACCTGAGCAGATCATCTAGTTCAACCCCCTGCCACAGCAGGAAAGAATACTGGGGTCAAATGACTCCAGCTGCGGCCTGACCAGTGCCGCATAGAGGGGGAGGATCACCTCCTTGGACCTGCCCGAGATGCATCCGTGGATGCATGCCAAGGTGCGGTTAGCCTTCCTTACTGCCTCTCCACACTGCTGGCCCATGTTCATCTTGGAGTCAATGATGACCCCCAGATCCCTTTCCACCTCCGTGCTGACAAGAGGGGAGTTCCCTAACCTGTAGGTATGGTGCCGGTTGTTCCTCCCGAGGTGCATCACCTTGCACTTGTCTGTGTTGAAACCCATCCTATTCTCATCCGCCCACCCTTGTAACCTGTCTAGGTCTGATTGTAGCCTGTTGCATCCTTCCAATGTGCCCACGTCCCCCCACATCTTAGTGTCATCAGCAAATTTGAACAGGGTGCTTTTTACCCCCTCATCCAAATTGCTGATGAAGATGTTGAACAGCGCAGGCCCGAGGCCCGAGCCCTGCGGAACCCCACCGCCCACGTCCTTCCAGGTTGAGAACCTGCTCAAGTCCCGTAAGTTGCACAAAACTATTGCAGAGTACTTGTCAAAGACAGGACTTCCACTGCAGCGGCTTCCTAGTCCTGGGTCTTTTTGATTCCATGTCACAGAACCACTGTGTGTGTGTCCACTTGCATTCAAGTCTGGTGATGCTGGTAGTGCTGCTGCTCCTGATGCAGATGAAGAAATCCAACCCTGTCATCGTTGAGCTTTCAAAAATCATTAGCCAGGCCCAAAGCAAGCAGGAGATTTGCTTTAAAAAAATAATATATTTTTAAATATTAGGTTTTGGGGTTCTTTTTTATTTGCTTTTTTGTTTCAGATTTTACATTGAACTCACTTCATTTTCAAACTCCTCCCTCCCCAAACCAGGAGGTCTAGAAACCTACTTTTTAGATAAATCTCTGAATCTCTTGATTCTTGGAGATGAAGCTTTTACAAATAAAACCCACATACCATCCCTCACAAAACAAACATCAAAGGCTTGGCAACACTGAGAACATAAGACGCCTATCTGTTCCCTCCACAGCAGTAAACTCATCTTCATAGAATTTCCTTATATTTATGATAGCTGTAGTCAAATAGAGGCTCTAAGAAAATCTGAGGGGAAAGATTTTGTGTTTTTACACCAGTGTGTGGACAAGGATCTAAATTATTGCATTTCTTTCTCTTGCAGCAAACTAGGTTAGCTTTGAGCTTGAAGGAGAAAGAATAGCAGGTTTTTAAGTACTGCTTCTGGGCCTGGCATCAGCACTTCTGTTGCCATAACGAGTCAGACATCAGAAGCAACACACTACAGGAAGCCCGCCAATACCTAGACAAACAAAAGTAGCAAAGAACAAAAAAGTGGTGTATATGATACAGGAAGAGGTAGAAGAGAAATCCATTCTTATACATTTTGAAATGGTAACTTCAGTTTTGAAAATCAAGTTCCTACAAAACATGTTTTAGGAAGATGATAATGAAATTATGTGCTAAGCTACTTTGCCAGAGGCAAGTTTTGTTCTGTTAATTGCCAGTTACCATATACCAAAGCCACAGTCCCCAAATACCCCTGCACATTTCCCCATCAGGCAAGCATGTACACAAAGAACACATAAACAGTCATCATCAGAATAGTAAACAATCTACAAATCCAAGGCAGATTTGCCCCTTCATTTTCAGCAACCTTGTGCTCACATGCCCCAACTACTTGCTGGTGCATTCTGAAAGTATAATGAGTTGCCATCGTCTCATTGAACCTGCTCAGTTGGCTCCAGAATATATAATTAAAACAGAGCATCTATTCACTCCCATCTTCTAAGCTTTGATTTTCTCCCTTGCTCAGTCTGGGCAGCCTGGGCCTAACAAATGATTTTTCTGAATTTGGTTCTTCCCACCTAGTCATGCTCTTCAATAACTTCTCCTCCACTCCCCACTCCCTGCCAGAAATCTCCAATGTTGTCTTCTGCTTTGTTCTCCTCCTTTTTCACTCTGTTCTCACACTATATCCAACTCCACATCCTTCCAGTCTCCCTTCTCTCCCTCCTTCCAGCTTCTCTCACTGGTGCTCCCTTCTCCATTTCTGCTGCAAGCCATATCTATTCCTGTTTTTGCTGCTTCTATTCTTTTCTCTCACTTCTATTTACTAAAACAACACACAAATTACAACACAATAATAAAATGATGCCAAGTCTTCACCATGCTCTTTTGCTGGTATGCTGTATCTTCATACCTTCCTCTGTTTGCATCCTTAGATTACAGTGCTATATTTGTACAGCAGCTACTACAATGGATTTTTAAGCCCTTGGACACTACCACAATAACAATATTAACCACTTCTATTTACAATTTTGGTCCTCAAACAGGTCTCCTATCTCCCTGTATGCTGTGGACCAGTTTTAGGTGTGGTCTACATTTGTTTTACCAATATGACTATGTTGGTTAAGTGAGGGAGATTTTTTTAAAACTAATATTGTTATAGCAGGATAAACCCTTTTAAGGATACACTTATACCATAAGGGTGACTTACAGTGGTCCCCTTTCTTATGGGAATAGCAGTGCTGGTCTGAGTGCTTTTAACATTGTACCATTACGAAGATGAAGTACTTTTCTAGTATAGGTATGGCTTCAGTATTTTAGATGCTTCCACCTTGAGAAGCAAGTTTCAGAATTTATGAATGTGTTATAAAAATATATTGCATAAAACACAGAGATCAGTATTTATGATAAATAAATAAATAAAAAATAAAACCAGTTCCATCTTTGTGCTAAATTCTATAAAAGTCAGGGAATGGTTAAGTCACAATGGTAGCTACACTGATAACCCAGGCAGTGCGTAGATCCTGAATTTTGTACAAATGTAGAACTCTGGGTACCAAGCCATTGTTTCTGAAGTCAGTTAATCATTAGCATGGATTAAATTTCATGCCCTGTGGACATATTACCAGGTTATTAATCAAATGCAAGGATGCACAGATATGCAGTGAGATTTTTAAAAGTCACTACACTTTTTAAAGACTCTGCATACCGATAAAAAGGGACTGCTTATGGAATGTTAAGCACACAATTCCCAGTTTTGCTGTCAAGGTTCAACAAAATATTTTTACATGCAGTATCTTAATATTTTTGGCCATGTGCATAGCACATCCACAGACCGTAGATAGAAGAGAAAAATAATAAAGCATCACAAGCCATGATTAAGTTTCTAGTAGTGGCTGGATCCTCTATTTATAGATACCACCATGATGACATGGAGTATCAGAGTATATCTACACAGCAAAATTAAGGTCTAACTTAAGGTACATGGATAGAGCAAGGAAAAATAATAATGATGATCCAGCATGGACTACCAGGTTTTGAACCCAGATCTCCCAAATCCAACATGACTGTCCAAACCACCAGACTATTAACTATTTTGAATTCTGTTGCTTTCTAGTTTTAGCTAGGAATTCTATCCTGAAACTGAAGAACTCTTTCCCTGTGAAAGCTATATTGAAACAAGAACATTCACGCAAAAAGTTTTGGTTTTGATGAATCCATATTTTATAGTGATGATGAGTGTCACGGGAAAGCCTGAAAGGAAATTAATATTTCCTTAGTCAGGAAAAGTTTTGGTTGGCTTGGGATTTGTCAGCGGAGCCACATACTGAATGACATAGCTAAATATAGGTGTGTTTATATACAGCTACTCCTTGGTTAACGTTGTAGTCATGTTCTTGAAAAATGCAACTTAAAGCTAAATGAAGTTAAGCAAATCTAATTGCATCACAGTAGTTACCTACTAGCAGGTGGTGACCAAACATTATAACTTAACATTGTGCGGCTTTAAACTAGTATGTTCTCTCATAGATCAACAATGTAATTATGAAACAACATTAACCAGGATGACGTTAAGTGAAGAGTACCTGTACTGTGTAACTGCCCATTCATAGAATCATAGAATCAGTGAGTCAGAAGGGACTTAGACAGATCATCGAGTCCGACCCCCTGACATGGGCAGGAAGGAGCACTGGGGTGGGATATAAGACCCCAGCCGGGTGCCTATCCAGTCTCCTCTTGAAGATTTCCAGGGAAGGTGAGAGCACCACCTCTCTGGGAAGCCTATTCCAGGCTCTGGCCACCCTTACAGTGAAGTAGTTCTTCCTAATATCTAACCTAAACGTATCCTCCCTCAGCTTGTGGCCATTGTTCCTGGTGACTCCAAGGAGTGACCTGGTGAACAGACTTTCCCCAAGTCCCTACTGGTGGCCCCTGATAAGGTTGTAGGCAGCCACAAGATCCCCCCTCAGTCTCCTCTTGCAGAGACTGAAGAGATTCAGGTCCCTCAGCCTCTCCTCATAGGGCTGGCCACGGAGGCCCCCAACCATGCGAGTGGCCTCCTCTGGACCCTCTCCAGGTTCTCCACGTCCTTCTTGAAGTGTGGCACCCAGAACTGGACACAGCACTCCAGCTGCGGCCTGACCAGCACCGGATAGAGGGGGAGCAAGTCCTCTCTGGACTTGTTAGCGATGCCCCTGTTGATGCATGAGGGGGTGCAGTTGGCTCTGCCTATTGCTTCGTCTCATTGGCGACTCATATTCATCCTGGAGTCAATCCTGACTCCAAGCTCCCTCTCTGCCTCAGTGCTGCTGAGAGGGGCAGCCCCTAACCTATAACCATAATGCTGGTTCCCTCTTCCCAGGAGCAGCACCCTGCACTTATCCTTGTTGAACCGCATCCTGTTCAGATCTGCCCACTTCTCTAACCTATCTAGGTCTGCCTGGATGTGGTCCCTGCCTGCTGGTGTATTCACTTTACCCCACAGCTTGCTGTCATCGGCGAACTTGAACTCCACACCCTCGTCCAGGTCACTAATGAAGATATTGAACAGCACCGGCCCAAGGACCGAGCCCTGGGGGACTCTGCTGCCCACACCCTCCCAGGTCAACATCAACCCGTCCACCACCACCCTCTGAGTGCGCCCCTGAAGCCAGTTTGCCACCCATGTGACCATGCATTCGTCAATACCGCAGTCCCTCAGCTTGCCCACCAGAATTGGGTGGGACACTGTGTCGAAGGCCTTCTGGAAGTCCAAAAAGATGACATCGACTTCCTCCTTCCCATCTAAGCTCTTAGTTACCTGGTCATAGAAAGAGACGAGGTTAGTCAGGCAGGATCGGCCTTGCATGAACCCATGCTGGTTACCCCTCAACATCACTTCCCCTGCAGGGCTCTCACAAATGTGGCCCTTGATAATTTTTTCAAAGACCTTCCCCAGGATAGAAGTAAGGCTGACTGGCCTGTAGTTGCCAGGCTCTTCCTTCCTCCCCTTCTTGAAAATAGGGACCACATTGGCCCTTTTCCACTCCTTAGGGACTTGGCCCGAGCACCAGGGGTCCTCGAACAGCTGTGCCAATGGCTCCGCAATGACACCAGCCAATTCCCTCAGCACCTGCGGATGAAGGTCATCCGGGCCCGCTGATTTGGAGACATCTAAGCCCTCCAGGTAATCCTTAACTAGGTCTGAACTAACAGTCAGGACACTCGCATCCTTCCTGGGCCTCTCTACGCTATCACCCGAGAGCACCCCATTGTCAGCAGACAGGAACACGGAGGCAAAGAACTTGTTGAAGAGTTCTGCCTTCTCTCGCGCGTCCAACACCAGCTGCCCTGCCTCGTAGGGGTCCAACGTTACCCCAAGACTTCAATGAATGCCATCCTGTGTACTGAATGAGGCAGAGGCCCTGAAGAAAACAGAGTATGTGATCACATAATTAAAAGACTCACTTTGTTCCCAGAGCAACCTCAAAGATCTCACTTTCGTACTGACACTAAGGAGGGGAATTCAAAACCATTACTTCTGTACTCCAGTTACTGCCCATGTCCCAGAGGACAGACTCCATCCCATGCTCAAAAGGATTCTCCCACGCCAGGCAAATGCTCGGATAATTCAGTCCTTGCATCTGACTTGTGGGCCTCCTACACATTACTTGTCTGGACAGCTGAGATTGTTGCACGGTTCCTGAGAACAGTGTACTAGCCCCACTAGATAAGTTTCCAGAGGTGATCACCTCTCCATCATGATGGATGAAACCAGAACATGCCTGCTAAAGTACCTTTTTCATTTCAGCTCTATCATCTGTAGTTCATGTTAGAGTTCAGAGCTTTACCTCACAATCCAAAGCTTCTAGACATGGGTTATGCCCAATATTTCAGTGAACACCCTGAAATCTAGGGCAGTCTGCTCTACTTCGAGGCTCTCTCACTCTATTTGAATTCAGATTTTGAACAGACAATATGACTGCTCAGTTACTTTATATGAACTATTTTAAATCTTTAGAGCCTTTCAACCTCCATCCATCCATCACCATGTTACACCTGCTGTTCTCCTCCTTTTGGGGAAAAGAGACTGACTATCCTAGTAGACAGCCCCAGCAGGAAGCGTATCACCCAGCACAAGTCATCCCTCAAAAATCAATATCTGACATTCATTTCTAGAGGTAGGCAATGCTACAGGTGGGCCTATTTGCCATGGAACACAAAACCAAGAGCAACTATTTCTGTTCCTAAGGCGGATTATCTGGGACACGTAAATGGATACATTCCTCTTGGACTGTTGCCAAATGTTCCCCGTGTACATTCCTGCCAGTTCCTCTCATCCTCAGGGTATGGAGCAAGATCAGAAAGGATGGCCAAAGTGGCAGAAAGACATAAGCTCTGATCTTTTGTGCACATTGCCTATAAAATGGATCCATGCAGGCAAGCATTAAAAAACATGATTATGGTAACAGTTCTGTTCTAAAATATGCTATGGTTTCCTGTGTAGCATCAATGTCAATACCATTTTGACATCTGGTCTGTGGCGCTCATCCATCTGTTGTAACTGAGTAGACATTTGGGCAGGGTTGGAAAGGGAGAGACAGGCTCATTTAGATGTTTGTTTCTCTCTTTCCTGGGGAGGAAGTATGGAGTCAGTCAAGTAATAAACTAAAAGCTTGGCTTTAAAAAAAAAAATATATATATATATTTTAATTCTTTTTTCTATGTATATATATAATACACATGAAACAGGAAATATCACAGCTGCTGGGGCTTCTCCATGCCAAAATGCAGAGACTGTTTTTAATGCTCTTAGGAAGTGTCTAGCAAATAGAATGCTGGACTGGCATTCCAGGACCTAGGTCTTGTGGGTAAGCATGGGTAAAACAATTAATCTCTCTCTGCCTCTGGTCCCTGTCTATAAAACAGAGGGAAAACACACATCAATTGTTTGTCAAATGCTTTGAAATCTTTTAAAGAAAACTGTTATATAGAACTTGGGATTTTTAATTGTTCTTATTGGTCAAACCAGTGCATGGTCCTATACAGCACTATAGCAAGGGTGGGGAAGAGGTAAGTGGGGGACCACCCTGAGTGCCAAAGTGAATGGGTGCCAGCAGGCACTGCCCAGCCTTAGCAGGGCACAGGATGGAGCCACAAGCAGCTCATTTGAGGGGGAGGGGGGTACTGGGATGCAGGAAGAGTGGCTCTGGTCACTGCATACACTCCCAGGCAAGCATGGGGGGGCATGTGCCTCCCAAATCTGCATGTGGGGCAAGGGTGGGCTGCCACTGTGGGCTTTGCCCCAGACACCAAACGTTGTTGGTCCTACATAATACTATTGGGGAAAGGAGGTACTTACATTAAATTAAATATTACCAGAATTCAGACACAAAACATGTGCCATAGGATCCTAGCTCCTGCGCCTGATGAACCTATAGCAAAATGTGCACTGAGAACAACTGCAGGATTTGGCCTTGCAATTTTGCTTCTATTGCCTTCTGTTTTAAATGGTCAGTCAATATTGAGGGCCTTGCATGATTCTTTTCTGTGAAGAGTAAAAATGGATAAAACAGTTTTTGGTACAATCTGGTTTACATACGAATGGACACCAAATCCTGTCTTTTTTAACATAAAAGAAAGCAACAGCTGCAGGCAACTCCATGCTCCTAATTTCCAAGCCTGTCCCTCCAAGCACTTTTATAATCCAACAAACTATGTTTCTCCATTTTCTCTTTAATACACAAGTTTGCCAAACAGTCCCTTTGCCCCTGAATCTGCAAATCAGAGAATCTCCAAACTAAATGTCTAAACTTCTGACAGCCCTAGCACACAGCCCATTGTATCTATTGTTAGGAGCTATCTCATTACATAATTGGTTAATTGCTCCTTCAATGCAGTTCTCAAGAAGGGTTCTTATCCACACCCACCAGCTTTCCCAGCAATATGACTGAGCTCCAAAGCCAAAGCCTCCTTCGTGGCAGCCGTTAGCACCTGTTGGCTAACAAACATGGTAGGTAACTACAGAACTTGAGCGACACTTGAACATCTAAACACAAATTTAACTTTAAACAATCAAATCCAGTGAGATTCTGAGCACCTACACAGTGAAGTAAAGAGAAGCTGAATAGGATCAAATAAATGGTGACAGGTACGTACATCAAATTCATAAAATATTTTCTCAAAACTAAAGTCAGGTACACATTCAGTTACAGAACTGCATGGCCTCCCCTCTCAGATGTATCTAACAATAGCTCCAGTCATAGCACTCTATAAAAGTGTGTGTGGAAAGGAGTTTCTCCAATCACACATTGTATCCTTCCTTTTTCTCTGGGATTCTCTGTAAGGCATAGTGTGTTGGCATTATCACAGAATGAGGATTTAACATCTAATATTCTCAGGATATAGGAGACAAAGATACAAGCCAAATACTGGCTTTTCAAAGGCAAGTTTCTGAGAAAAAGTCCGTTCATAGCATCTGATGAAGTTGGCTATTGCCTACAGAAGTTCATGCCTCTCTGAACTAACATGCCACCCTGTCCTGCCATCTGTGAAATACAGAAACACTTTGGGAATGAATAGAGGGCACTTAACAATGAATGAAAAGGACAGAGAGCAATATTAATATTGGAACCCCTCCCCCAACTTTGTTGTCCAGAAGTGCCCATCTTTCAGCATGTTGCCATTCAGTAGTATGATTGGGTTCACCCAAGGCAGAGCTAAAAGAATCATACTAAACTCTTGCCCTCAAATAAAGCTTTAAGATTAAATTTTCTCTGTACAGAAGAGTCTTTATTTTTCTACAGGAGATACTGGTATTCTCTAAAGACAGTGGGAGTTTTAAGAAATCTCTCTATGATATATCTAGTTGGATATGCATTAGTATTAGTGTTTTATTTCTTTAACCTGTAAAATAGAGCCCCTGTGCTCTATATAGCATGGACTCATGTATATAGAGCCCATGCTATATAGTAGAGCCAATGTGACAAAAGAGAATGCCATATTCTCTTATTGTACCTCTGTGGTATAGCAAACGTCCTTATTTTAAATTTATCCTCCCTCTATAATGTCCTTTGGTAAGCCTGAAATATTACAGGCCACAAAAATCACAAAAAATTATATTATGAACTCTGATTCTTCACAAGCAATTTATAATCCTCACATCCCACAAATATCATATTAGCTGCAAGATTAAAGGAACTTAATCTGTGCTTTAATCATATTTTATTCCTTCCTATGAACTAAAACTTTCCCTAATTCAGGCCTCCTCTCAAATTTTCTTAGCCACCCCAGAACTATCAAGTTTTCATACAAGTGCATTTTTAAATGAAAATATTTGCTAGAAGCAGAATAAGCCTTCTAGCAGAAGTGGGTCCACTGGGGACAATACCAGCTTCCTTATTCTAATAAAGTTTTGATGAGAAGAAAGATACTCTTTATGATGCTCTACCATTGTCACACAAAATTCTATTTGTACTATGAGAGAGCACAATGAAGCAACCAATTTAGTTTCAACACATCATCCATTATTAGGTGTACCTTTATTATTTCTTCTCAAAATGTTCGCAATATTGTCACTCTCAGATGGAAGCCTTTTCATGCTTTTAATTATTTAAATTTGCCATCTTTGGGCCCATTCCATTTCTGTTTCTCCTCGTTTAAGTCTGAGTAACCAAGACTGACACCATTTTCCAGAGGTGACATTCTGTGCTGTGCTTCTGAAGCTTGCAGCAAAGAACCTTCAGTTCACTGCAAGGAGGGCATGGGTGGATTTAAGCCACCTTTGCACTCTCCTAATCATGAGCTGCTGCATGGCAGCTCCTAGCATTTTTTACATAGCCCTAAGGGCAGTTTAATTTAAAACAGCCTCCTCTGGCTGCCCTCTAAACCAGAATACTAATCTCTGGAGCCATGCCTGCTGCAGCTGTGTGCCCCTGGTGCCCCCAGCCCTGCTTTCACATACCCCCTAAGCTAGGACTTCTAAGGGAAAACAGCCCATTGTGCCTGCACCACTGGATTCCTTCCTCAGCCTCTTCACAGTCACAGAGGGACTGCAGCATGGATAAGGATCTCATCCTGGGTGTAGGCGTATCGTCCAACTGAATGATGGCGGCGGAGTACAGTATTTCAGTATCGTTTTCTAGCCTATCCTATTCTTTGTAAGTTTGTTCTCCAGCCCTCTGCCCCTCGAAGCACATTTTAATCAAATTTCTCTACAATGAATCCCAAATCGCTTCCTGAATTAGTAGCTTTATAGAATCCAGAAATAGGTAACTAAAATTATTTCTTCCCAACATTACCTAACAGTCAACACTGAATTTTATCTGCTTGTTCACAAAGGTTCCTCTAAACTTTTTCAAAGCCTTCTCTGATCCTGACTAACCTAAATAATTTTGTGTCATCTGCAAAATTACATCTTATCATTCAGATAATTAATAAAATATTGAACATTAATCCTGGAGCACACCTTTAGGTATTCTGTAAGCCATTTATTTTTATTTCACTCTTTGGTTTCTGACTCTCAAACCATTTTAAACCATGAAAAAATGTTACCTCTCACCTCATGATTACTCCATTACTTCATTTCCTTAACAGCTTCTTGTGAGAAACCTTATCCCAGGCTTCTTGAGATTCCCACCACATTTTATACCAAGCAATTTTGCATTTTATACAGTGCTGCTGATGTGCTAGAAGAATTGTAGGTGACTAGATAAGCATGATTTTCATTTGCAGAAGCCATAGTAAATTATTAGTAGTATATTTTATAATGATTGGTAAGTTTATGGTATAATAAAACACCCTACCCTTTCAACCAATTCTTGTGGTTTGGCTGTGGTGATGATCCTGATTTTAAGTAACAGATTGTGATTTTTGCCATCCTCCAGTTCCCCAATACAGGAAGGAAGTTGATTTAAATGACAAATTACACAATGCTTTTTAAAAAATTAGAAGCCACTTCATTTTTTAATTTCTTCAAAATCTGTGGTGAAGGCCATGTGCTCTCATGTTGCTTTATCATTTTGATCCTATAGTTCCTTCTCTGACACTTCAGTCTTTAGGGTAGATTTGTACTTCATAGACTAACTAAATCAGAGTTGCATAACATAAGCTTTCACAAGCAGTGTGCTTATTTTATAAACACCAGGCACGTCTACACATCTACTGCTCCACAGTTTATTGCTTCTGGGAAGGTCCTGGGCACACTATTTACACATGCACCCAGACTGCAGCACATTGATCTGCGTCACAGCAGCGGGCCTAGGGGAGTCAACCTGCCAGCCTGAGGCTGCTCTGACCCGGCTCAATGTGCTGCAGAGTGGCTGGCTGGGGCACGAGGGAGCTTCAGCATGGAGCTAGCTGGCAGGTAGCACCCTAGGATTGAAGTATCCTCTTGCCCCAGCCAGCTGGTCAGCATCCACATGTACACTTCTGCATCTGAAATAAAAAAAACTCTGCAACAGGATAGGACTTGTATTTAAAAGTCCTACCCTGCTGTTGAGTATATTTGTTTTATATGTCCTAATAGGAGCACACATGTAGATGTGGAGATGTTTACTGTGCAGTTAATTAGTCAACTGTGCAGTAAGTATCTTGTGTAGACACACCCAAGCATCTGATCAAGTAAGCCCTCTACTAACAAAAGTTTATGCTCTGCATCTGATTTATGTAGTCTGTAAGGTGCAATTCTACCCTGTTTTCTGCCTAACACAACTAACTACCTTTTTCACATCAGTCTTTTGGGCCAGGGGCCGGGGGGGGAGGGGCGGGAAGGGGAGGGTGATGGCAACTTTCTCATAGTCCCCCCTGTTAAATGTATTCTATCTTAATACAGAAACAAATGCCATCAACCAGGAGTCCAAGTGCTGTTTAGACCTCCCAGACACTCACAGTTACTGAAAGACTTGAGTCTTTGGCAAGCTTAGGTTTTCATTACAGTATATAAATAAGGTAAGGGGAGGATATTATCATCCCCAAATCATCTCCAGTTAAGACTGAGGCAAGGACATTTCTTAGACTCTACCATATCTTTGTTACTTTTGGTTGAACCCTTCACTCTTGGGTAGTCAAGGAAACCCATCAGTTTCCTGGAACATTTTCTTCTTTATTTGTCTTTTATGTATTTGGCTGTTTGCTCTTGAAAAATGTCTTCTTATCCTCCTAGTTCCCATCTGACATTTTCCCTGACAGTATATGTTCCTTTCTTGTGGTTTTGCCAGGTCTACATTTCCTTTTCCTGGAGGTTACCTGTTTGGTTCATCATACTGTCTTTGTTTTTTCTCGCTTTCCTGCTTCCTTTTTGGTTTCAGGGTATGCATACCTTCTGTGATGCAATTATGGTATGCTTAAGTAGTTCCATGCTGAGGCTAAGGATTTTAAATTTCTTCACTTCTGACTAGTTGCTTCCCTTTTCCCTTTTACTCACCCAAACCCTTCTCTCCCTTTTAAACCCAGGGAACTTTGTTTTATAGTTTCACTACAGCACAGCATAGGCGTTAGCCATCATGACTCCTGTCCTACCCAAAAAGATTTTCATTTGGTTCTATTTCTCCACAGCCATTGACTATTTTTATTCCCCTTCTTAATATTGACTAGACACCGGACCCTACAGTTTCAGATTCCATGTGAGATGCACCCATGTGCAACAAACAACACATACAGTCCTAAGCAAAGGTCTTTCCAGGACATTGAGAGGTGGGAAGAATGACAAATTTTAAATTGGTCTGCCTACTCAACACTGAAACATATTTCACTAAGTCCATGGGCATGTGCTGGAAAAGAGCTAGAAATGTTATGAGGCTGATATTGTACAGGGAGGGAGAGTTGTTTTATTTACCATGAGCTTAACAAGAAAGCAGAAAAAGCGTTGGAAAAGTCCTGGTCTGAAACATCCATGTAGACATGCTTTGCTTCACTATATGACTGACAATGCTAGGAAAAAAATCATGTAAAGAGATAAAAAAATAAAATAAAAGCAGATGCACAACACTAGGATCTGGAGAGAGGAAGCAAGCAGGGGGAAGGGCAGGAAAGGGAGTAAAGATCAGGAGATTTTGGAGGGAAAAATAGAAGTTCCCGCTGAACTTTATTAATACTTTAACTTAATAAAGTTCTAGTTCCAACTAGTTCCAACTGTAAAAGCAAGAGGGGGCCTAGACTGAGAAAAAGAAGTCTGAAGAGAGAGATTAAGCAAAGAGTCTGGATACAGAGCCTGGGGACTGACAGCTTTAATCCAGCTCTGAAAAACCAAGGCCCCAAAACTGCAAGTAGATCCACACAGTTGGATAGTACTGTACTTACTGACTTCAGTGAAACTCCACAAGTGTACAGAATCTACCTGTTGTGACTATTTAAGTCAATGGGGAGTCCATCTGCACTGATTCAGCTGTGGGGTTGGGATCAGAGTGGGAAAGGAAGAACTAAACCTATTTGTTTTGTATTACATCCTATAGGACCCAATAGTTCACATATGCAAACCAATGTTGCATTCAAATAACGTAGGTTTAAAATATATATTTTAGGAGAACTGCAGAGAGGTCTTTCCAGGGTGCTGAGTAATTACAAAAACATATAGTTTGAACACACGCAGAAGCTGACCCTTAGCAGCCTGCTTAAAGGAGCTTGAAACTATCTGAACTATACAAAAAGAAAGAAAAACATGCCTGCGAGGGCTGAAAAAAAAAATCACTTCTGTAATAGATGACTTTTAAGTCAGAAAATGTTTGGCAGGCATAATTCTGAAGCGTTAGGGAAATGTGGGTGATAACTGCTAGGGTGAAAGAGCAAATCGAATCCAGTTAGATTTATAAAATGTTCACATATGCAGTTAAAGGCTGGCACAGCCAGCTGCCCATCAAGGAAGATAAAGCACAGCTGTAAATTTTGAAAATCTGACAGTTTCTGATAATTTCCTTTGGCTTCCAACAGTCCAGCCTCCTCCTTTTTGTAAATCTGCAGAGAAGGTACTCGATTATGTGCAAACCCCAACACCCAGTTTAGATACTTTTAGTCACGTGTCATCCTGTTGACTTCCCCAGGCTTATGTAAAGCTTCTGGCAGGACTGGTCCCCTTGTCAAAGTGAGCAGAACAGTGACCAAATAAACCTGTCTGGGCCTATCTGTGTTTGGGTGCATGGGGGAGGTCTTAACTAGCCAGGATCTAGATGCGGTGCCACTTAGGATTTTGTGTGGTATTAGCCAATACAGAGGAGGGAAGAGGAAACAGAAAGGGAAACAGGGAGGGAAAGAAACAGAAAGATTAGAAGCAAGGGGGGAAAAAGCACAGGTTCAGTCAGAATTGAGATTTTTTAGTCTAAAACTATGACTATGTAGGGAACTCCTTTTGTCAGCCCATTGCACATCATCAATCTGGTTATCCCTTCTAATGTTTTTGTGGAGCTTGGTATTCCTGAAAAGCACAATTTACAGCAATTATAATTTATTTAAACTGGAGGCCAGCCAGCAGTCTTCCTGGCCTGATGCTGCAACATGCCAAGTTGGAAGGGAGTGGAGGGTATTCAGCACCCCTTGAGGATTTGTGATCCTCTGTTAATGTCAGGCAGATCATGTTTTTCCACTCACAGCAGGGCTCTACTGGGGCTTTCCAAATGCCCAGGGGTACATGGAAGTCATGAGTCTGTTTGGGCAATCCAGTTTGCAACTCATAGTTTCCACATTGAACTTCACCATAAATACCAAAAAGAAGCAACTTAATTAAATTTATCTGGAACCCAATATTGAATTAGCGTAACAAATACAAACATGCATAAAAACATCCAATCAGGATCTTAAGAAGAAATTACAAACCTCAGTTCATATGCAACTACATCTTGGAAAAACAACTGAAAAGTCTGTATTTAATAGGTTGTATTTCAATAGCACTCACTTTCCATCCAAGCATCTAGAAGTGATTTTGTGTATATAAGTTAAACCTCACAATGCCTTATGCAAATATTATGCCTCCCCTTTTATGGATGGGGGGAAACTGAGGTACACCATCAGCAAAGCCTACACAGCAAGAAATTTGAAAATAGAACTTCTGATTCTCAATGATGTCCTTTAGCCATAATATCATCCTTAAGTCTCCTTCACGCTGATAGCTTTGGAACTAGCTTTAAAAGATCCAGTGAGACACAGTGATGGGAGTGTTAGATAACTATACTAGATAGCTAGAGGCAACAAAAGTGATTAGGGACATATGGGGGAATTTCTAAACAAAAAGATTAAGACCAGAACTATTTTATTTAGGGAAAAAAACAGCAAGAGATGACAGACTTGAGGTATATAAAATAATGAATGGTATGAAGAAGGAAAAATAGGATGCCCTTAATAATACAGGGAGCAGAGGCCAGCTAATGGAATTTAAAAAGGCATCAGCTTCTGAGCAGATAAGAGGGTCACTCTAGCTTATTCATAAGCAACCTGTGGAACTCACAGCTGCAGAACATTGACACAAATAGCCTAATAAGGAACAAAAATAATTAAATATGTATATGGATCTGCAGGAACGAGATTCAGAAGACTAAACTAGTCTCATATTTCAGATTATACTGCTTACAAAAGATTTCCTTTCTTTACCTTCCTGTATCATAATGAACACTGTAAAACTACACGTAGGGTTGTAGCGTAAAGGAAACTAAAGTCTGGACTAGAAAATGCCTCCCTCAGAACAAGAATCACACAAGAAGTTTTTCAAAGGGAACAATATCCCTTCCTATGAGCAGACTACAGCTCTATTACTCTTCAAACTATAGCTATTTCTTATGCTGCTACTCTGATTGCCTGTACATTTTGGTTCGGTAGGGCACAGAGTAATGTACATTTTAAGAAACATACCAATTACCTTCTTGAGCAATGGGGAATTCTTTTCCAAACATTCATCCCCTCTCTCACAATAATCATATCTCCTCCTGAGAAGGATCTAGGCCTATTTATGACTCCTGATTAGATGATGACTTTCACCTGCCTTCAGCGCTCCAGGTTCAATAAAAGAACTCATCTGCTTTTTCTCATATTTGTAGAACTCCTGCCAACTTCGTTTTCAAAAGAGTTGCTCCCAGGAACAAGATTTTTCAAGTAAAACTTCAAATTCATTTTCACTCCATAGGTTTTAAAAAAAACACTGTTTCATTTATAGAAAAAAGTAGTTTGTAGAATAAAACACGGAAGTCCCCTCAATCTCTGTTTCAAGCACACTTTTGCCTTTTTCCTTCTTTCCCTGTCTTTTACTTTTCCCATTAAAAAGGAGAGGAAAGGTGAAGGATAAGGGAAGCCTATTTTTTATGTTTTAACTTTTTATTTAAAGTGAGAACTAACAAATTCACAAGTTTAAATCCAAAATAATTAAAAATAAAAGTTCTATGTTTGACAAAAACAAACCCAGTAGCTTTAATGGTGACAAGTTATTAAGATAGATATTTCTGCTATGTGTTGCATCAGAAGAGCAGCTGGGGTTACTACTAGAAAAGTTATCATGCCAGTGGAAAGTCTTGATCAAAAACAGAAGACTGGGGCTCTTGCTATTGCAGCAACATATTCCATCATCATTAATTTAGCAAGATCCATCTTACAACTACCTAGGAACATAGTGATTTGTTTCACCTAAAGTACTACTATTGGAAAACATTTTTAGAACCTTGCTGTGCCAATGATTAGAACCCGTCTTCTAATTTTCAGCCTAAATTTATTCATGGCCAGCTTATAGTTATGGTTTTGTGCCAGCACTGTCATTTAGCTTAAATAGTTGTTTTCCCTCCCTGCTGTTTACACCAGATGTACATAAAGAACAATCATATTCCCTCCCAGATTTTCTTGTGCTAGTGTCTTCTGATCTCCTCTCCCGTGATGGTATCCACTCCCCTGATCATCTTGGTAGCCCTTCTCTGCACCTGCTCCAATATGACTTCAGCTCTTTTAAGCATGTTTGGCCAGAATTGTACCCAGCATACCCAGATGACGTCTTGCCAGTGCTTTGTACGATGGCATTAAGACCTTTGTATTCTATTGGAAATACTTCATCCGATTCATCCAAGGATTGCCTTTGACTTGTGTAGGGTTGCATCACTTTTGGGACTCAAGGCCATCCTGTGACTGACAAATATGTCCAGTTCCTTTCCTCCTGTGTTTTTCTAGTGATAAGTACATGATATTTCCATGTTTAAAGGAAATTCATATTGCTCAAATGCCCTCTAATCATCTTCCAAAAGTTTTCTAAGTTGAGCACTGAAAGCTCACGCTAGCATGGCGGGGGGGACACATCTCTGTTTCAAAGACAGCCTCTAGTGTTCATTTAAAGATCCTAATTCTCTTCTCAAAATGCTAATTTAATTGATTCCTATGGTGCTGCTTCCTGATTTACACCAACGAAAGTAAGGTCTAATAGTCCATAGATGTTTACATTGAAGCTTAAGCTTAAGACTAAAATGAGTGGAGAAAATGGTTAAGAAGGAATGACCACCATTATAAAGACCAGCATTGAGAAATATAACTGAAAAAAATCTTGATTGTCATGGTTTCGGGCAAACTACAATCCATTTTCCTAATGCCCTTGAGGCAGTTTTGCTGTTTGCATTTCGTTTTAAAAAAAAAGCCTCCAGACCCCAAAAAAAGCACTATTCCCTATTCAAATTTATTTAATGTGTTAGGAGGAAAGAACAAAAGGCAATGAATACTGTTGAAAACAAAGGTCCTTTGCTCTAGCAAGTACTTTAGGGGGTTTTCTCCTTTAAGATTGCCTTGAGCTACAAACATACCAACCAACCATCTATTTAGGGAGCTGCACTCCTTAAGCCCGCTGGCAACTCCTATTTATCAATGGGAGTAACTATATGAGCAATGGTCAGGAAATGGAGATTAGGTGAGCTGTTTATTCTATGTTGACTCAGAGCAGCTGAACAAGAATCAGAGCCAGATTTGGGTCAGTCTGATAAGAAAGGTGTTTAATAGATTTTTGAATAAAAGGTGCGATTAAAAGTCAATGTTAGAGGACCCAAACATATTTATTAAAAATTGTATGAATATACATCACATGTGCACAGCATACTAGTGCTTTTCATTGGGGGGGTTAGTTTTTTTTAAAGATAACTTGTAAATGTGCTCTTTTCTGTATCAGAGAAGCAACAAAATAGATGTTGAATTATGGAAATTGCTAAGCAGAGAAAGTTAAAATAAAATGAACATTTGTATTACATGTGGTTTTCCCCCAAACTGCAAATATAAGATTATATTCTATGAAAAGCAGGACAGCAAAATTACGTATTTTAATATACTGAGGCAAATTAAATCATGGCGTAAAACCATAGGAACCTGTGGAATTATACCAGTGTTGAACTTTACCCTGGTTGTAAAAACAACATAAATGCAATGCAGACCGACAGAAATAGGCAATTTAAAATAAGAATGGTGTTTCTGTGAATAAAATACTAACTAAATTTGTTTGCTGGAAGGAAATCCAACTTGGCTGTACTATAGCAGCATACAAGGGATCCAAAATAAGTAACAGCAGGCATCTTTGCAGAAATTTGCTTCTGACTGACATCTTTTTCTTTGGGAGCAGAGAGAGCAGTTGAATGCACTGTACAGAGCATAATATGGGAAACTACGAAATCCAGCTTCAAAACCCACCTCTGTCCCTGTTACAGTGAGTGCTCCTGGGCAAATCACAAAAATGTTTAGGGCCTGATTATGATCTAATTTACATAATTTTTGTATAGTTCCATTGGCTTCAGTAAAATTGTCCCAAATTTACACCCTTGTAAGGCATTCTCTGACCCTTTTCCCTATGGGGATGATGCCTAATTTACAGGAGCATTATGGGCACTGATCATCAGTCTCTTTAAATACCCTGGAAGTGCTTAATATCATCATTAAGGAACCTTGTTAAATTTAACTGCTAGCCAGTTGCATGAAATGAAGAACCTGATACTGTATTTTGGTTGTGCAATGTTGTATCCAACAAAACACATGAATAGTAAACCCATTAGTCAAAATCCACATGCACACATCCCTCCTAGTTCCCCCCCCAAAATCTCTAAAGCTGTAAAGATAAAAAAAAAAAGCAGAAATCTCACTCCTGTCCACCCTGGCTCATTTGAAATGCTGCCCGAGTATTAAATGAGTGACAGATAAGATATTCTCTTAATTGTGAAAGATTCTCATTTTATATCACGCACTCAAACGAGTTGTGATGAGTTGAAATTTCCCTTCACATTACATTGTCTGCACACACAAACTTCTCATAATCCTTTCAATAAGCATTTGTATGCAGGTCAGTTACATGTAGCATTTCTTTCTTGAATGAGGAGGACAGCCTTTTTGCACACAAAAATGCAATCTTTCATTTCTTCATGAGTAAGGTTTTTAAAGAGTGGAAGCTTCCATCATGCAAAGTCATCTGTTCCCAAGTTATTCCACCCTAAAACCAAATATCTCATCCAGTCTACAAATCACTTCTGAGAAACCCACACAAAGGCAACATTAACCATGAGCAACTAGGTCATACTTAAAAACTCAAAATTTGAACCATACTGATAGGTAAAAATGGAGTAAAAAGATCTTAATGATAAAAAAAATCCTAAATAGTCACAATAATTTATCTTTTCAAATATGCATGTGATGACCCCTAATTTGAGGTCACCAGAACTCAATTTGAATAAAGTCAGAGTGGTCAATGGGATTGAACATGGAATTGGGGTCCAGATCCGATTTAAATCAAGATGCTATGGGAGCTGATGGCCACCCTGGTGAAAAGCAGCAAGAGATCGCAGTTTGTCTCAGCTCTGTCATTTATGTGTTATATAGCCTCAGGCAAGTCAATGAATCTCTTTGTATCTCAGTTTCCCCATCTGTGAAATGGTGATAATACTTACTTGGATTACATAGAGGTGCTAAGGATTAGTTGGCATTTATCAGGTGTTTTGAATATTGCTAAATCCTTTGTTTTCTCACATGACCATCTTTAATACCCAGTTTTTAGTTCAAGCATTTCTCCTGTCCTGACCCAAGACCAAAACCCCAGGATCCTGATTCAATTTCAGTGGGAGTTTTCTTGGAGTAAAAACTGAGCTAAAACTGCATAAAGACTTTCACAATTCAACTCAAAGGTTGAAGGTTGGGGCTAAGATTAGCCCCAAAAGGTATCTGGTTCGCTGGAGATTAAATCCTTTTTTAAAATGGGCAAATAAAGCTTATTAAAAAAAAAATAAAAATCAAGGCATGGCCTTAGAGCCAAAGTTTAACTAGAAGAAGATGCAAATCAACTGAGGCAGAGATGTTCAGGTGACAATAAGAGATGCAAGTGAGGCACTGCCTCACCCTGACTTCATTTAAAAAAAAACAGAGGAAGTTGAGCTCTGCAGTCACTACTCAGATAATAGCGACTGAGGGAGTTGGATGCATTTAGTCTGCAGAGAAGACTGAGGGGATTTAAGAGCAGCCTTCAACTACCTGAAGGGGGGTTTGAAAAGAGGATGGAGCTGGACGGCCCTCGGTGGTGGCAGATGACAGAACAAGGAGCAACGGTCTCAAGTTGCAGCAGAGGAGGTTTAGGATAGATATTAGGGAAAACGCTGTCTCTAAGAGGGTAGTAAAACACTGGAGCAGATTAGCCAGAGAGGTTGAAGAAACTCCATTCTTGGAGGTTTTTAAGACCCGGCTCGACAAAGCCCTGGCCTGGGATGATCTAGTTGGGGCTGGTCCCGCTTTGAGCAGGTGGTGGGACTAGCCGGCCTCCCGAGGTCCCTTCCAGCCTCGCTGTTGTAGGAGTCTGTGAACTAGGGAGGGCTGGAAACCGCGGGTAAACCCGCTACGAGGCAGCAGCGGCGAGAGGGACCTCTAGCGTGCGCCACATCCTCGCGTGCGGCGCTTCGGCCGTCACCAGTGCACCGAGACTGAGCAAAGGGAGAGCACCGCAGTGCCCGGGCCACGCGCGAAGCTCCCCGCGGCTCCGGCGGGGAAACCCCTCCGAAGTCCCCCGTCCCCCCAGGGCCCGCGCGGGCTCCAGCCCCTCGGCGGCTGCGCAGACTTGCCCGGCTCCGCCGCCACAGGGCGTCCGCGCCGGCCCCGCATCGCAGGAGCGCCCCCAGCCCAGCCCCTTGCCCCGGGAAGCAACCCGCCGCGTGGGAGGGCGCCAGCTGAGCCTTAAAAGCGCCCGTGCAACACAGCGCTGGGGGCACCTCCATCCAGCAGAGCCCGCGCCGGCCCCGCTCACGCGAGGGGAAGCTTCGTGCTTCCGCTGCCGGTGCTCGGGGGACACCTCGAAAGATCCCCTCAGACCAGGAGGGGCACCCAAGGAGCCGGCGCTGTTATTTGCGCCCCCCCGCGGCTCCGCCTGCCGGCGCGGATGCACAGCAGGAGGCGCGTTGCGGGATCACCTCAGCCAAGCCGCGGGGGGCAAATTTGGGAGCGCAGCGCTGGCCCTTTAAGCGCCCCGGCGGGGCGGGCACACGGGCCCCGGCTGCACCCGGGAGTGCGCAGGCGGGAGCCGAGCCGCGCAGGGGCGGAGCGGCCGCGGGAGCCCGGCTGCCCCCGTGCACCCCCTCTCCCCCCCGCCGGGTGCGCGGCGCATCCTGCTCCCCAGCCCCGGGGCCATGCGCGCGCGCGCACGCACACACACACACACACACACACACACACACACACACATGGCGGCTCTCCTGCAGCGAGCCGGGAGGCGCAGACAATGCCCAGCCCGGGCGCTGCTCCCCCGCCGCCGGGGAGCGCCCCGTGCAGGGCGGGGAAGGCGCCGAGCCGGGGGCGGCGGCGGGAGTCGCCCCCAGCCCAGCCCGCACCCCCTCTTCCTGCGAGCTGGAGGTGGGAGCCCGGCCAGCCCCGCGCGGAGAGGAGCGTGCGGCGCTCGCCCAGCGCCTGGCACATGCGTACACGCGAGTTGCGCCCAGAGTCCCAGCCGTACCCTCCTTAGCAAATAATAACAATCCCAAACAGTCAGATCTTACCTGAAACATCGGAGCCACAAAGTGTCTCTCTCTCTCCCGCTCTCTCTTTTTTCTTTTTCTTTTCTCTCTCCCGCTCTCTCTTTTTTTTTTTTTTTTGGGCCTCCCAAAGTCCCTTTCCCTTTTTTTTCCTTCCCCCCCACCCCCACTTCCGAGATTTCTCTCTCCCAGCAGCGATCTGCTCTCCTCGCTACACCAGAGAGAAATGCAATAGCTTGGCTAAGGTAGACAGAACAAAATACAGAGAATAGTTGCTTCAGGGCTTTGAAACCCCTCAAGGCAAGGATCAGGATACAATTAGCTCATGTCTCTACCTCCAGTCTAAATCAATCTCCGAAAATAAAAGTTGAATTAAATTAAACCGATCGCACGGGCAGAAAATTGATCTCCTTCAAAACGTACATATAAAAACATATTCTCGCATGTAATTTTTTTTTCCAGGATTTTTTTTTGGGGGGGGAGGAGGTTGGAAAAAACAGACTCGCTCCAGCCTCCAACTTGCTTTTTTACTCTCCTCTTGCACAGAAAAGCTGATTTTAATCGTTGTGATTAGTTTTGATGTAACGTTTCCGCGGGCGATTTCTGCAAATGGATGGAGTGTTTCTTTGCCAGAAGAAGGAAAAGCAGCAGATGATGATAATTATAAGGATTGTTGGTTGTTTCTTTCTCTCTCTCTCTTTTTTATTTGTATTTAGATCTCTCTCTCCACTTTCTCAAGTTGACCTGACATTGCCATTGTACTAAGGTCGTGCAACTTGTTGATTAGGATCACCTCCCCGTTTGATCGAGGGATATGTGATAATTTGGCAAGAGAGCAACACATTTTCTGTTCCTTTGGCTATATAACTTCCCAAATGACGTGTATAAAAATAAGCACATGGAGCCTGCTTTGCCCCAATCAAGTCTGAATCAATGCCTGGGGGTGATACACAAACTCATTTCAAATGTTCAACCATGCAGAATTGGAGAAAGATTGAAGGAGTTTCACTGCATTTTTTTAAACAGCAAAATTAAAAGAAAACAAATCCATGTAAGCAAATCCAGGAATTTACCATTGAGGTTCATGTGACATTGCTCACAAATGCTACTAACTTTCTTTCCTCAATTATCTAATTAAAAAGGAGCCCCCACCCAACACAGTTCCTCTTCTTGACTAGCAAGTTTTTCTGAAGAAAACTCAAGGAAAGGAGCTAAATCATTTTAAAATCCAATATTGATTAGGCTTAATTTATTCCACCATCCTCTGAACCTCACCCTGTGGTGTTTTATATATGGCTTTGTTCAATACTGCTCTCTGTGAAGGCTGCAATAATTTCCTTTTGGTTACAATGGGATATTTTGTTATAAACCCATGGGTCATCTCCCATTAGTGTCACATCCTTGCAGTATACTTTTTGAAACGGTATGTTTCTAAGCACTTCACAGTCCATTAAGTCAAAGACTTTGCTGACATTTCTTATGAAAAAGACCAGGCTGTAAGGCCAAAGCTGCCCAATAAAACCCATGAATAGAACCAGACATCCAGCAAATACCTGCAGTGGGTTTTGTTTTGTTTTTCTAAAATATTTGATGCTTGAATAAAATCCTAACGTAGTAGTACTAGTAGTAGGAGCAGTAATAGTAGTAAATCACCCTCTTCCCCCTACGGCTATTTATTGTTGCAACCTATGAAAAATAGGGCATGACTTAATCACTTGCTTAGGAACACATTCAACCATTTTTAGTGGCAGTGGGTTGCATAGAAAGATTTTCCATTAGGAATCAGACTATTTTCAAATACTTGTAATTACAATATGTAACACACACACATGTGGGCTACTTAATTGATTGTGGCTCCCTATTGAGGGAAAAACTTTGTTAAGAAATGCACACCACAATTTACTTCCTGGTTGCCCCCTCTCCTGCCTCCCTTGCATTTTCAAATGAATTTCCAATATCCTCTCAATTACTGATAATATCAAGCAACAACAACTTCCTTGAACCTTAAATACTTTCTTCTCTGGGGTTGTGAAATATGGTTAGTGTCGAATAATGTTTTACATGGTTAAATTTTAGTCTGAGTAGTTAAGCCATTTTCAGCTACACAACATGGTGTTAATATGCTCAAAGAATTTTCTTTTTCAATTAAATGCAATAAGGCAAATTTCAAAAGTCAGTCACCACATGCCATATGAAAGGGACAGCATGTAAAGTTTGACAAGACCTACATTTTGACCTAACTCTCTATTTTTATCTTCCATTGTGTCACTGCAGAATCTTTATGGTTCTTTGTATGTGTCTATTTTAAATGCTTCAATGCTCTCTTTCTAATAAATAAATAAAGCTATGCCAGCAGCCTGGCACTCATTAGCAACCTGAATAATGGGGAGAGAAAAAAATCAGTAAGGAAACAAATTTAAATTTTAAGCTTGAAGATTGCAAGCTTAAATAAGAAAAATGGGGGGGGGCAGTATTCTTTAAAAGTTATGAAAATACCTCCACACTACTGTTATTTTACCTGCAGTGAAGAGTTTATCAAATGATGTCAGTGCTAGATAAGAAAAATGAATTTCCTTAAGAAGCAAGAGCAATATATACATTGTACCAAGAGGGCTCCTTTAGTAACACTTTCCTCTCTGAGTCAGAAAATCATGGCTTTAAATTTCACATCAGGAGGTGAATTCCGATCCAGTGTTGACACTACAGTACACTGCAATACTGCTAGTAGAATATCAGAGAAGGAGTATGCTGCCATCCTTTCAGGTTATGGTCCAAATTATCAGCTGATCTAATTTGGAAACTCCTTGGGGCTGGGTTGGTAATTTCCTGTATGTTTGTCCAGTGCCTACTATGGTAAAATTCCAGTATGGTTCTCTCTTCTAAGGGATGCCACACATATAAATATTTAATTAAAAATAAAATCTAGGTAATCCTATAGAAGTCAATGGAGCTATGATGGTTCATAACAGGAACCATAGATGAAAATAGAGCTTGATGTATTAAATGGCAGTCCCTTCAGCATGCCTCAAACTGGCTGTTTGAGGAAAGTTAAACATTCACTAATAGAACAAGGGGAAGCCACAAAGTTCAAGTTATCAATCCTTCATACAGCATTTAAAGTCTCTGGCTATCTGTAATGCTTGTTGAGCACATAGAGCTAACTTTATCCTTGATGTGACCCTACTGGAGATTTATCAGGTATCCAGGTTGTAGCTGTATTGGTCTAGAGGAAAAAGTAATCAGGGCTCATGGTACAAGTGATGTCTTTTACTAGACCAAAAAGATTTTTGCAAAAAAAAAATTCTTTAATTGCAAGCTTTTGGGCACAAACACCTTACATCAGGCATTGGAGAAAACATTGGAAAAGTTCTCCTGGGTAGAAATGAAAGTTCATGTTTTATAGGATTTCACAGAGTCAATAGATGGAAAGCTCATTTGGGGAAGCAGAGCTCTGACACTTGGTGAGTGTTTGTGCCCAAAAACTTCCAATTAAAGAATTTTTTTTTTGCAAAAATCTTGTTGGCCTAAGAAAAGATATCACCTCTACCATGAGCCCTGATTACTGGAGATTTGGGCCTACATGACTGCCATCAGTTAAGTCACACAAGGGATACATATGATGCCAACTGCCTGCCAGAAATGTCTATACAAGTTATGTTGCCAGTGTTTATCTTTATTAACTTCTTCAGGGGAAGAGGAGGTACTTTGCATAAAGAGATAGTAAATAAAACCAGATTCTGTTCTATTTTATTTGGAGTTATCTTGTTTAAACAAGTTTGCACAAAACTGTATTGTGCTTGTAAATTATGAATATTTTACTGAAGCTGCATAACAACATTAATGAGCTCAAACTGAGCTCAGTTTTTGATTCCTGAATTTCTCAAACCATCACCTGCTTATAATTAGCCTCTGGAAAATTATGATAAGTTTGTTCTATATCATTATCAATATTACCAGTTTGGAAAATTGCAGCTTTTTGAAGAAAATTCTTCTAACGGCTGTGCAGATCGTATGTGTCCATTCGCTGAAGGGCATTATTTTTTACTTAACTGTGATCCTGTCTGGAAACAAGCACAGAAGCTATTCTCAGGAAGGCGCTTATGTCAGCTTGACCTTCTTTTCAAAGTTTTCCCCTACAGTTACATAACTTTCATACCTGTTGTAATCTGCGATTAAAAATAGTAATAATAATAACAATAGCAACTACATGCACAAGTAAAAGCTAGTAACAGCTGCATTAGACGTTCCAGAAAAGGTTGGATTTTTTTTTTGGAACAAACACATAAAGGAATTACACTAGTATTTGGGGACAGATTTCTGGACACATTTCCCGATATTCCATATTCTCTGATGAGTGAATGAAAAATACAGTTATTTATTTCGTTATTTGTATAGTTTATCTCAATACTTTCATAGGTTTAAAGTGTTATATTTTTGCAAACTTGCTTAACTAGTATAAGTGATATTATTACATCAGGTCTTTCCCCACAGCCAAGAAAGAGAGCAGGAACAAAACTTTTGGTCAAAAGTCCATCAAAAGGAAGTAGCGGAATTAATGCAGATACACGTCACACTTTTCCAACCCAAAGCTTATATGGTCTGATACTTGAGAGCTGTATGAAGTTACAACGCAGAAAGTTTGGAATGGATCAATGCTTCATACTTGTCATATTGTGCTCTATGGTATGGTATGGTAAAACCATACCTTGTATGGTAAATAAATCCTGAGAAGGAAGCATTGTGTCTCTTTATGAATTCTACCTTCATAACTTCTATCCTGCCGAGCAATTGCTCGAGTACCAACAGGTTGGGACAGCCTGTTGTCTCCCAAAGGAGGTGGCTGCATCACAGAACAAGAATCAGCACAATTACTAGCATCAAGGATTGATCAGTTTTCTATCTAACTTTAGCTCCCCTTCATAATTTTCTGTGGGAGAGCATGATCTGAGCCTACGGTTTGTATCTACTTTCATGTAGGCTATATTCCTGTGCTTTATTATACTCTGCCATACAGCAACAGACTACATAACTCCAATGCTCCCCAAGCTACCAGGCTTTCTACAGGCCCAGATGACAGCTGTGTCCCCTCAGCAACACAGACCACATTATCACTGGATCAGATAACATGAACTATGACATCCAGGGTTCATCGACCTGCTCCTCTCAATATCATATCCACCATCACTACTAAGCGTCCCCCTCTACTGGGTAATCCCTATGTAAAGGAATGAATGGATGCTATTTCAATATTAGTTCCAGAAACAACTCAAAACCCTGTGGCAGAACACATTAATTCTCCCGGACATTCCATCGCTGATTTCAGAGGCGCTATCTTGAAACAAAAGGACTTTAAAAACCAACTTGAAATTGCTTAAGAAGACATTAGAATGGGTTGTATTACCACGCTTTTAACCGGGACCGTGATTCTTATCCCATTACCTAGACTAGCTGTTAACTCCAGTGTTCCTCAGGGTGTTAACTGCTTTGTTCATCTTATACCGTCCAATCAACCACTCTCTGGGCACATTTACACGAGATGCTTTACTGCACAGCAGACTAATTTGCTGCACAAATTCAGTATATTCAGTCACATTCATTGCACATATAGATGCATCTTCTTTCCCTCTCCTAGCAGGGCCCATCCTCCCCTACCACCTCTTCTCCTTCTGTATAAAATGCTTTCTTTCTGCCAGTCATTTCATAGACTCTGACAAAATAGGTTGTTGTCTACAAAAGCTTACTCCTCTGAACCAGCTAGCCTCTAAAGTGCCATCCTGCCTTACCTTCTGCCTTTATCACAGAAGATGAAGCTTATTTTCTGCTCTGCAGTACATATGATTATAGAACACCTGGTCATTGTCTTCTCTGGAAGAAACATCAGTGTACTCAGGAAGCTCTATGCAGTTTATCACATGGAGTTACTGAGGCACCATCACTCCATTAAGGACAGAGGGTTTGTGATCACAGTGAGAGAAGAGAAGAGGCAGCATCTTTCAGCTATATTCATGATGTAAGGACCTCAGAAGAATTCCATGGGAAGGTTCCCTTAGATCATCCTCCTGCAGTGGGGTATGTTCAGAGCCCATGGATAGGCCACAATCCTATTGGCATCAATGGGAACCACAGATGCTAAGCATCTTAGAAAATCAGACAACAAAATTTAGGCACAAAAATATGAAGTTAAGCACATAACTCTAAACACTCAGACTTGAAAGTCATGGCCATAGTGTTATTGGCTCCTATCTACACTTGCACCTTCCTAAGCCAAAGATAGAGTATAAGTTGGTACTTGAAAGAATATAATGAACCTTGGGAAATCCTTTGTACTTATGGGGACTATGCTATCTAGTGATGCCATTCCCTGGCTCTTTAAGCTATCATTTCCTCTTGAAACCCACTAGACACACGTTATACAGTGACTTGCAAAGACGAGTTTCCTGGGAGAGAAGGTAGGCAGGGCCAGGTTGACTTTGCTTCCCATCCTCAGAATGTTTTACTATCTTGTATACTGCAGAACAGGGGGTGAGATACCTCCTTAAACATTATTAAGAAATCATGAAGGTGGACATCAAGTCACCATTCACCTTGTCTATTCCCATTATTTTCACAGAATTTCCTCACTTCATCCCGTACAAAGAAGCCCTCTACTAAACTGTTTAATTCTGACAATTTAATTTTTTTATGAAGTAATTCAGATGTCTTTGTAGTTATTATAAGCATTTTAGTATATGATATTGTGAAGTACTAGCACAATGGGATGTCTAAGTATCTTTGGCAATCAGGCTAATGAATCTGGGATCTGATCTGAGCACACTGAATAAAGAACATAGTACATAACCTAGAGTGTATCTGATGTGTTAGTACAAATTGCTCTTAAAATGTTCCAGTTTAACTGCTTAGCCATTCTAATTAAAGGCTACCCTGAGACAAAGATGGGTGAGTGTGGATCTTCCTGGGAAGTAAAATAAATATTTTATAAGTTAGATTTTACTATTCATATCCCAGTAACAAGCTGCAGAAGATCTGAAGATAGTTCTATTTGCAGTATAATCTGCCTGATTCTCAGTTCAGCTGATTCAGAACCACTTAGCTTTGCTTCGCTGTCCTATTGCCTGAACCAGAACTGTTCATGAGAAACCCTTCTGTACAATAGAAGCACCTTTAGGGCATGATATAAATTTATGTAAGTGTATCTCTTTGTGGATCCTTTGGGTGTCAGAACCTCTCGGCTTTGCTAACCATAAAAAGTATTCTGTTATCACACCTACCTACACACATATAGATTATAAACAGATTTTTTTAGTTTGTTCTTTTTATAAATAGATAGATATTTTTTAAAACCACCTATTCTAAAAAATGCATCATGACTGCATCATGAATCAGAAATTAGATTCAAATTGAAAGTACAGCTCTCTGTATTAAAAGTTTTCCAGCAAGCATGAGATGTTAAAGCAGTGAACACCAAGACAAGTGAATCCCAGTCAAACATATCAGATTAAATTGGGGAAAATAGCTCAGAAAAAGTAAAGAAAAGAAGGCTTAAGCTGTTAACATTTGGATTCAAACCTGGATTTGCACAGTCCTAAGTCTGGTGGTATGTAGGTCTGGGAACTTTTGCAAGGTTTGCCTATTACAAACGTAGAAGCAATTATAAAATTTGGATCTGGCTTTGAGATTTTGACTATCTTCAAGTTTCAGAGATTTCCAGGTTTTCGGTTTTACAGATCCCTGAAACGGAGGCAAACATGATTGGAAGGGAACTCAGTATGTTATTTAGCTCAACCCTTGCTTCCCTCAAGATAGGATCATCATTGTCTAAACCATCACAGAAAAAAACCCTCCCAGTCACAGGGGCTAAATACAGACATTCAGGAAGCCCACGGTGAAAATGCTCTTAATTTCATGGTTTCCCCCTTTTAAGTTGCGGGGAAGCAATATGTTAGCCCTTGTGGCATGTGTGGGGAGGGAGGAGAGGAGAGGAGGGCTTGGAGCCTGCCTGCATGGCCAGAGCGTGACAGGTTGGGGCGGCTCTCACATGCCTCTCAGCATGGCCTGTGAGCTCCATGGGATGCCAAAATACTCCTGAGTGGAACCAAACAGCTGAGATGCCCCTAACTGGTTGGCAGGGACACCACATGCATGATGTCAGATGCCTGGGTTGTGTGTGTGTGTGTGAGAGATGCGTATATATCCTCCCCCGCCCAATATTGGTGGCCTGCAGAAGGCCATGAAGCCCTGGCTGACTAGCTCACCCATGTGGACCAGGAGCCCTCCCTGGATGAGTAGGGCTGGAAGGCTTTGAGTGCCCACACCCTGGCACTGGACCGTGGGTCTCTTGCTACCCCCTGCATCATAGGCACCACTGCCCACAATCCAGACTGCCTAGGCACCATTCTCCTTCTCTCCCTCCCCAGCACCCCCAGGCACACACAATGGGGTTTAGGGGGATGCAGTGCAAGGAAGAGATGTGCCTGAGTTTAAAATGTTGTAGCTGCAAAACTTTTAGTGTGTTTATTAAACAAAAGCTGTGCAAGAACTTGGAACCTTTTTCTTAGCCAACATTGAGAGAGTAGGCAAAGACCTTGGCTGCACAGGGTGGAGGGTAGGGAGAGGGAGTGGGCAGCCATGGGGCTCAACTTAACAAACACAAACTGTCGTGCTCAAAACTGCCGCTCCTTGGTTTAATTAAATGTTACAACTGCCAACATTTTGTGTGCATAATAAAGAACAACTGTGGAACTGTCAGAACTTGGACCAGAGCCCAGGGGGCTGCCATTCCTTGCAGAGGCTGCACTGCTTCCCAGAAGTGGGGCCAGAGCCTGCAGTGGCTTGGCCCAGTGGGCTGATGGGACACCCTCCCACTCCCTTGTTCTCTTGGGAGACCTGTGCCTATGCTGGTGACTGCCAGCAGCCAGGGTAGTGAACTAGCCCTGGAAGGATGGCTGAGTCAACACTGTCCCTGGCAGCAGGTCTCGGGAAGCCTGGTCCCTGTCCCCTCCTGCACTAATGCTTCCTGGAGCGAGCCCCTTTGGATGCCTTCCTGGCTCACTGGACAGCAGATCAGCGGCTCCCATGTGCCATATATCCTGTTCCAGCCCCTGCCCCCCACATGCCCCAGCATCTCCCAATCGATGTGCAGTGTAGAACATTTCCCCATGGCTGCCATTGAGGGCTTCACCCCCCATGGGACTCTCAGGCATTATGCCTCAGAGAGGCACCTGAGGAGCTCTGGCAGCAGGGCTCTCCAGTCCGGGGGAGAGGTGGGGCAGTGGGTGGGCCTCAGACTGCCTTACCACTCTGGCTTGAGAAGTTAATGGTCTCCCCATGGCTGCCACTCAGGGGTTTTATAGTTGGCTCCCAAGCAGTCTTTGACCCAGTGCATAAAGTTCTTATCCTAGTGCTGTGACTCTCTCAGCTCCATAGCAGTGCATGTGACCTCCCTCTGAGAGTGGCTGGCCAACTGTAGACTTCATTCTCAGACCTTTTCAGCATGTTCCTGGTCTTGGGTAGCTCATTTAAGTGCCACAGTACCACAGGTGCAAGCAGTCATGAACCCATCCATTCAAACCCTACCACTTTGAGGGTCCCTTTTGGTCCTCATATCACTGGCATTGTCTATACCTGTCTCCACCATCCTGCAGGTGTCTGGCTGACCATTTTGGATCTAGAATCTTGGGCACCGTGACTGGGCTTTCCGTGCACAAATGCAGAGCTTACAGACAAGGGAGACACCATGGGACCACTGGTGAGTCTCCTGTCCAGACCCTTTCCCCTTCCCAAGGCTGGAAGCTATGCAGCTCCTCATGACCTCACGCTGACCATGGTACAGAATGCCTAAGTTCTGCCTCCTGCCTGGGAAAACCTGGATGCCTGGGTTCCATCTCCCTGCTGGGGGAGCCAGGAAGGCTAGGAAACCCAAGCATCAGGGCCCAGAGGTATAAGTTTTCTCTGGTTCTCCAGGAGGATAGGGAAGGAGGAAGTGGGGGCAGGTTTGCTAGGGAGAATTCCCATTTCCTGCTGCATCTTACCTGCAGTAGTGCTCATTCCTAGCTACTCCATGAAATGGCTCCTAGCCACCAGCGAAAATGGAGTTTTGCCTGTTGGTTACACCTTGGCTGGGAGGCTCAAAAAAAACTTTCAGTGTATATTGGGGTCTATCTGGGTTAGGGTTTGTGTGAGGTGGATCTGGGTAAACATTCTGGTTTCTCTTAGGAAAGCAACACAACCTTGAGGGATAGGGCAGTCTGCTGACAATTAGCCAGATTTATGGCCCCACTCAGTGTAATACAAACTGATGAGCTCTCAATAGTAGTAGGGGAGACTGAGCCTGGCACCTTTGCTTCATTCTAGGCCAGTGGCATGGGGGCTGGTGGTGGGTGGAAGTGATTGAAAGGTACAAGATCAATGAGAAGCATCAATAAATCAGTATCATCAGTTTTAACTGTGCCCAATCATTGAGCCAAGAGCACACTGAATATCAGAGCAGGAAACTATATCCTTCCCCACGATTATAACCAATGTACCAAGGAGTCACATTAGACCACTTCCTCACCTATAAACATCACATTTCATAGATTTTGTAGACATTAGGTCTGGAAGTGACCTCAGAAGATCATCAAATCCAGCCTCCCACCCGAAGGGCAGGAAGTCAACTAGGGTCATAGGATCCCAGCAAGATAAGCATCCAATTTGCTCTTGAAGATGTTCAATGTAGGTGCTTGAACCACCTCCAATGGCAGGCTGTTCCAGACCTTGGGGGCTTGGACAGTAAAGAAATTCTTCCTTATGCCCAGCCTGAAATGATTTTGCAGTAGTTTATAACCATTCGACCTTGTCATCCCTTGGGGCGCTCTGGTAAACAAACGTTCCCCCAGATACTGGTGGTCACCCCTGATAAACTTATAGGTGGCTATCAGATCACCCCTGAGCCTGCTCTTTTCCAGACTGAAGAACCCCATGGCTCTCAGCCTGTCGTCGTAAGGTCTGTTTTCCTGACCTCTGATCATGTGTGTGGCTCTTCTCTGGACTCTCCCAAGCTTCTCCACATCCTTTTTGAATTATGGAGCCCAAAACTGGACACAGTATTCCAGCTGTGGCCTCACAAAGGCCGAATACAACAGGAGAATGATGTCCCGGGATTTGCTTGAGAAGCATCTATGGCTGCAAGCCAGTGTTTTGGTTGCTTTACTAGCTACAGCATCACATTGCAGGCTCATGTTCATCTTGTGGTCAATGATGACCCCCAAGTCTCTTTCTTCCGTAGTGCTAGCCAGTGTAGCACTGCCGAGCCTATAAGGATGCTGCAGGTTTTTCTTCTCAAGGTGGAGAACCTTGCATTTTTCAGTGTTAAACACTATCAGGTTCTCGTCCGCCCATTTGCTGAGCCTGTCCAGGGTTGCCTGGATTGCCCTCCTGTCTTCTGTTGTGGATGCTTTGCCCCAAAGTTTGGTGTCATTGGTGAACTTCGCTAGTCCGCTTCTGACTCCAATGTCCACATCATTAATGAAGATGTTGAACAATATGGGTCCAAGGAACCCAATATGGGTTCCAGTCTTCGGACTTGGGGGACCCCGTTGGTCACAGGGTACCATGACATTTGACTTCCGTCAATTACTACCCTCTGGGCCTGACCATGGAACCAATTTCCCAGCCAGCAGATCGTGGTGGACTCAAGGCCACAATTGGCAAGTTTCATCAAGAGGTGATCATGGGATACCAGATCGAAGGCTTTTTTGAAGTCAAGTTATATGACATCAATTTCTTCTCCCTTGTCCAGGTGATAGGTCACCTGGTCATAGAAGGAAATGAGATTGGTCAAGCAAGACCTACCCTCAACAAACCCACGCCTCAGGCTGGTGCTGTCAGCCAGTCCATTAAGGATGGCCTCTTTAATAAACTTTTCTAAAATCTTCCCCGGGATAGAAGTCAGGTTGATGGTCCTGTAGTTAGCCGGATCCACTTTCCTCCCTTTCTTGAAGATAGGCACCACATTGGCCTTCTTCCAGTCTTTGGGCACTACACCAGAGCACGAGGAGTTTTCAAAGATCTGTGCCAGAGGCTGGGCTATGATGCTCACCAGCTCCTTGAGTACCCTGGGGTGTAAACTGTCAGGGCCGGCTGACTTGAAGGTATCCAGCCTCTCTAGGTGTTCCTTCACAAGGTCAGCATTGATGGAGGGCAAGGAACCGCCCCTACCCGGGCCTCCCTGTCCTGTGGTGGGAAGGGGCGTCCCATGGGACTGATGAAAGACTGATGCAAAGTACCCATTTAATAGGCTGGCTTTTTCCTGGGTGTCAGTTGGTAGCTGTTCCATCTGGTTCAACAGGGGTTCAATGTTGCCCTGCTTTTCCTCCAGCTCCCCGCATATCTGAAAAAGGACTTTTTATTGTCCTTGATGCTCAAAGCTAGTTGGAGTTCAGTTGCAGCCTTGGCTTTCCTGGTTTGCCCTCTGCAGGACTGGACCAGTACAGAATATTCCTCCTTGGAGGTGAATCCCACATTCAGGAGGTCAGCAAAGTCTCTGAATGGGTATCTGCCTACGACATTTAGCCAACATGACATGGGCTGCCAACTTCGAAGTGTTCAGAGCCACTGCACTTGCAATGGCCTGTGCCTGAGCAGATTACTGTGCTCCTGTATGGTCCAGAAGTTGTTCCACTAAAAAGCTTGACACTGTACTTAACAGTACTCAGAGACTCATAACAGGCTGCACAACTTGCACACATAGGCCACATCTTCACAAGATGCTACTGTGCATTTATTCAGTACTTGCATAAACAGTGTTTTGTAACAAGCTGCAATGTCTTGTATAAGTACTAAATAAACAAGTACTGAAGAAGTGCTAAATAAATGTGCAGTAACCTGAGTTACTGTGCAGTAGCTCTGGTGAACATCTTTTTTATGATGATACTGTGTAGTAGCCTAATACTACTCTGCAGTACCATCGCATTAAGATTTTTGCCATGCAGTGCTACTGCACAGTAGTATCGGGCTACTGTGCAGTCAGTGCCTTGTGTAGACATGCCCAGGCAGATATATCCCCTGCACTCTTAGACAATATAGCAAGTGACATAAGACAGACACTAACCTGCTGCTAGGTTTCTGGGGCCCATAGGGAGTCTGGTGGGCTGGGTACTATGGCCTTGTGTGTTGCACCAACTTTAGATAAGGACTGAGTAGAAATGAAATGATTGTTCAGAGTAAATTGGCTTGAAGTCTATACCTACAGCATTTTACATCAACACCAAACTAGTCCCTCATTGGGCACAACCTTGACAGACAAGTGTGGGTCAAGCTGAACAGACTGAGGCCTGGATATGGACCCTTCAAAATAGCAATGTACATGATGAGCATCTTGGACAGCCCTGTGTGAATGCGGAGTCCACTATTAGCATAGCACTTAATTGAAAGCTGCAGTCTTTACAAATGACAAGATGGGGTAGATGGAATCAGTACATGGAATGAGTGATGATACCAGACAGTAACTTATAGCTGGCTGGAGGGAACAATTGGTTTGGGTTTGGAAACAGGGACTTCGCTGACTCTTACCAGTGACAGCCAGGGGCTGGGGCTGGGCTGGCCTGGCACTCAGGTGAGAAGTAAAGCTCTGGCCAAGGCTAAACCACTGCCCCTGATGGGGGTGAGCTGGGTGTCAAAAAGCCCCATGGCTTAGTGGTGGAATATGATGTAATGTGAGTTGTGATAAAATCTGGTACACATGTTTGTTACAGTGCTCTAACTTACAGTGCTGAAGTCTGATACCACCTCCATCCCAGGTAATCTTAGAGTGGGATCTGCCATTTTCAAAGCACTCTATGTGTCCTGACCATCTGTTCAGTTATAGCTGTAGAGGGCTGTCTATGCAGCTACCATGCAGTAAGTGCAGCTTCTGTACCTGGGCAGAGATTCCACAGCCTCTCTAGTTAATCTGTTTCAGTTTTTAGCTACTCTTGTAGTTTGATGGTTTCCATAACATCTAAACTAAAGAATCAAACTTGGTTCCTCCATGTTGGAGGCAAGAATTTTACCACTGAAAAAGTGACCTCATCACTGCACCAGTCACTAAAAGGCAACTTATAGATGCAAAGAAAAAAACCCAAGAACAAAGCTTTGCTTTAGTGTGCACTGAGCACAGCACATGCCCAGAAGAAGCGTTGTGTTATTTTGACCCAGCTTGCCCAATGTCTGTATAGATCGCATGCTTCAGCGGGGCTTTTTGGCATTTTTATCTAAGAGCTGATTGAATCAACTCTTAGATAGAAGCGCCAAAAAGCCCCGCTGAAGCATGCGATCTATACAGACACTGAGTAGCAGGGTCAAACTAATACGCTTCCTCTTCTGGTAAAGCGTTGTTTTGTTTTGCTTTTTTCATGTCGGTCAGCAGCCTATTAGACATTTATTGGAGAAATTTCAGAAACAGCTTGCTGCTTCCCTAAGATTGATTTATTGCTGATGCACATCTTTAAAATGGTTCTTTTTAAGAGCTATCCATTACATAGACTCTTCTGCTGAAGTAGGAAAGGCCCCCTCTATTATTTATTTTCCAAAAGCTCAGCCTTTATATTGTATTTCTTTTTGAACAGGGAAAACTTAGTGGGTGGATCATATTTCCAGCTTCATTAAAGTTGCGTATGAGTGGTAAAAACGTATCAATAACAGCTTTGCTCTTTGTTTGTAGAAACAGGGATCTATGGAAAGTAGCTCTGTCTTTCTGTTTGGAAGTGTCTGGCAACTTCCTGTTTTTGTTGATGAAATTTTTATTTCAACCACGGAGTTTGCACTAGTTTCTGATTTCACATTTGTTTTACACCTCTGTAATATCGTTGACTTCACTGGACTTAGCAGTCTCATTGGGAACAGAATGAGGCCATACATTTATGGCTAAATTTATACACGGGATGGATCATGTACTAGCACAACTACAGCGAGCTTGATTCTGGATTACATATGTAAGGCACTGCTACTACAGTTCTGGTGGTAATTCTCAAATGACTGACTAGCTCACACCAATCCAGCATGCCAGAAATTAGTTTTTACACCAGATGCATATATGTTTACAGGAAATGGTAGTATTAGTTCTTCAGCACAGTGGCCTTTCCATTGATTCATTGCCCTGTCTGTGCCAGATCACCAGGGGTATCTTTACCCATACATGGCTGGTCCTGCTACGGTGTCTAAGGGAACATAAAGAGCACCACAAATTTAAAAAGGATTTCAGTTGGCTATATGTGAAAATCCTTCCTTTCTTCCCATGCTCTATAACAGTAATGACTACAGGAGTCAGGATCTTGTGCTTCAAGTGCATGAAAATAGGCACAATAGTATCTTAAGGCAAAGGCTGAGTAAATCTATGGATGAAAAGTGCCCCACTAAAAGAGCTCCCACACTGTGAAGAATCATACTCCAATTTCAGTGTGACCTCTTCTACTCCTGACATGCATTGGATGGATTTTGAGGAAGCTCTATCTTATCAGCCAGCTTCCTGACTCAACTGCTTTGCTTCCCTGAGTCTTCTGGTTGCACAATGCTGGGATGACATGCCCAAAAAAATACATTTGGTTAGGTGATCATCAGTATTAGGGAAGACAAACAGATTGCTATTTCAGTGCTCTACATGCCAGACATAATCTTGGGAAAAATATAAGTACAGAAAAGTGAGCGTGACAGGGGTCTCTCGCTGGGGAATATCACCATGTTGCATGTTGTTAAGTTTACCTGTACCCTGGATAGGTCCTATGTCATGCAGATAAAGAGTTCCCAATATGGATGCAGCTTACAGTGGCAAATATACTGCCTGTAGGTGCATCTACACGAGGTGCTGTAATGCACAGTAGCCTATTTTACTGTGCATTAACTTGTCATGGCAAAAATAGTGCTAAATGCGCTAATGAGCAGTAGAATTAGTCCACCGTGTGTTAAGCATCTCAAAAAAACTGTTCGGATTTGCTACTGTGCACTAGCATGGGCTCATGAACCTTTATGTAGTACCTCATGTTAGAGGTACTAAACTCAATGTGCAGTAGCAAGGTGCATTAATGAATATGTAGATGTGTACAGTATAGCTGATTCCCCTATCTCCCATTCGCAGAAAAGCAAGAACAGATTTGTTGGCATAATCATGTCTACAGTTGGTTTCTTGTCAGCACACACAGTAAATCAGGGTTGCAAAGAGGAATTTTTGAAAACAATCAGAAGGTATCATAAATATTGATAAAATATGCACTTTTATCTGGTTTTGCTATGACTCAGCAGTAATTCTTCAAAATCCATAATAAACTTATTCCCCTAGCTATAGATATGAGATCTTTATTAGCTTCTCTCCTTTCCTGAAAAAAATGACTTTTTTCTGTAATTAATTTTGAATTTTCAGATCCCATATATATAAAAGATTGGTGTATGTGTCAAATGTGTGCCGGACTTATTGGTTGGAAACCCACTGAAGTCAATGAGATTGTGGTAAGTGTACCTAAGCAGAATGAGGTAATCAGCCATGTTAGTCCGAAATTAGGCAGAAAGCAGGACAGGGTGGCATTCTTCACAGTCTTTCATAGGCTGTAGTTATAGCCTTCAAAAGCTCATGCCTCTCTGAATGAGTTAGTCCATAAGGTTCCACACTGTCTACCCTTCTAAGTAGAGTGTTGCCAGTGTTTAACATCTTACACTTTTCCAAGATTAATTTCATTGGTATTTAACTCTGACAACTGTTATTCTTAGCAAGCATCACTTACCATGAATAATAACAACAACTGCTATGAAAGCCCCACATTTAACACCTTTCTGAGATGTAGTCAGTCCTTCAAGATACTGAGCACCTCTTGGAAAATACCTTACATGAGGGTGAATTACAAGTAAGTGTGTTCATCTCTCTGCAAGAATCTACTCCATTGAACCAACTGTAAGTCCATGCTGAGACTTTGTTCATTATCCTCTGGTTGTTTATTTTCCTTACTGCTACTTAGAGAGTGTATCTACATGAGATGTTTACTGCACAGCAGTCTAGTTAGCTGCAAAGTAAAAGTCTTAGCATCTGCATGTGCACCCCTATTAGGCTGGATTAAATTAATTTATTCCACAGGGACAGCAGCCCTGGACTGGCAGGCTGATCCCTGGGCCCCACTTTCAGCTAGGGCTGCTCCGCTCAATGTGCAGCACTCCTGGGTACATGTACAGAAGAGCGCCCAGCAACAATAAGCTCTGGAGTGATAATCTCTGGAGCTTATTGCTATGCATTAATAGGCATGTGTAGATATGCACAGAATATATTTTTTCTGATTCTCCAAGATGCTAAGCTTCCTCACTCTCACAGAAGAACCAGGTCAATAATCATCCAAACACTATAAAAATATTAACTAATTAAGCCATATAAGCCCCTACAGATGGGAAAGTGCAGAAAAATTGCATTCCAGAGAAATTAGTGTGTTAGGCTATTCATGAAAAAGGTATATTGATCAAAAAAAAAAAAAAGATTCCTTATTCTCAGGCCTGTTTTTACAACACAAAAGCATACTTGTCCTTTATGGTCTTCTGTAAGGAACGGTATCTACAGATAACTCCAAATATATTATCTTAACAAGTCTATGCAGATAAGCCTGACTTAAGTTGGCAGATGAAACCTGCATATTTGTTAGCTTTCAATGAAAAATAATGTGTGTTAGAGTATATGAAAATAAAATTTCTGTACCTTTCTCAAGTAAACCAAAATTTATGTTTTCTCTCATTATCCTTGGACATATGAGTCTAGTTTCTTGTAATAGCTTTTCATTCTTTTATACTCAGCTAAATTAATTGTACAGAATTGGCTTTTCATAATCTCTTTTTTGTAAGAGAGAAATAAATGTTCAATAATACTGTCACTGTTCATGAACAATACATTTTATTTTCAAATAGGCCATAGCATCTTAGTAAACGAGGAACTTTCATAGATACAGTGCAAATGACGAGACAGTTCACTAAATAACACTGCTGTAGTATAGTAATTGTGTTTACAGCTACTACCTACAGGAGAATTAATTAGTTTACTGTGGTTTAATAGACCTGCATGTATAGAAGCTGAGACGTAACTGCAAAGCTAATTAGGCAGCTTTGTAGTAACTGTTTCATGTAGATGCATCCTGTATGTACCACCATATTTTCACTGTTGATCTGAGTGAAATCAAGTCCCCACTGATATCAATGGCAAAATCCCTACTGATATCATTTAGGCCACATTTTCACTTTTATTTTTATTTTGCTCTGTAAATGGATTTTGTTGTGTAGATTTCATATTGCTATCTTATAGCTTATTCATTTGCCATACAACGTGTAGAATGGAGTACTGAAAGATTCATAGTCATAGATTGTAATGGGCTGGAAGGGACCTTGCAAGGTCACCATCTCCAGCCATGCTGCACTAGGCAGGAAAGACAACTGGGATCACATGACCCCAGTGAGGTGGCTGTACAGTCTCCTCTTGAAGATTTCCAGGGTAGGTGATTGCACCACCTCTGGAAGGAGATTATTCCATAGTCTGGACACCCTGACTGTGTAGAAACTTTTTCTAGTGTTAAGTTTGAAACAGTCTTCCAGGAGTTTGTGGTCATTACTTCTTGTTTTCCCCAAGAGTGCCCTAGTGAACAGTTGTTCACCGAGCCCTTGGTGTATTCCCCTGATATAGCGGTAAGCTGCTACCAAGTCCCCTCTCAGCCTTCTCTCTTTTAGGCTCAGCCTTTCCTCCTATGGCTTGCCTTGCAAGACTCTGATAATATTGGTGGCTCTTCTCTGGACTCTCTCAAGCTTTTCTGTTAAAGTGCGATATGCAGTACTCCAGCTGCGATCTCACCAATGCTGAGTAAAGCGGAAAAATCACTTCCTTGGTGTTACTTGAGATGCATTGATTGATCCATGCCAGAGTATTGTTTTCCCTGCTGGCACTGACAGCTTATGTTCAAACTATGGTCTATTATTATCCCTAGACCCCTTTCAGTCATGGTGCTAGTCAGTTTGGCGCCACGAAGCCTGTAAGTCTGCTGGGGATTGTTTGTCCCCAGATGGAGCACTTTACACTTCTCAGTGTTGAACTTCATCTGGTTCTGATCCACTGAACTTGCCAGTCTGTCTACGTCTGCCTGTATCTGCAGCCTATTTTCAAGTGTTACCACACTCCCCCAAGTCTGTGTTGTCCACAAACTTGGCCAGTGAGCTCTTCACCCCTACATCCAAATAATTGATAAAGATGTTGAAAAGCACTGGACCAAGCATGGACACCTGAGGGACACCACTGGCCACTTCTTGCCAGGACAATACTGATCCATTCATGAGAACTCTCTGGGTCCTACCCTGCAGCCAGCGTCCTGCCTACCTAGCTGTCAAGCAGTTAAGCCTGCAATCCTCTAATTTTCCCATGGGAACATCATGAGATACCAGATCAAAGGCCATTTGGAAGTATATGTATACAATGTCAACCTCTTCTCTCCCATCCAGGTGGCGAGTTACCTGGCCATAGAAGGAGATGAGATTGGTAAGACAAGACCTGCCCATGATGAAGCCATGCTAGCTGTCATTCAGAATCCTACCTTTTGCAAGCCTATCACACATAGACTCCTTGATGAATTTTTCCAGCATTTTCCTTGGGATAGAAGTTAGGCTAATTGGCCTATAGTTTCCCAGGTCCTCTCTCCTCCACTTCTTGAAGATGGGCATAACATTAGCCCTCTTCCAGTCTTCAGAGATCTCCACCAAGCACCATGAGTTTTGGAAGAGTTTCACCAGAGGTCCTAGGATGACTTTGGCCAGCTCCTTTAGCACTCTCGGATGAAGTTCATCCAATCCTTCTGACTTATAAATGTCTAACTTTTCTAGCTAATCATGCCCTAGCTCAATGTCAACAGTAGGAAAGTGGTCATTCCCACCATGCCCATTCTGTACCCTATCTAGCATGATTTTCCCCTTAGTCCAGTGAAATACCAAAGCAAAAATAGTCATTCAGGAGTTCAGTTTTCTCCTGGGTATTGGTAACCAGCTGTCCTGAGTTGTTAAGCAATGGCCCCACACTTTCAGATGTTTTCCTCCTGTTCCCTAGATACCTAAAGAAGGACTGCTTATTGTTCTTGATTTCTAGTTTAAATTCAGTCGCCGCCTTAGCCTTTCTAATCTGTTCCCTACAAGTATGGGCTGTTGTTGTATAGTCCTCCTAGATGCTACTCATTTAAGTAAGGTACTGAAATGAGAATCTTGAATATGGATTCTGCAGCACATGTAGAGCTCATTATTGGACTGGGATGTAATGCTATGGAAAAAAATGCTTCCTGTAATCAAGTATTACTTGTGAATTAGTGTGCAATTAAGTAATCAAAGACCTGTGTTAGATTTTTTCAGGTTAATTTATTATGGCCACTACTGTGGTAGGTGAGTACATATTATTGCATCTTAATTCATAGAGACAAAAGGGCAGAGTTAAGGTTATGCCAGTAACTTTTGTATCTCCTAACTTCTAAGCAATTAACTTTGTGATTGAATATCCTACTACTTTGTATTTTCTGCTGAAATCTGGGAAAAAAATATAAATCATTAAATAAGAACGTTTTCCAGGGTGTCAAAGCTTCATGGGTTGCAGAATTGCAGAAAGATAGGTACATTTTATAAGTTGGTAGTACTGTATTGTGTAGAAACAATCCAGTGCCGTGTCTGTGGGCATTAGTATAGTAGGTTGCTGGGATTGCTGGGACGTGACCTATTTCCTGAATATTGTGTGAAACATATTTCAGTTTTTTTAGAATATGTTTTCTTAGGCCTAATCAACTTACAGTCTTTTCCTGCTTAACAGTGTTGGATTACAGGGTTTTTCTTTAATTTTATTTTTTGTGCTGAGGTACATCAATCATCTGCTCCTCTGAGATGGTGCCCTTAAATAGCTGCAAGCCAATTTTAAGGGTTTTATTTCCCCTTCAGCCTGCTAAATCCCTCATAGGTTTAAAATTTGCACTTTAAACCTTTTTTTCCCAGCTATTATTGTATCAAACCTAATTACACAGTGAACACTCTTACCCAGCAGAGCATCTATACGAAACTCCTGTATTAAGTCATTGAATCAGTAAATTACTTAAGCGCAGGTTTAAGTCTCATTGACTGTGGTTGAAATTAAGCCCATATTTAAATGGTTTGCTGAACCAAGGCCTAAATCATGGATATTATTGCAGGATAATGTCCTGTGATAATATACAGGGTTTAGGGCCTTGGTTCAGCCTAAATGTCTAGTTATTAGGACAGTCAATAAATGAGTTATTTATTGCATTTTTGTTATAGCAAGCATTTACTTGGGTACACTTTACATGGTATTACCTGAGAGAAATTAATATTATCCAGATGTAACCAGCACATACACTGTATTCTCACAGCAGCACATTGACTTTAAAGGACAGAGAAAAGGGAAAATTTTAGCCTGCAAGCCAAAATCAGAAATTCCAAAGTTTACAATTGCTGGAAAATATGGCCAAAAATGTATCAATGACTTGGGTTTTTATTCATAGTTTTCATAGACATTAAGGGCTGGAAGGGACCTTGTGAGATCATCAAGTCCAGTCCCCCTGCCATAGGCAAGAAGTCTTCTGGGATCAAACAATCCCAGAAGGTAAGTATCAAAAAATGTTTTGAATGAGTCCAGAGCCCCTCTTGGGGGGAGTCTGTTCCAGACCCTGAACACTCAGACTGTAAAGAAGTTTTTCCTTATATCCAGTCTAAATCGGCCTTCCAGAATTTTGTGAGTGGTAGACCTTATTATCCCTTGGGGAGCCCTGGTGAACAACTGTTCACCCAGATCCTGGTTCACACCCCTTATATACTTATAAGCTACCACCAAGGCCCCCCTGAGCCTTCTCTTCTCCAGGCTAAAGAGTCCCATGTCCCTCAGCCTCTCCTCTTAAGGCTTGCTCTCTTGCCCTTTGATCATGCAGGTGGCTCTCCTTTGGACTCTTTCCAGTGTGACTGCCTTCCCCCATAGTTTAGTGTTGTCCATGTACTTCACCAGTATACATCTGATACCCGAATCCAGATCATTAAGGAAGATGATGAAGAGTACTGGCCTGAGTACTGAGGTCTGAGGCACACCACTGGTCACCTTGTACCATGTTGATTTGCTCCCATCAATTATTACTCTTTCTCTCTCCATGAAGACATCAGGGAGACCAAGTCAAAGGCTTTCTTGAAGTCCAGATAGATGACATCAACCTCATCTTCCTTGTTCAGACCATGCATCACCTGGTCATAGAAGGAGATGAGATTGGTCAGGCAAGACCTTCCAGCAATTAAACCATGTTGGCTGGCACTTGGAAAGTTGTCTTCCATTTGCCTGTTGCTGATCAAAACTTCGGTGATTTTTTTTCAGGATCTTTCCAGGGATGGATGTCAGACTGCTTGGCCTGTAATTCCCTCAATCTTCCTTCCTTCCTTTCTTGTAGATTGGGACCACATTGGCTTTTTTCCAATCTTCTGCTACATCTCCTGAGTGCCATGAGTTCTCAAATATCTTCACCAGAGGAAGTGCTATGATGTCCGCCAGCTTCTTCAGGACTCTCGGTTGCGTTCCATCTGGGCCTGTGGATTTATGGATGTTGATCCTCTCAAGGTGTTCCCCCACTTGATCTATGTCAATTGTGGGTCCATCTCCAACACCCTGGATGCTTTGCATCCTGTCCAACAGGGTGACCTAAGTGGAAGACACAAAGTAATCATTTAGGAGACTGGCCTTTTCCTGAATGTCAGCTGCCCCATTTGATTTAGCAGGGGTCCTGTGTTGCCTTTCTTCTTTCTCCAACTTCCCATATATCTGAAGAAGGACTTTTTGTTGTCCCTCATTCCTGTGGCTAGTCTGAGTTCAGTTTCTGCCTCAGCTTTTCTGATCTGCTCTCTACAGGTGCGGGATAGTGCTGTGTAGTCCATCTTGGTGATGATTCCCGTTTTCCATCTGGTCTAGGCTTCTCTTTTTAGTTTTGTTTTACTGAGAGATTTGTCCACCCTGCATTGAACAGAGAAAGTACTCAGTTCATGGTTGCTGTCACCAAGCTTCCCCTTGATCTTCAGATCACTCACCAGATCATCCCCTTTGGCCTGAACCAGATCCAGCGGTGCCTCTCCCCTAATTGGCCCATAGACCTCTTGCATTAGGTAGAACTCATCAGTGCAAGCAAGGAAGCTACACAACTAGTCAGATTTAGCCATGTGCTCTTCCCACAAGATGTCAGGGATGTTGAAGTCACCAATGACAACCATGCATCGGGAGTGTGCAGCTTCAGTCATGTCCCTATTGAATTCAAGATCCAGCTATTCCTCTTGGTTGGGAAATCTGTAATAGACTGCTACAGTTATATCCCCTTCCCGATGCTCTCCCCATATTTTAACCCAGAGGGTTTCAAGACACGCTCCTTGGTTGCTAAACTTGGTTTGATGGGAAGTGTACTGCTTCTTCACATAGAGATCTACACCCCCACCCCTCTTCCCAACACAGTCTGTCCTGTACATGGTATAGCCTTCTATACCTATGGACCAGCTGTAGGTGGAGTCCCACCAGGTGTCCATTATGAGATCATAATCTTTGTTGCTCAGGAGAAGGGCCAGTCCCACTTGCTTGTTTCCCAAACTCCACACTTGCATGTGGAGTCTTGCATGTATGTATGTATGTGTCTGCAGAAATGTTGCTTCTGTCTAAGTTCCTTCAGAATTATTTCACCAACTGTGACATCTTCTGGGCATGAAGAAAATTTACATGAAATCATTGTGAAGATTCAAGTGACAGAGAGCTGATAAGATAAGAGCAACCCTATTAGAAGCTTGGGGGGGCAGTCAATGTCCTATCACTGACACTTTGCTTCCATTAAAAAGTATAGATACTATAAATTGATTTCATTTAACAGGACACCATAATTAAAGTAAAAGCTAACAACCTGGTAAATAACTCAAGCTGATGATAAGTATTCATAGCATCTTGTATTTAGATAAGGATTGTATCTAGCCCATCTTTTCCTTTTGTTTGACCATATGAAGTGACAATGCTGAACCACTATTGTCATAACAGTTCCCTGGACACAGACTGCAATGTCATGAGTACAAAATTATGACCTCACCCTAGGATGGAGCAGAAGCAGCTGCCCTGGGAGGAAAAATCTTGCCAGCAACAACATCTGTAATAGAAGAGAAGAAAATACCAAAGCTATCTTAAAACGAAATCACTTCTATTAATTAGAGATGAGCCAGAAGTATAACCTCCAAAGTAAGCTCCTTCAGTTTTTATTGGGTAAGGGTATCACATTTGGATGCCTAGATTTGGACCTAGTCTTACAGTTTGTATTCTGGATTAGATGCAGAATCTCATAAGAAAATCTACCCAGTAGAAGATGTTGGAAAAGGATGTAAATTCTACACTATGAGTTGACATTGCAAGATTTCTGCAATTCTGGGCCAAAATCTCAGGACATGTAGACATCATCATATCCAGTCCCAAACCCTATCCCTGATTTGGCCTCACGCTGGAACCGAGCTGAAACTTGTTCTTGAGTGACACCATGTTTATCCACCTTTACCATGAATGTCCTTTTTAGAGGTCATTTTGGTATAAATGAATGGGGATATGCTGACTTACACTGCCTTGGAACTTGGCCCATGTTTGTTTGCTTTTCTTAAACAGGTTTCCTTAGTAAGAATTTTGATGCCTTGGAAGAGGAAATGGTGCTGCAATTATCTAGTTTGTGAGGGAAGGCTGCAGACTTTGTTCCTTTTTTTATTTTGGGATGGATCTCCTCTACACAGAGCTTTTAGCATTACATCTGAGAGCAAAAATCTCCTATAATCTTCCAGTGGATTCTACTGTACTGCTACTATACAGTTTTATAGTGGAATCTACAACATGCTCATAATTCAGCCTTGTTGTGTCCTAAATTTTACGGCACAAAGATTGCTTGGAGGAATAACCCCTTTTGTTTGGCACATTGAAGCCCAGATTGCCATGACTGTGGCTCATGTTTTGTTCATGTCTATACATATGTATATATTTTCACTTTCCGCTGTTTTCATTTCTCTTTGAGCACTGAAGCTTGTGTATTTTACTTGTTTTAAATTTCTGTAGCAAGGGACTTTAGAAGTTCCTTTTTCTGTTTGTTCCCCCAACTGTTCTTTCAGTTTAACAAGGCAAATACAAAACACAGGGGGAATAAACATCCACATGATGGTACTGTGCGTGGTATCGCATCATTGATTGGATATACCGCATTGGAACATCACACAAAAGAGCCTGTAACCAAAAAAATTCAGTTGCCTGAAGCTCTGAGCTTTCAAATTAGGCTAAAGAGGTTCCCCTGATAACCAGCAGTGTTGAAACTTTCAGTATTATTTAGCTGCCCAAATATCAGTAATGCCTTTTCAGTCACAAAGGCCCAGAGAGCTCTAACATAGGTAAGATAATCCACTGGCCCACCAACACTTTATGCTCAAATAGCCTACCTAAAAATCTTCAGTTTACCCAGCATAATTGGGAGCAAATACTGCTCTCCCTTCTTCAACACTATCTCTGTCTGTGCAGCCTATTTTGCATCAAAAGATCCATTTGAAAGTAGAGATCCCTTACAGCTAAATATTCTAAACTGACAGAAGAATTTCTAGTGGCACACCAGCCTAGAGCCATATTTTTATGAGGACATCACTTTCTATTTCTAAGCTTCAGTATGCACTCAAGCTTCCTCATTGCTAGGAGCCATGCCACATCAAGTTGCCTCCCTCCCAGCTTTTATGTTTTTTTAATGGAGTCTGGGTTTCTGCCTAAGTTATGGTTAGCTTTCTGACAAATCATCAGACACCTTAGTAACAATAATGGAGGTGTTCTGGTGTGACACAAGCAAAAAAAAAAAAAAAAAAAAAGTGGTAGGGAATTGCAGGACACTGGTTATGATTAGAAGAAAACTCAGGACAAATTGGGTTCTTATCTAATGATTTTTGAAAGTTGAGAGGGATTTGGGAACAATTAAACATGAGCCATTATGTAGTTCTTAATTGTAAGCTTTAAACTTAAGGTAGTCAAGACTCATTCCTTGTCCACACTTCTTAAAGTCTGAGGTTCTAATCCTTTAAAACTCCCCTATTCATATGAGTAACGTTTACTTGCATGGCTAGTTCCACTGACTCCAACAGGACTGAATGGCATGAGCAATGGTTTGTCGGATTGGCTTGTAGCTTAGGCACTCCTTGGGGCAGGGACCCCCTACGTGTCTTATAAGGCACGATGTTTGTGCACCACAACTCCTTGCTTGTTTGAGCATGGTGCTGGCACTCGCATATACTGAAGTCATTCTTGGTTTTGGCTGGAGTATGGTATACTGGACCATTACATTTACTAGAACAATAATTTCCCTTCCTTGTGTTCTTCTAACAGACATTAAAATGTTTCTTTTACAGTAATGAAGCTTGATTTTCCAATGAAAAGGAACACAAGACCATGCTGCTCTTGCAGGGCAGCTAAAATTTTAAAGTAACTCTGAAGAAATTGCATAGCATTTTTCAGTCTTAAAAATTCCCAAACCATCAAAGGAGGTAGGAATTTTTATGTTAAAAGAAGAAAGACGTGCTGTTATAAGTCAGCAACTTAAATGCCTTTATCTATACAGCCTGCAAGACATCTGCAGAACATTCAGCAATTAAATATGCCCCCAGCTGAACAATAATGTTGCTGCTTGGTCTGCATATAAATTAGAATGAGTTAAAGGTGGGTGTTCGAGCTCGGCTCTGTTGTTGTCAATATCCTCTGCCTTAAGCTGCTCTTAGAACCAACCTGGAGTCTGAGAAGGACACTTGTAAGGCTCCCCCCCCACAACAAATGCAAACAGAAGCAAAAACTTTTAGCAAGGATAGCTGCCAGATAGCTTACCTCTGCTCCTACCAAAGATGACTATTTGTAGGGAGTGGATGGCTCATCGACTAGATACAGCACTTTCCACCTTTCGGTTCCTATCAATATAGATCAATTATGGTGGAAAATTGTCACAAGCTGATGGTTGTGTGCATGGTGTGCATTGTGAAATGAGGCAATTGCCCAAAACCCCTTCCTCCAGGACTGATGTCTGCTACCTGTGTTGAAACTCTGGTTGACAGTCTCCCCAACAAGTCCGAAGAACTGTATTCCTTACCTCAAGAAGTGGTTTAGTTTTGTCCAGATCAGGGTTGGAGCACATCTGTGGAAGAAAGGATACATTGTTTTTCCCTATGCTGTATCATTTCTGAGGATAAAGAGGGGACTTCAGTACCTAAGGCTATGGATTGAACTCATATTAGAAACAATCCCTTTGATTCCTCTAGCGCACTCCAGTGAGGTAGATGTATAGAGAAAACTGAGATACAGACTTGTCAGATGATATGGCTGTAGTATCTTTTGCCTATCACATTCACTTATGAGGAGAAATGGAAGTTTCATAACTCATTGTTTCATAGTTGTTAGGGGCAGGAAGGGACCTTACAGATCATCAGGTCCAGCCCCCCTGCACTTGGGCAGGAAAGACTGCAGTGATCAGATGACCCCAGCAAGATGGGCATCAAGATGCTTTTTTGAAGATTGCCAGGGTGTTTATCTTTGATTTGAACATATATTGTAGGGCTAGTCCTCCCGCTGTTCAGCAAAGGCCAAAGTCTACTGTGAATGTGAGCACCACTCGCCCCAATCTACACCTTCATTGGGAGCCCCTTGTGAATACCTACCTGAGTGTAGAATATAGCCCTCAAAGCTATAGGGCAAAACCCTACAAGTTACTTAAAACCCTTACAGGATGCCCTGACCCAAGAGAGTAGAGGTTTATACATGTGCTTCTGCAGTGTCATCTTTCAGCCACTGCCATCCACGTATCTCCCCCAGGCAGATCTAGTTACTCTGTGACTGGAGTCCAAAGTTAATGACCTTTTTTCAGGCACGCAGGATGTGTCGTCCTTTTAAAGAATGTTGTGGCAACAAACAGTTCCCCTTTCACTTTCATTGTCTGCTCTTCTTTTGACTGTTTGTAAAGAAGCTGAGAACCTGGCTGTGTGGAAGGAGCACAGTATAGAGGAGCACTCCTTTTCATTGAAAACCACCTCTCTGCTAAGTGCTATAACAGGAAGAAAGGATTTGTAGCTGCCCTGCAGAGCACACCCTTGCTAATCTTGCTAACCATGTAGGCTTCTGGGAAAAAGGTACAAGACTAACCTGATGTGGTATGTATGCCAAGACATGTACAGCACTAACAAAGACAATCTGCTCATGACCGGCACTGGAAGTGTCACCACATTTAAAGGCATTTTTATTTTACAGTTTTTATGACAGTTTTATGGCAGTTCTCTAACTACTGTACTTCCCCACTGCACCATTTCCATTTTTTATCTCTTAAGCTATTTGAGGATGTTAACATGTAATATATGAAGGAAGAACAATAATTGCATGGTAAGCTACACATAAAAAAGGTCATATAATCAATTGGTCTGATGTCATAAAAGTCACAGTCCACTGATCTGATGTCAGAGTGATGGATTGTGACTTTAATGCTCCAGTTATGGGCTTTAAAATATAAAAATGGAAGAAGGTAGCTATGTCAAAGTACGTGTCATTCTTAATGCCGCTCTAGCAGGGATAAATGGGAGGTAAGTTTCCTATTATTCTTTTTTTTACCAGGGAAGGGATGATTGGATATGATTATATTCTCATTACCTTAAAATTACATTTGGACACATTTATAACAATAGTCCCAAACTGGCATACTCAAACAATATCCAGGAATGATTGTAATCATCTAAATCAGGCTATTCCTGTATGCCTTTGAAAAACAGCAAGCCAGACCTAGGGCCTAGGTAGCTGAGGATTTTCTTCAATGTTTTAGTTAATAATAAGGTTACTAGGAGCTCAGTCATGCCCCAGGCTAGGGGCAGCACTCTGCTGCACTGCTAACATAGCAGACTGCATGCCAGATTGTGACTTACAGTTCCAGTTGGCTTCCTGGTTTCCACATACTCTTCAGGGAAAATACCTTGTACTAGGTCTGCACCTGTTGCAGTGTATTTCCTATGGTCTGCTGTAACAAGCACACTGAAGAGAGGTTGAGGTGTGGGAAGATGAGCCAAGTCTGCCACCCACTTCCTTGAGGCAAAGAGGAAGGGGTATAGTGGCAGTTCTCTGCATAGCCAGCAATGATCTGGAGAGCCAGCACAAGGGAATACTTTGCCCTTTTACCTCCATGTGGGTCTACCCAAGCCAGGTTACAATTTCACCTTACAAGGTGAGAAATGATAATATAGTATACATTTTTACACATCTGAAGCCTAATTGTATTACAGCAAGTCTGTATTGCCATGACTGTAGTTATAACTAGAGAAAATGGCCAAAGACAGGGATTCCTCTTCTGCAGGAAATTCCAAAAAACAAAACAAAATTATTCTAAAAAGGGGGGAGAGGTTAGCAAACTGTTGAAATTACCTATGGCATTCTGAAAATGTGTGCTCAGAAAAAGTGAAAAAAGAAATGTTTCCCAGCCTCCCTGCAGCTCCACAGAAGCCTGCTGAAGCCTAGAGGGTATGCCGTATGCAGTATGCTGGATTTGTGACATTGCTCATGAGGGATGCACTTAAGCACCTGCTCCCATTGACATGCACCAAACCCAGAAATGTCAAGGTAAAACCACACTAGTGTGGCCATTCTTGAGCTCTGAGCCTTTGGTGTGCTTGTAAGCAGCCATGGAGTGGCTTCACCGTTGCATTTCCAAGTGTTTGGCATGTGAGCAGGAATGGGTGGGTGGGGCATGCTCAAGGACCTGGATTAGATTTGTTTTAGAAACTCCAACCCTGTGGGGCCCCAGCAGGTAGGCTCATGAGGAACAGGAGACATATACAACTAGGAATGATTTCAGTGAAAACTTACATTTTCTGGTTACTAAACTGTTCAAAGGATAATTCCTAATCAGCTCTAGTTTTAACAGAATTGGATGACAAAGTTAAAAAACAGCAACTTCTCTTGCAAAGTTTCTCTTGTAAGACAGTGTCTTCATTTGGAAGCCCAACACATATCCAGTTAGGTTTGGCATTTTGGCAATTTTGAGGCAGCTGCAGTGTATGAAAATGGGGCAGAGATGCAACTCCTCTTTCAGTTCCAGTTTTGGCATGTTGAAAGGCCCCTGTAAATTTTTCTGGGAGGAGCCTGATCTATTTCTTTTAAATTCCAGCAATCAGCCACTCAATGCACAATAAAACTACTCTAATGAAGCATAAGCATAGGCTGACAAAATACTCAGTAGTGAAATAGCTAACTATGCTATCCTTTGACATATAATCCTTAGGTTTCAGAGTGAATATCCAGCTGGTATAAACAGGGACAGTACATAGCATGAATGCTGCGTGCCCTCCAAGGCTGGGGATGCGGGGGTGGCCGGGGCGCAGACAGAAAGCTCCCACAGGCAGCAGCAGTGCTGGTGGCAGCGAGAGCATGGTAGCGGCGAGCGGTGAGCTCCCACAAGTGGATGCAGCACTGTTGGTGGCAAGGGGGTGGTGAGGTGAGCATCGATTAGTGGTCAGCAACCACCCGCAGATGCTGCCAGCAGTGTCGGTGGTGGCCAGCAGCGATTGAGGACTGCCAGCAGGTGCTGCTGGTGGTGTTGGCAGCGAGGGGGATGGTGGTGGTGGTGGTGGTGGTGAGCGGTGACCACCCGCAAGTGCCGCTGGCAGTGTTGGCAGCGCTTTTTGCAGGGGGTCCACTGCCAAGCTCAGGGGGTGCACGTGCACCCACATGCACCCCCTATGCATTACCAATGGTACATAGGTCCCAAAGATCAGAATTTCAGAATATCTGCTTGAAGACAGAGATCTTGCTGAATAATAAAAAAAATAAGATGGACTGCCTTGGATTATACAGGGTTCATGCTCAAGTTTTCTTTGCCACAAAGAGAGCTACAAGTAGAAAATTACTCTTCAGTTCATACCTCACCCATGATATCATTGGATTCATGGTGTTTTGAGTAGGAAGCCCCCTGCCACTATCTCAGCAAATGTTTATGATAGACACAAATGTTCTGCACCTGGCCAAGCTTAAGCCTGGAAAAAAAAAACTTGAGCCACTTCTATTCAACCTCCTTTATAGTCCTGGCTGCACTTAAAAGATGCTCCTTGTCACAGTGCCAGGTAAAGATATTATCACTGTTCTACCAAGGCTGGTGTTAGTCTCTCCCTTCCCACAACCTTCTATTCTCTATTTTGTTCTCACATGCTTACTGGCTATAAAGACCCCTCATCATAATGATCATTCTTTCAGCTCAGAAACACAAAACCGAATACCCTCCAGGGTGTATTACACTTGTTCTTAGGAAAGCCAGAGGGGTCACTGCAGAACAATGCAAGGCTTCCACCCTGCACCAGGGACTGAGCACAATCCTTTTGCATTCCTGGCTCCTGCCAGCCTGCAAACAAAGGACTGAGTAGGCATCTCAGGCTTGGATCCTTTACTTAGTTGCCCGTCGTGCTCCCCAAGGACAAAAGGAAAACACTTTCTTTTTGGGGTTTGGCACTGTGAATAATTTGAGCTTTGAATCTCTGGTATATATCATCACCAGAAACCCAACAGAATCACTGTCCCTTATTTCTCTGCAGCCTATGTATTATATTCAGAATATTTTCCTTTCCTAGAAAGGGAAGCTGAAGGAGAAATCAAATAAAGGGATTCATTGCAGATGTCTGTACTAGTGCTTATTTTTCACCATCATTTTTTCAATCTCATACAGTCCTTTCTTTCAGTGTTGAAAACAGAGTAAGAGAACTCAGATATCACACCCTCAGGCCTGAATAAAAGAATAAAAACAACACAACATTTGCATCTGTTTAACAGTCTCTGTTCTAGGAGTCCCCACACGGAAAAATGGGAAAAACCTATATCTCCAGGTTAAATGGAGCTGTTCAGAAATATATGTAGAGAGCAAAATGTAGGGAAAAAAATGATTGTCACAAATGACCTAAGAATTCATGGCCTTACCATAGGAAACACAAAGTCTAAAAAGGTTACATTCTCTTGCTTCTCTGCCTACCCCTGATATCAATGAACATCAGCTAAAGGTGGCTGAAGAACCAATTTCATGCATCTACTGTAGAAGGAAATGAACTGAGCCAAGGGCAAAAATAAAATTATACAAATGTTATTATAGACTAGCCTGCTTCTGTCCTAGTTTAATTCAAATTTCAGTGCTGCAGGCTTTGCTGCAGGCAGTAGCCTTCCTGAATAAATCAACATTTGCTTACATCTAAATTATTAGAGAAACATGTGACTTTGTTTATTGTATAAATTATACGCAAGGTTAAAGCATTAACTGTTCAACTGGCTTTGTGCAGCCACATAGTCTCCCCATTACCCCCCCACCCCCCTCCAGTATTATTGTAGGGTAAGCCACATAGGGAAATATCTTGAAACAGTACTTAACTGCAACACATTCAACAGGGACACTGTTAGAAGTAGAATTTTAGGACCTTATTTTCTTCTGCATTGTCATTTGGGAAATCATTTGCTGCTGTGCAGTATGAAAAAGAAGTATAAAACATTGTCATTCTGACTTAGTATTTTCTCCAGCTGGGTGGCTGTGAGGACCATGCACAATGTAACGGAGTAAGGAAGCTCCTATAGAATCCAGTCACATCTACAGGAGAGAAGCAGCCCTAACAAACACTGTTTGAGACAGGAAAAGATTAGGGCCCAATCCTGAGAGTAATGCTTACACCCAAGAGCAGCCCAGTTGCTCAGTGAATTCAGCCAGTCTGCTCAGAGTAAAAGGTGCACATTAGACCCCAAGAATAGCTGCTTGGGTAGCTAATGCCAAAAAGTTCCTGGTAGACACAGCTGAACCTCAGTGATGGAGAAATTCATTCTGAAAATGAGGCAACTCTCAACTGTTCCAGGTCTATTGATCCAGAGTGAACTCAGACAAAGAGATGCAACACTAGAAGAAGTCATGTGGTACACAGCCAGGGCTCCATCCCCACCTCTAACATAGCTGGTGCACTGCCCCCACCCCTAACATAGTCAGGTCTCCATGGCAACAACTGATGCAGTCAGAGTCCCATTTCTCTACCTATTAGTGGTTACTCTAAACCTAGCTTATTTTCCTTCTTCCCTGTTTTCCTGTCTACATAATAGCACTTTCCTTCCCTCTAGAAAAACAATCCTGTTGCAAAAACACTACTTAACACTTCAGTAGTAGCCCTAAACAGTGCAGAATTGTAAATGGGAGGGTTTGGCATCATTACTGCAAAGTACTGTGGTCCACTGGCTTTAATAAAGAATATTACCCTGCAGAAAATGATGCCACCCCATAGGATGGTGCTGTGCTTTTTGTTAGAAGTATATACTACATAGAAAGTGAGCAAATCACCACCACAAAGGTATCAGGTGCCAGTAGCTAGGGGTCTGGGATGCAGAATCTAAATATATCTTTTGCTCCTGGGTTTCTGCATTAAAATACTATCAGGATTTATCTGCAGCCAGATTGAACTGAATATTTTATTTACATTTCATTTACACTTAAAAATTAATATATACTTTCAATGCTGTAAGAGGGCCATAGAATGGAGCTGCACAGTTTTATATTCAGCAACAGGGTATCATTTACCTATCAATAAAATAGTTGTTTGTTTTTCTCTGCTCTAGATTATTATGGAAATTTCATAGTTTCTCAGCTACAGTGAAGTCTAGTGAAATGAGCAGGCCACTTATGTTGGATTTTTTTAAGTGCCCTGATTCTTTTCTACTTATGTTAATATTATTTCATGCTAATGGCAGACTAAATTTTGTTTTGATACTATTAAAACCTGCCTGGCTTGAGTAAAAGGAACATTTATAATGCTTTTTTTTTCTGGAAATGCTGTTACATACTGAAAACATCCTCAGCAAGGGGGCACTTTTGGAAAAGACTATTTCCCCGGGAAGGGGCTGCTCCTCAATCCCAAACCTGATAAATGAAAAATCCCAAACCTTTAGACTTAAATTAATTTGCTGACTTTTTTTTTGTTATTTTCATTCCGTGTGAATGAGAACTTACTGTGTAATTCAGCTATGCTGTGAGGAGTTCTTCCTTTCAAGAGAAATTTAGGAAGCACATATTGTTTATAGCAGTCTGAACAAATCCCATTAAGAAATAATGGGATTGGAATGCCTATTTTAACTTTCTATGCATGTTCCCTCCCTCCATCCCTCCCCCCTTTTGAAAATGAGCTTTTCCTTCTTCACTAGGCTAAGGTCTACTTGGCAATAACTGGTCTACATTTCCTTGCCTGAATGTGTGCTAGAGATCTCAGTGGGCTGTGGCCACTAAGCCAACACACAGTTTTAAATGAAATAGTAGAAATTCACCTCCAGCCTGAAATGTAAACTAAAACAAATTCCATCTCCATGGCCTGAAATGTATATCAAGTCCATGAAAGGGGAGTAGATGACTGAAAAGGTTCAATGTAGAAGTGTAATTAATATTTAGGCATTTATAACTACAGAGTAAGGCTGTCTTCAGTAATCATTCAGTTTTGTGCCTGCCTTCTGATCATGCAAGCAGAAATGGGGGGCAAAAATAAAACCAAGGAAAATTACTTGTTTGCTTGCCTGGACATAATGCACACTGATGGGAACTGTGAGAACTGTGGCCCCATCGTAGATAAAGATATTGGCAGAATTCTGGAGCCACGGCGTAAGAAATGCCTCTCATTGGACCTGATTCATTCTTCATACAGCACCTCTGCATCAGCCGAGTTACACCAGGGATGAATCTGGTGGTCTGGTCTCTTTTCTTGGTAAAAATTTCTGCATCTGACTCAGATAAGCCTAGTAACTGAGGTCAGCTGGGAGGCCTTGCTTAACAGAAGGCTGGAGTGAAGACATTCTCACTCTCCTGACTGACCTCCTCCAGCAGATACTTTAAATAGCTTCTCCCAGCTGACAAAGTAAAATACAAGTAGGCAAGCTAGAAAAAAACAAGATCAAAAGATTTACTATTTTTCTACATGGTTATTTCTAAAGGCAGACATCATCCTGGTATCTGAGTGCCTCTATTCCTCCAAAAAATGGGGCCATAGTCTCTAGGGGCAGGGGCAGAGGGTATTTCCTCACAGTCATTAAAATTGGTTTTCTAGTTTTGTTTTTTTAAACCCCCTCTACATGGAATTTTCATCCACTGCCATGAATCATTGTGAGAATTAAACAAAGGACTGAGTCAGCTGGGCAACAAGTTTTGATCGAATTTGCACAAACTGGTAGTCTAGTTCTGTATTCCAGCTTATGATCAAGATTCTTACTTTAGAATAAGGAAGTGAAGATATCACAGGAGTTTAAAGTCCTTCATATGCAGAACTCATGTACAGGGGCCTTGCAACAGGGAGCCAGAAGCTCTAAGTAGACAGTGCAGCAGGCCAAGCCTGCTGTGTGCTGCTGCAGCAGAGGAGCACAAGCTGGCCATTAAGCCAAAGGAAAACCCTTGTGTGTGGCTGAGGAGCCACGTGACTGGAAGGGGCAAGGCTCTGAAACATATAAAGTCAGGGGCTTAGGGTAAGCAGGAGCTTGGTTCTGTATGCTGGGCGGGGGGAGGTTATTCCAGGAAGAGAAGGGTGTCAGAAAATAGGACTATAGTCACCCAACTTACCCAAGGGGCCTAGGTGGACCAGCTAATGGGGAAGGTTGGCTTGGGGTGGGGCAGGACATTGACTCCGAGTGGGGGTAAAGTTTAGTTTGGAAGCAGTTTGCTTATATTTGTGTTGCATTTAATTCTAAGACTGGAGGACTAGGTTGTGGCTACAGAGGTGATATGGAGGTCGCATCACCTAAGGGGCATAGGTAGGATACGCAGCTTAGAGCCTGGCCTGGGTCAGAGATCCCCAGGGGGGCTTGGCAGACCAAGAGCATGCTGGCCTGGGTCAGATAACCCAAGAGGGCAAGACCAGAGGGTCAGGGGGTGCCCAGAGTCCAAGAGGACATGATCAGGGCTGGGGCCCAGAAGCCAAGGTCTGTGGACCTCAATTGAAGGGCACAGCCAAAGTAAGAGGGCCAAGGCTGGAAGGTCAAAGGTTTGGGGCCTGAGGGGCCAAGTGCCACACTGGGGGCTCCCTCTGAATCAATATCGAGTGATGCCTGTGCGGCATGGGTGTGGGTATGGAGGAGGCTGGAGGCCACAATTAATACTTCAAAGGCAATTTAGTGTCTGAGGGCCAAGACAGCAACACTGATGATACATTTCTGTACTCAACCTGCAATCTCTGGCTTGGTTCAAAAGCAACAGACTCACCCAGCTTTGGTCTTCTGTCAAAACTGTTCGTGTTTGCCTTCCACTAATTTGACACGGGTACCAAAAGATCCAGCTTTTGGGCTGGGTCTGGCCCATGGGGCTCCTGGAAGGGCTGGGAAATCAGTGGCAGGGTGAGCAGGTGCAGGACCTACCACCAAATTCTGGGGTACAAAGCCCTGTTGAGGATGCATGTTGGGAGCAGCAGGGTGAATTATAGCTGTGTTAACCTCTGAGCTGCTGCCCCTTACCACATTGCCACCCCAGGTCCAGACCTGGCCTGTGAGGAGCCCCCATTGTCTGTGTCTGATGTGGGGGGCACAGTCAAATTTGACACCTCTGCTATAAGACCTTTACATTACTGGACTTAAACCCTATGGATGGGGTGACTATATGGGACAATGTGGAATCTGGGATACTGCTCCCCCCTGCTGCTGCAGGGAGTCAGCTCATTAATGGCCAGTTAATGACCCATTGTTCTTTACTTCACAGGTATTAACAGTCACCTGGGAAGTAACAGTGAGTGGGTCATCCCACTAATCAAGCTATCCTATTTTAGGGCAATTTTGATGTCTGCTAGGGCTTCCTATTTTACAGCTCTTGTTACTCTGCCTTCCTGTGAGCAAGATGTTTCTTTTAATTTTCACTGGCTGCCTGGAACCAGCTTCCAAAATGCAGGACTGTCCTGTCCAAACCAGGACATATGGTCGCCCTACATATGGATGACTAGTAGTATTGCATAAAATCAGTTCCAATGCATGTGTGTGTCTTGAGATAGCTAGAGGGTTTTTTGTTTTATTTTGTTTTTTAAGTTCCAACTCCTGGAGTCACATAAGCACATCCAATCTTAGCTTTCTTTTTTTTTTAATTAAGTTTTTATTTCCTACAGTTAATGAGAAAAAGTTGAAAATATACCCCTAGTATATTAAAAATTATCTTATTATTTTGGGCCCCGTTTCAATATTTTTGAACACTTGGGGTTAACAGTACAGTAGTACGTACCCATCTGGAGATATTTATTACTATAGGATGTACCCACTGTGTCCCCATGATGTCTCTGATGGATACTCTCAAACTTACATATGCCACCCACCTGCTTCCACTCACATGTACTATAGCCAGACATGTACTGGTGAAGCTGCCAGTGGGTACACTGCCATGCTTCCAGATTTGGTATATGCAAGTGGATCTGAGTGGACCTGGTGTCCTTCCACAGGCAGGCTGCTGGGTGGTACAGAGATATGCATAGAGCCTCTGACTTCACAGGGTAGTAGGCCTGATCCAAAACCTCAGATTGGCACTCCAGGAAGTTCAGATCTAGATGCAAATTTTGCAGCTGGCTGGAAAGTTTATAAATAAATAAAAAGTTAAGCTATGCCAATGTTTGCTTTTTCCAATTTACATAATCAGTCAATAGTTTATTAACAACTCATTAATTAAAAACATGGCAAACCTTCCAATTAAAAACAAACCAACTGCCACACAGAAGAGAGCTGCTATTTGATAATCTTCTTGAAAACTCAATCAGGCTCAGAAAACAAACTAAAAATAAAACCAATATCCACTTAATAGACCCCAGGCACCCTTCGTTGGATAAAGAAGTCTTCAGTTTGTCCCCCGCAGTCTTGTGCAGCATTGTTGTCTGATATTACTAGCAGCTAGAATGCTCCTTAAAGACAGATGCTTTTCAGTGGTGGGTGAAATTGTGTATTTTAATAGGGCCTCAACCCCTCTGCCTTATTGTACTGACAATGTTGTGGGTGCACTGCTATGGAGATGTGAATGCTATCAGTGAGGTATCCAGGATGTGCCATTAAGTTATAGGCTCTGAGACCTCTGAATGCACCAAACATAACTGCTCATGCAAAAATGAACCTCTCATTAATATTGGCCATTGTTTACAAGTGCAAAAGCAAGGAGTCTAAATTTTAAAAGTCTTGGTTGTAACTCTCAACATACCAATGGTCTCTCCTTACTCTTCAGCATGGTATTAAAAGCAGAAGGCTGTCATGGAGGTCTTTATCGTTGCACTGCAGTACCGTAGCAAGGAAGTCTGGCACCCGGGGCAAGCCTGCAGCAGCATCCTGCCATTGTCTCGCGCACAGATCTGGGGGGCACATACGCCCTCATGCTTGCCCAGGGTGCACGCAGTGGTGGGAGCCACCCCCCCATCCTCGTGCCCCCACAAATGAGCTGCTCACGGCTCCCTTCTTCACCTCACCCCAACTGGGCAGTGCCTGTCAGCACCCCTTCACTTCGGTGCCTGGGGTGGTCGCCCCGCTTATCCCCCACCTTACTACGGTACTGTTGCACTGTATTAGTTTGCACAAATGAATGGCCACGGTGTTATTATCATTGTAAAATATTTTGTAAATTCTTGTACCTTAAGAATTTTTATAAGAAATAATTAAAACTAAGCTACAGTTGTTGCAGTAAATGAACCAAGTGCATTTTGAAATATTCCGTCCTCCGTCATTGTATAGTCCTTGGTGCCATACGTGCTAATCTGCAAACTTCAGTAATTCACAGTGGGTCTTCCAGTCATGAGTGAAAATTAGTGAGTTTCTATTACCTGTGTGTACATGCATTTGTAAACTGCTTTGAGCTCAAAATTGTTCTGTGAATGCGCGCACGCGCGCACACACACACACACACACACACACGCACGCATGTTTCGAATTCTCCAGAAATATAGCAGGGTGAAAGTTAATACAGCTCTAATGTACAGTATGAATAGACAAGCTGCCTGTTTGGGTTAGGAGCATAATGCACAATCACACGAGAGCCCCAGCTTATGATGTTAACCTCACCCAGTCCAGACTTTAGGAGTATTGCAGAGGTGATATTTTCAGCCTTGAAGGGATAATGTATCATACTTGAGCACCTTGTTCACAGCAGTGCTGCAGCCTTGAAATAGACTATCATCAGTTCCTGTGGCTGATGGATTTGTGCTTCAGGGTAGCTGCACCTAGTACTGGGGTGGGGGAGGTGGAAAGATGGGATTTAATGAGGGAAAATATTGCTTTGCAGCAGTGACTAGAATCCCCCAGGCAGAATCCCAGCAGGGTGTACCCAGATGGGGGCAGACACAAGCACTTCTTTTGAGACTGGGAATTTCCACACAGAAAATCATAATAATAGTTTGCATTAACGCAGCACATTTTCTTTCAGAGATATTTACTTACAAGCTCTGTTGCTCCAGCACAGAGCAGCCATCTCTAAGGTGGAGCACAACAGGTGTTTAAGCTAGCACATAAACCTTAACCTCATGTAGGGCAAGAAGAGACCTACATCTCTTGCCCCTTCCTTCCCCCCACATATGAACAAATGACTTTAGTGCCTCATGTAGGACCTAAGCAGAGCTTAGGTGCCTAAATCCAAAATTGAAATCCCAGAACCCCTCACCCAGCTGCTGCCTAATCCTGGAGATATCTAGCCTCCCTAGGCCCCTTACTTTCAGAACTCAGTTTTTCCTAAGTGCCTAGAGCACATGCCCATAACTGCCCTGATCTTGACAGAGCTAACCAGCTCCATGCCTAGTTTATGTCTAAGCCCAATCATGGATCCAGAAACTAGAGACCTTGATAACTTTGAGTACACTGTTATTATCAGAGCATACTGACAGGATCGAGGCAAGCACCTAAGAGTGCTTCTAGGTGCTAACTTTTCTGCACCTGGGGCTTTTATTGGATCTATCCCATGGTGAGTTGTATTGTGTCCATTTGAAACCATATGGTAAATTTATATAGAAAGGGTCTAATAGAATTTGGCTGGGACAGGTGGCTAATATGGTAAGAGAAGAATGTCTAGAAAGAGTTTAGTATCTAAAGTGGTCCTATTTTTATATTATATTAAAAAATGGCACAATACCATATTACCACACTGAAAAAGTGAATTAGTGCTGACACAGAGAGAAGACTGCCACCCACTGATTCATTAGTATGGCTTTCTGTAGCATCTGGATGTCCTTGAGGATTTCTTGCCATTTAGTAACCAGATTTAATCTTGCCTAACTGCGAGACTACGGGATCATGATCCAAGCCTAAGGTTGAAAGGCAAACATTATTGTGCAACTTGTCTAATGATTAACAGGTACAGTGGCAGAGTGGTCCAGGCATCTTGCTATAGCTCCAAAGAGATAAGCCTCACTTGGGATCTCTGCCCCCAGCTAGCCAAGCCAGGTCAATCAGGCTGGGGGGCCATATCACCTCATGCTAGTCATATCACTCCTTTGTGTGCTGTTAGCTATAGAAACTACCGTACTTTAACCATGCCAACACAATGAGCTGGTAGACCTGGGCAGACATTTGACTTTTCTATAATGACCAGTCCTTGAGCGCTGGCTTCCATTCTCCATTGTAATTAAACTGAATATTTACACCTGAACTAATGCTGTTATTTCTTCTAGATTCTCTTTATTATTCATACATGATAAATCAGAACTGCATAGTTCCAAAGGCCTGCAAAGCTTGGAACATCTTCTATATGATATACAGATAGATGCACTAGCAATACCAGTGATAGATTAGGGAAAGTTGGGATCCTGGTTCAACTTTAGACTTTGTGACTGGCCCCATCTCCATGTTAATCGGGAGAATCTGAACTTTGGTGCACAGGCTCATCTCTAATTGTAACAACTTTGGGAGAGGCAAGATACTGTACCTTCAAATATTGAGGCCACAGCCTCCTAACTTTGGTACATATATCTTTCTAGGTTTCTGTAAATTAACACGAAATCTTTAAATGACAGTGTAACTGAACTGCAGCAAATAGTATTTACAGGAGGGAATAAGTAGCTTGAACTACAAAAGGTATAAACGCATTGTTTTGCTCCTGTTTGAATCCAAAACTGCAGTCCCCAAAGCCCCTACTATGCCCATGAAATAGGTAGCCCTGGTTGGGCTTAGACATCACCCATTACATGATTCTTCCTTTAACTTCCCCTACAGGTTGAATGTTGGGATGATAGTGTTCGTGATGAGTCAGCTGGAAGGGAAGGAGACAGATTCAAGTTGCTCAGTCCCTCAGCTGGGTATGAATGTGCTAAGTCAGGCAGCAGAACTTTCAGAATTAAGCAGAACAAAGAGCCTGTGATTTTGCCTGTCTGTAAAAAGAAGTCACAGACTCTCTATCCTGGCAGCTGGAAGACCAAAATTCAACTGAAAGGGACAAAGACATGCTTCCTTTCCCTTTTCCTTATGTATGTATTTATTTATTTATTCAGTTAGTTAATTTGGTCTGTGGTGGTTCTTATTCTATGAGCAGTCTGTGTAAACCCTAAGGTTCGGTAGCTCTGATTAAGTCAAGGCACCCTATTTACTCAAATACAAGACAAGTTTTTTTCCCCAGTCAGCATGGGGAAAAAGCTCCTCACCTTACATTTGCATACAAGGAAACCTAATTAAATCCATTGTCTATCATTAAACTTCTGCCAAAAGCAGCATGTGCTCAGTAATGGAAACCAACTATGAAGTTGATTCAGTGCAGCCAATCCTGAGCATGACTATAAAACACACGGCCTACCTTGGGGAAATGTACTGATTTTTTTTTTTTAATATATATTTTGTGTGTCCGGCTGAATCAGCCAAATCAGTTCCAAATTCTGAGTAGAGCTCAGTAATTGGGAGCTTAGTCTGCGTGGTGCTACCCCTGGCAAATATCCTACTTCCCAGACTCCTCAGCCTGGGACTTCAGATACTCCCAAATTCATGGCAGGCATCCTATGTGCAAGCCCCAGCCCAGAGGCCTTGGAATTTGGATGCCCCCTAGTCTCACTTGTCCCTAGTCAAAAGGCCATAGGAGCAAGCTAAAGGGAGAGCCCAAGAGCAATCCTCCATTACCATAAATTGGGTAGCTGAGATCCTCCCATTGGGAGGCTTTGGTAGACTCTTGCAGGGGTCAGCCTGCCCAAAGTGCAAAGGACAGGCCTTTACCCTCAACTACACAGACGGTGTACCTAAATGACATTCTTTACTGTACAGTAGCATAGTTTACTGTGCAGCGAGAGTGTGCATGCAACCAGGCAACATGCACGCATACTTACTGCACAGTAAAAATTGCTACTTATGAGTAAATGTGATAACTGCAAATGGAAGTAGCAAATTTACTCCCAAGTAGTTATTCTGCAGTAAAGTACATATAGATGCCAACTAGAAGCAAATTTTCTTCTGGTCAGCCCTGCCACTAGATGGCCAGCCTCAGGCGAGCCCCAGGGCTCCAGGGCTGGGAGCCTCTCCTGCCCCAGAGTTGGGCTGGCTCTATGCATGCCCCAGGCCCAGGCCTTTAAATGTCTGCAGGCACAGTGGCTCCTGGGACACATGCAAGCAGCCTGAGGCCACACCAGGCTACTGTTTCCCCCTGCACAGGCAGCAGGCCAGCTGCGCCAGCCTACGTGCACCCCACGCAGCTACCAGGCTGTGCTGTCCAGGCTGCAGGATTTTCTAGGCTCAAGCCAGGCTTGTCAGCACTTGGGCCCCGCTGCAGGCAACTCCCGGCCCCTGGGACCAGCTCCAGCTGCTTGCAGCCAACCTCCAGCAGCCTGTCTAGAGCCTGCAGGTGCTGCAGGGCATTGCCTTGCCACAGATCCTAGTCCTGCACTGTGTCCCTGCGCTGGGCACTGCAGGGAACTGCTCAGGTTCAGCAACACAGAGACAGCAGTGCAGAGGTCTAGAGAGCCAGTGCAGGAGCCCCGATGGCCTGGTTGTCATCCATGCCACACCCCACCACCTGGGGCCCCAACTGGTACATGGAAGAGACTGGCAACCTTGTGGGTGAGGCAGGGGTGCTGTGGCAGTTCACACATGGTGGGCACTCCAACACCCACATCTATGAAGGGCTGTCGGGCTGGTTGTGGGACCATGGGCATGAACAGTTGTTGCAGCAGTACCGCATAAAGGTCAAGGCTTTGTGGGCACAGTGAGTCACCGTCACCAATCACAGTCATTGGCCAGGGAGTGCCCACAAGTCCATGTCCTTTATGTGACAGCTGACAGAGATCCTCGTGCCCTGGGACCCAGGCTGCAGCTGTGTTGTGGACTGCAGCATGGACAGCCTGCCCAAGCTCCTGCTCCGGCCTGGCACCCACAGTGACATGTTGTCGGGGGAGGGCCCCTTGGGGCACCAGCAGCCCATCCTGCCAAGCTCCCTGGCCCCAGTCTCCACCAGCACCTGTCCCCACCAGCGGCATCTCAAGATGAGTAGGTGTGATACTAGACGTGCCTCCTAAGGGTGATTCCACTAAGAAAAGGGGAAAAAAGCTATGACTGTGGTATATCTGGGGTACACAGCCCCTCGCTATTCTATTATTTCCTATGGGGAAAGTTGTCCCAACTTACGCGAATTTGACTTCTGTGAAATTCCTCCAGAACACAATACTTGCGTAAGTCGGGACTCTACTGTGATGCAACTTACTATAGGTGTGTTTATTTTTAAACTGCTGTTTCAGATTTGCCCCTCACTTCCACCTGCTGGGTCTGACAGTACGTGGGGGAGGGGAAGGGGCTGCAGGGGGAAGAAGTTGCAGGGGTAAAGGGGCCACTTGACCTCCCCAGATTTATTTTCCCTGATGTGATGGTACGGAGGGACAAATTGAAGTCCAACCTATACCTGGAAAACTATTTTAAAAATGCAATTTTTCTATATATCAAATCTAATCACTGGGGGGTTGTCTTATATTCAGGGTTATCTTATATTCAAGATGTACATGATACTTCAATAAGATGAGAGAAATAGGTCTGCAATATGGAAAATACCAGGCAAGTACTATATTTTGTAAAGATGGATGCAGAGTAACAATAGACAGGTGACACATGAGCATAACTGAAATCCCAACAGGGCTGACTTGGGCATCAATCTTTTCAAGGCAGAAGCATTGAGTGACATGCAGTTTCTTGTATGGGGCTTTTTCAGATTAGGCCCAAGAAAAAAAAAACCCACTGAGATCTAGCACTTTCCATCAAATGGAGATTTGTTTAAGTGTCTTAGGCTAAAATTGTTACTGCCTTCAGAAATGAGAGCAGCACTCTGAATAAGACAAAAGTGAATCTCACTGTTGTGGTGCTCTGTGTACACAACCTATTTGGGCCTTTATATATATACATATATACACATATTCATATACATATGCACACACACATACACACACATACATATATGTACACACACATACATACACACACACACTACACTCTCACTCTATATAGTAGCACCCCATTTGCAAATCAACATGCTAAAACCTCTGATAAGATCTATAGATGATCTTTCCAGTTCTCAGCTGTCTCATTTTGCAGAATCTTCGTCCTCAGCTGATCCGTCACCTCTAGGTTGTCTAAAGACTGACAAACTTGAGTAGAGAGAGAGAAAGAGGGAGTGCAAATGAGTCGTTATATGCATCCTTTTTGTCTCTTAATCAGAAACCTTCCAAAAGAGACAAATGCAGGGGTTCCGCTGCATTGGGCACTATTAATGAGAGTGCTAGGGATGTTTTCTCAGCAGGTGATGAATCTGATAACAATGTAGTTTCTGAGAGCTGTGCAGAGCACACTGGTGGCAGTGTTGATTATTTCCAGTGTCAGTTACCTGTTTCCCTTTAGGTATCCTGGCTCTGCAGTCCTATTGAGGATGGCAGCAATGGCACAGATTCCAATGGCTTTCTTCTTGTCAATTAAAAGGCTAATGATGTAAGTCTCAGCATAGCCAAACATGCCAGATTTTCCTCTAAGGATTTGTAGCGCACACACACAAAGGAGCTGGGGTGGGAGGGTGGGGAGCTTTTAATCTACTAGCCATACAAAGAGTTTTGTTGGCATAATTACAGCTGTGAAAAAACAGTGCTTATTGTTAGCATGTCTGTGTTTCATGCACAGTCAAGGAAGTGCTGATGAAGCAGTCATACTTGGGAAAGGGGTGGGGAAGCGATTGTTTATCTAGTAGGAAAATTATAGAGGTACAAAAAAGCATTGCTTATGCTCTTTAAAAACTCACCCATACCCCAAAGGCAGCCTGTAAGGTCACCTATTAATAAGAAGAATGCTATTGAGTAACAACATTTAGGAATGCAATAGGAAATCATTCCAGGTTACCTTTGCCTTCTGGTGCTGCTGTAATCCAAACAAAAACCAAGTAAGTTAAGATCGCTATCTCTATTGCTTTATATACATAAATTGGTGGTAGAAATCTGGCTGAGGTATGGTGAGTGATATCCAAATATTAACATGTTTTCTTTGTAGTATTTAAAAGAAGAGCATGCATAATTCCTAACAGATTAAGAAAAAAAGAGCATATCCTACACCACAAAGTAGGTGCCTAAGTGTGATCCTATTCTATCCTGCTGGGGTCCCTAAAAAACTGTCAGTAGAAAAGATGGGTGGGCCCTCCTCCTCCTGTTTTTTGTGACTTCATTTTAAATCTATAATAATAGCAGATTACACAAATACATGATTTGTGTGTGTGCATGGATCAGTTTTTAGGAACTTGAATAGGGTGGAATAGTTTCATAGTTTCATAGTTGGTAGGGTCAGAAGGGACCTGAGCAGATCATCAAGTCCGACCCCCTGCCATGGCAGGAAAGAGTACTGGGGTCAAATGACCCCAGCAAGGTGTACATCTAGCCTCCTCTTAAAGACCCCCAGGGTAGGACCCTGCACCGCTTCTCTTGGAAGTCGGTTCCAGATCCTAACCGCAATGACTGTGAAGTAGCGCCTCCTGATATCTAACCTAAATCTACCCTCTGCCAGCTTGTGACCGTTATTCCTGGTCACTCCTGGCAGTGCTCGGGGGAACAGGGACTCCCCCAATGCCTGCCGATCCCCCCTGACTAGTTTATAACAGGCCACTAGATCGCCCCTCAGCCTTCTCTTGTGGAGGCTGAATAGGTTCAGGTCCCATAGCCCCTGCTGTCCCCCGATCATGAGAGTGGCCCTCCTCTGGACCCTCTCCACATTGTCCACATCCCTCTTGAAATGCAGTGCCCAGAACTGGACGCAGTACTCCAGCAGCGGCCTGACCAGTGCTGCATAGAGGGGGAGGATCACCTCCTTGGACCTGCTTGAGATGCATCTGTGGATAGATGACACGGTATAGTTGGCCTTCCTGACTGCATCCCCACACTGCCGGCCCATGTTCATCTTGGCACTTAAATGCCTAAGTCTACTTAGGAGCCCAAGAGTTAAAGTAGGATGTGGCCCAAAGTGCATATATAGCTTTTCAATTGCTTTAGTCAACCAAAGCGTCTATACATGTGGTCCAGGGTGGGGAAGGGGAAGTGCCTGCAGTGTCATGTGTATGCACTTCAAAATGGCAGTAGGGGTGCTTTAACTAAAGCTCGTCAAACAAGCTTTAGTTAAAGCACCCCTGCCACCATTTTGAAGTGTGGGGATACTGAATAGATGTGATGTGGAGGCTACTAGAGTGCACTAAGTAGCATACTCCAGCAGACTTGATTAATCAGAGTTTGGTGGAGCAGACTTCTGGCACATGTATAGGTGCCCCCAATCAGTTGCCACATAAATCTCCATGGCCAGGCTTTTAAAAGAGCATGACATCCAAGACGTAATACTGGCTTCCACGGGACCTGCTGGGTTCCAAGTTTAACCACTTCAAACAAGAACCTAAATGGGTGCTGGGCCCTTTTTGAAAATTTGGCTGGTGTCTACACCATGTTTCTGGCACTCCCAACTGCTTCTTGAGCACTCCCTGCACACCCACTCCCATTTTCATATGCCACACCTGAAAACCAGGCTAAGGGCACTCCCTTGTGCCACTCTAAAGCTCATCAGAGCTAGAGAGTTTAAGCACAGTGGTGCAGACTTACCATAGTTTTGTTTCCCAGAGGTGTTCATCTGGAAGGAGACGGAGAAAGAGCTAACTCTTTTATCCTCATGGTGAGGAAAAGACAGCTGCTGTCTGCCTCTCTCAGCCTGCTTCCCTGCTGCTATGCACAGTGGGGAATCAGCAGCCCTCGGGGCACTTCCTAAGCATCCCCCCTCAAGCTCTTATATGGTATTACCTTTGGATCGAGTAAAATTGAGGATAAGGGGTAGGAAAGGAGGATGCGACCCTATGCCTACCCACACTTGCCCTCCACCATTGATGCTGAAACCCTAAACAAAGGCAGGAGAGGAGGCAGTAGCTGCATGTGGAGAGAAGGCAGGAACAAGGGTAGTATTCTGAAGTGGAAAGCAGCTGACATGGAGCTTCAGACAATAATTGGGCTGCCGCATGGAAAGAGGTGGTGGACACATGGAACTGCTGGAAAAATATAAGGCAGAAGGTCCCTTCATTCCCACACATGTGAATTATTTGTATCTTTCTGGTTGCTTCCTGACATGCTCACACATGAAAGGGTCATTCCCTTGACAGCTCAAAGATCAGGACTGACCAGAAGTCACAGGCGACTGGTAGGGGAGATACGGGGGTGGTGGTGGGGAAACACATGATCCCCTCTCCCCCCACAGGGCTATCCCCCACTGCTGAAGCCACCAGCGGCTTCTGCGGGTGTCCACCAACCCTCTCCCTGCTGCCAATGCCACCTGCAGCTTATGCGGGTGCTTGCCAGCTCCATCCCTGCTTGATGCTGCCAGAGGCTTCTGAGGGTGCTAACCACCCCCTCCTCACCACCAACACCTTCTCTGGTACCCCTAGACTCAGGAGGCACCAATCACGCATGCCAAAAGAAAATGGGATTTTAAAAGAGGTTAGGATTTTCAAAAGAATCTCATCCTAATTCAGCCCATCTTGTTTTTCTATCTGAAAGGGCCCCTCTACACTTGCAGGCAAAGGCACAATGGGATCTTATGTGTGAGCCACACAATCATGTCTCCTGCCATGCTACACAGTGCACAGCAGGAGTAGTGATTGTGGATTGCACATTAGATCCCATGAGCTTTATTACCAGTTCAGGGGGACCCTGATCCCAGGCTCCCCCCACGCTGGCAAGAAGCAAGCTCTTGTAGCTGGGAGCCCCCTGAGCTGAGGGGTTCCCAACTTCAGGGGCACCCCATGTACCCCTGTGGCTGGGAGATGCAGCTGCTGCAATCTCCCAGCCTCAGGGAAGTGTGGTGCCCCTAGGGCTGGGGGCCACACCATAGCCACACCACATAGCTGCCAAGATCCAGCAGGGTCCTGGCAACAGGAGGCATGCTGCTGGGACCTAATATCTGCAGCTGTGGGATTATAGGTCCTGGCAGCATCCCACAGCTGCCAGGACCAAGAGTCAGCAGCTGCTAGGGGGAGAGTCCACTCAGTTGTGGGACTCCCAGCCCTGGCAGGGCATGGTGCACCACTGCAGTTGGGAGCCTGGTCATCTAACATGGTTTCCAGCTGCAAGGGAAACTCTGCTACACATGCATATTGAAGCTTGATAGCAACCAGCTATAAAGTTAGTACACATTTTCAAGATCTAACTTCTAAATCTAATGTGTGATCCGCAATCACAGGTGGAGCTTTTTATCTTGTGATAGATACTTTCCATGTGCAGCTGGTCTCAAGGTAACTGTGCAATTAATCAGTTAATTTCACAATACCTGTAATGTGTAGAGGAGGCCTAAGACAGCTAAACTTCTGTTCACCTGGTAATGTGCACAACATATGACTTAGGTGCTACATAGCTTAATTGTTGCACTTGGAGACTGCATGGACGTTTTCTTACTACCTGATTCTACTGATGTCTAATTTACCAGTTCAGAGCTGCACCACTTACTTCTCAACATGCATTATTGGGGAACTCCTATTATCCACCCTTTGTCTGCATTTCACAGACAGCACATCTCTTGGGCTCTTAGCTTGTGTCAGTCATCAGAACAATGGCCTTTCAACTATGGCTGGCAAAGAGATTGTTCTTTTTCCTGTTAGAGGTGGCTCTGCACCAGTCACCTACATCTTTGTGCTGCCTCTAAAGACCCATTGTTGTAACAGGCTTTATGTGACAGCAGTTTGTCCACCTTCTGGCATAGGCTGACAAAAAAACACACCACACCTGTATTCAATTCCTGGCACTGGCTACACGTCAGCTTCTGGGTGACAGTAAAGGGGCTGGATGCTAGATAAACTCCTAAATATACTGCTACCAGGGTGGGTCTCTAACTCTGACCCACCGTAGGAGCAATGCTCTTCTAATATTCTGCAACTTGATATATAAAGGGTGAAGCTTACATAAGCTGGAAATGGGACATGCCTAATCATGGACCCAACCCTCTTTGAACTTCACAGGCATACGCTTAAATATAGACGTGGCTAGAGTTAAGAAGGAGCTAAGATGAATGCTACATCTCTTTGCTCAGTTTTTTTCATCAACTTAAACTATGAAATTGTCACTTCCTATCTGACTGTTTCCACGTGGCTGAGATTTTGGGCTCCTACGCAGACCAGGTAAAAGAGCCTAGTCTGTTTGTGTCACTGTGAGGAGCATGAGGCTTGAACCCTTGGGGCTATAATCAGACAGTGTGGGACATATCCAATAAGTGAGGCTTAATGTATGTCAAGCTTCAGGCAATCTCCTGAGTTTGTGAATAGGGTGTTGAAAGGGAGAGAGCTTGGAGAGGGGATTTTTTTCTTTTTCTTTTAGGTTTCATTCTATGCCAGGTAACAGATGTAGCTTCCAAGGGAGCAACTGTACTGACCTTCCTAGGATATGTCAGCTTTCCAATTCTACCAAATGATAGAAGAGGTCTGGTACAAGTAGTAAAAAAATGGGGGACATGTTGAAGAAGACACATGGTTTGGAAGCAAAAATTCCATGTTATGTGCTATTCAAGAAAGCCAAGATCTAATAGAGCCTAGGAGAGGTTACTGGTGGGGATCTTCTGCACACCATCAAATCACACCACATAGCAGATAAACTATGCTTCCACAAGTAAGAAAGAGGCCAACTTTGTCAAAAGGCTGATCTTCGTTCAGGGCTAAGTGAAGACAGGACTTAGAAGTAAAATGGTAATATTTAACATATGGAAAAAGGAGGACATAAATATAAATGACAGCAATTAGAAGTTATGAAGGATAGAAAACTAATAAGGGAAGCAAAAAAACTTCAGATCTAGCTGGACTAAGGACAACAAGGCATATGGGACTGCTGCCCTGTCTCCTTCCCATCACCCAAGGAAGACTGAAACCATGCCCTGATTTTTTGGGGGTCTTTTTCTCACCCTCACAGTATTTTTATTAATTCAAATAAGCAGCTAACACAGTAATACAATATAATACAATACTTTTCCCTGACCAACACTGGCTAAAAAATCCACAAGGCTATTCCCTCTCGAGTGCCATCAATAAGGCAGTTCCTGGCACTGCCTGAACTAAACTTTATTAGCCCCTTTATAGAAAATAACTTGCCCCTTCTCAGTAGGATGTCATGATTGAACATGACTGTTTGGCCCTAGCCTTCTGGCCCTTAAGGGGCAGACCACCACGTTACAAGATCCTTTTAAGTGAACTGAAACTAACATAGATTCTAGGAATCCCATTACTAGGTGGAGATTATAACATTCTTATTAATACTACAGAAGATTAGGAGGACAATTAGGAAGAAGTCAGCAAATTTCACTGGTCTGTACCTGAAAAAAATCAGGACAAATGTGCTTGCATCAGGTGAAGATAATGAAGTACTTTTCAGTCCATTAGTAATCCAAGAAAATGTTAAAAAACATGGATGAGGAAATTTCAGAACACTGGAAAAATAGCAAGCTGGGTGGTCATGGTAACTATGAGCTGGTTAACCTAATATCAATTCTGGGCCAAGTAATGAGATAACTGACATGGCATTCAGTGAATAAAGAATGAAAGGACAGGAGAATTATAATTAGGACCAGGAAACCTATTTATTTCAAAATAGACATTACCAAACAAACTTGATTTCATACTTTGAGATTCCTAGCTAAAGGTACTATGGAAAATACGTAGGAGAGACCAAACAACAACTGCGCATCAGAACGAACGCAGACCAGAAATCTATCAAAGACAGGAATACCCAATTACCTGTGGGGGCACATTTCTCATAAGAAAACCACTCTCTCTCCAATCTCTCAGTCCTGATCCTCAAAGGAAACTTACAAAGCACTTCCCAGAGACAAGCCTATGAACTCCACTTCATCAACCTCCTGGACACAAAATCATGGACTAAATATAGACATTGGATTTATGACGCATTATAACCTGCCTGACATCTGGCTCCCCAGGTACCTCTCCACTATTCATCCCCCTTCTCTCTCTCCCCACTCCCGCAGCCTGTCTCTCGCCCACTGACTCCTCAATCTCATCTTCACTGACTGCCTATCTTGCATGCATACCAGCCCAGCCTCTGGCTTCTTTACTTTTCATTCTGTCCAGAAAGAGCACACACCAACTGCTGATACTTCCTTAGCCTGACGAAGGGTTTTTGAACCCAAAAGCTTGCTTAAAAATTGTTTTTCCAACTATTTAAGTTGGCCTAATAAAAGGTATCAGATTCACCCAAAGAAGCTTGTCTGCCTATGTCCTCAGACCAACACCACTACAACCTACACCCCAATATGGATGTAACAAATTTTTTCATGGCACTAGATTTAGTACTGTGTGAAATCTGATAAAAACATTAATGTGATGCATTATCAGTAAAGCACCTGTTAAATCAGGTAAGTGATAGAACTCAAAAAGTAGTGATCATGCTTACCTGGGAGTTGTGTTTAGTGAAGTTGTAAAGAGATGGGTACTAGGCCCAATGCTATTCAACATTTTTTGTCAATGACCTGGAATTAAATATTAGATCAATGCTGATGAAATGTGCAGACTGGACAAGGATTGAGTGGTCAGTCTGGATTGCTTGGTAACAGAGGCCATTTAAACAGAATATGTTCTCATTCCACTGAATACAAAGTTAGACTTCCAGGAACAAGGAATACAGGCCACATCTACACAATAGGGAGCTGCATCCTGGAACCTCAGAAAGGATCATTTTTCATAGCTGATAAGAACTGAACATGCAATTCTGTGGCAAAAAGAGCAAGCGCAACTGATATATCATGTTCACGCAGGGGAGTATCAGACAGACAGAGCATGATGGTATGATTTTACCTTCATGTATAGCACTGGCAAAACAGCTATTGCAATACTCTATAAAGTGTGGTGCCTCTGTTTTAAAAGGATGTTGAAAAATGGAAGAGAGCAGAAAAGAGGGCTGGAGAAAATGTCTCAAGACTTAAAAGCTCTATTTCTTTATCTTATCAAAAGGAAGACTAAGAAGTGATTTGATTACAGTGTTCAAGTATCTTTGTGGGAGGTAGTATGACTTTTTAATCTATCAAAGAAAACCCCAGTAGCTGGAAACTAAAGTCCAAAACATTCAAATCAGAAATAAGGCACAGATTTTAACAGCAAGAGTGTTTAACCACCCACTGAAACAAAGTATGAAGGGAAGTGGTGGGATCTCCAGGTCTGAATGTCTTCAAATCAAAGCTAAATATTATTCAGGAGGTAAGCTTGAGTCAAACACAAATACAAGCTAAGTACAACGTGAAATTCAATAGCCCATGACATAAAGGAGTCCAGACTAGGTAACCTAATGGTTCCATTCTGGTCTTAAACTCTATGGATCTTTAAATCCATGACTGCTCACGTTAACAGCTGTGAACAATATGGAAGTATGATCTTCTGCTTTTGCCTGGAATTACAGTAGTCTTTCTCTGTGTCTGTAAAGGTACATGGGCCCTCTCTACACATGTAAGTAAAGGTGTGATGGGATCTAATGTGCAATCTACACAATCACCACATGTGCATGGTAGGAGGCATGATTGTGGGATAGAACATCAGATCCCATCTCACCTTATTGCTGGTGCAGGGGGAGCCTTGTCCTGGGCTCCCCTTGCACTGGCAAGAAGCAAGTTCCCATGGCAGGGAGCCCCTGGGCTCTCCCTGCACTGGCATGGGTCTCACAGCCTCAGGGCTGTGTGGGGTGCCCCGGCAACTGGGAACTAGTAGCAGCTGTGGTCTCCCAGCCATGGGGTGAAAGGTGCAGCTCTATTGCAGCAGCTGTGGTCTCCCAGGCTGGGGGTGGACATGGGCCCCAAAAACTGGGAGCTCCAATCAGCTGATGGGGCTCCCAGCTGCAGGGGCATAGGCTACATGTGTAAATTAAACCTGAATAGAAACCAGCTATAACTTTATTCCACATTTTCCAATAATAACTTTATAGTTGGTGAGACCTTTTTAAGGTACCATAATCAATTTGCACATGTAGCCAGTCTAATGTAATTGTGCAGTTACCTAGGTAATTGCAACATGCACGGAACTTGGACAGGGGGCCATGCACATTTACATCTGTATCTGTATTTTGCAGATGGGAAGAAGGGAGACAGTTAATAATATTGGTGTTAGGGATAAAAGATGACCAGACTCCAAGTATAACAGGAAACATAATATTGTGTTCTTTTTTTGTATGCAGATCTGTGCATCTTAGTGTGGCTATAGCACACACCTCCTAATATAGGGAATGGGGCTGAAACATCATGTGTCCCGATTTCTCCTTGGTATTGCAAGGTTTAGATTTTCAAAAGTTCCAGTGGAGCGAAACTTTAACTAACTACAGCCTTCCCCAGGTCCCTCTGAAGTGCCAAGGATTGAAGCATAGGATCCTTGAGCAAACACCCTTTGCCTGAGTCTGTTGTGATTTGGTGCTGAAGAGATAACACTGCAGATGATCCTGAAGGTCAAATGAAGGTAGAACTGCAGAACAACAGGCTCTGCACCCAACTGCAGTATAATTGGGAAAGAAACAGTTTCAAACTGACAGACAGTGGCCTGATACCCTAACCCTCTTAGGGACAAAAAGATTCCCATCATGTAAAGGGTTAGCCCTGCTTATTCGAACTGTGCAAACAAAAGAAATGAAAAGCCCTCGTGGGATGTGATGTTCTATTAGCAGATATTACCATCCTTTCTTTTATCCACTCCTGTGCCACAAACCATGAACATGTGCTACATGTCCTCAGGCACTCATTGGTTAATTTACTTGTGCAGAGTAAGGCAACAAAATAGTAATAATAAATTATACAACATAGTGCAAGCAGAATAAAGATGCTCTGCACAATTTCTTTGTGGGGGCTTTTTTTGTGTGTTCTCAAACACATCTATAATATGAAACTGCAGGTGCAATACAGTGCAATACACTAGTAGATCTGATGAGTAAAACTAAATAATTTATTTAAATAGATTAGCAATTTAATAAGAGCAGAAGTGAGTTAAATTCAAGAACTCATTATTAATACAATCTCACTTGGTATCCGCAGCCTATTCAAAGTGGATCAGTGCACAATTTTGAGATGTCGGAATCCACTTTCTGTAAGATTATGTTGATGGCAGATGCAAATAATATCATCCTCTCTGCAAGCTGTTAAATCTCTTTTACTTTTTTAAAATGGAAATGCTGGACTTCAGGCTTGTACTGAAGTCATGAGTAAGAAACACATTATAACTAGAGGTAGTCAAGATATACCCTTCTTTGGGAAAAAATTATAAAGAAGCAGAAATTATAATTTCCTTGAGTATTTCAGTTTTTGAAAAACTAAATGTTTTTGGCTGTTATTTAAAAAATCAAAAGAAAAGAAATTAAGCATAATTTTAAACTATTTCAGCAAGCAATTCTTTTGAATGAAAATGTTGATGACTTCTAACTGGAGTTTTTTTTGTAATGTGACTTAGTGAGTTGAAAAGAGTTATACTAGGCTTGAATAAGAGAGACTGACAAGAAAAATATTAAAAGCATATTTTGGAGAAAAAGTCCCTCATTGCTACTATCTTTAATTGAGATTTTATGGTGTGCATAGGCAGAGGTGTAATTGGATGTCCAAGACCCTTGGGTGGCAGTAGTGGACAGGGCAGTATCATTGGTTGTGCTCCCAGTGGCATGGTGATAGCTAGTCCAGCAGCACAGCTGGTGCTTTTATTGCATCTCCCCCATCTAGCATCATCATCCTGGGCTGGTGCCCCAGTCACCTCCTCATTTTGCTATAGTGTATAGGACCAGACTGTTCACTATTTCAGTCAACTTTTTGCTAGTGGTCTTCTCTGATTTCAATGGACTTACATAAAGCTGGAGAAACAGTGTAGAACAGAGGTGTCAAACATATGGTCCATAGGCCGGATTCAGCCCATGGACCCTCTCTGCCTGCCCCCCAGCGCTACTAGAGGGCATCGGAAGATGGACCCTCAGGCCCCATCAGTCATGGCTCACTGCTGCTGGACCCTGCCCTCACTGGACCCTGCATCTCCTTTGCCTCTGCTGCTGCCAGACCCTCCATCAACCCCGCTTCTGCCAGCCCTCATGTTCCTGCCACCAGTGGACCCTGCACTACCCCTTCCACACCTGGCACCACATCCTGTGCAGCTATTGCTGCAGCAACCCTCATGTTCCTTGCTTGGATCTGGCCCTGTGGTCTGGATCCGGCCCAGGGCCCCACGTGAGTTTGACACTCCTGGTATAGAATCAATCCCCATAGTCTTTAGTTGATTGCAGAATAATATTTAGGCAGCTTGCACTGAAGTATTATATCTTCCCCTTGGTGGAAAATTTTGGTCCGGTTTAGACTTGTCAGATCTGCGTTAATAAAGCACTCAAGAAAACACTTGGAACTCAGAAACTCCCCATTTAAAAGTATACTGATTGTCCTATTTGTGGCAAAGTTTTGTCTAAGTAAGAATGACATGATTTGGGCCCTAGTGTTGTTTACAACGTACCAGTATGTCAAAGCTTTTCTTTTTCAAATATAAATAGCTATGAATTATAAAGAAGCCTATGTTACCTTAGATTTCCGATCTCTGGTATTTCCATAAAGAACGTATTTTTCTCATGTGAGAAGCACAGAAGGAGCATTGTAGAAGTAAATAGAAGGTGACCATTTCTCACTTTCTCCATGTGGACAGTAGCGTAACTAGGATGGGTGACCAGGGCAGCTGGGAAAAAAACTTTTGGTGAACCACAAAGCCACACTATTATCATGGTGGCATGTCAGCAGCCAAATATAGCTGCTGCCCCCATGTGTCTCAGCTGCCCTGGGCACCTGGCTACTTTGTTATGCCTCTGCATATGGAAGTTTTTATAACACCAATGGAACATACAATGAGATTAAATGGATGCCTTCATGCTAGGGATGATTACATTACTCGATTAAAGTACAGATGGCAAAGCTGACTTTATGTTGGCATATGTAGGCATGACTCTAGGAGAAGCTCAAGGAGGGGCATCCCTGTGGCTGGCATTTGCCAGTTTTTGGTCAAATGGGACATGTTTAGCTGGTAAAATTACATGAGTCTTGTGGTAGCTCTAGCTTATGCCAGTCTTGTGCTACCTTAGGAGCATCTTCCTTTCTCCCACACTTGCAATTATAAATATTTTTCTGAATTGCAGGAGATTCTGTTTAAGTCATTTCTAGGTTGCATATTCTGTCTTCATCGGAAAACAGAGGTCTATTCCAGAGCTGCTGATTGTCCCTATTCAAAAGGAATAATTCCTACTCCTTTAAGGCTCAAAAAGTATTATTATTTTTCTCTGTCATCTTTTCAAAATGTGTTTCATTGAGGGTTATAGGCGTGTCTCCATCTCCTCCCCAAATGTCTTTATTAATAGCTTTCAAATATTGGCGTCCCTAGGCCATGTACAGATGCAGCTCTGGACATGCTAGGGGCTTCATGGCACTCAAGGAGATAAGACAGTTTAGTTTAACACAACACGAATGATTCCAGCCTCAAGTCCCAATCAAAGAGATTTACAGCTGTTTTAAAAAGACAGTAATGTTGACTTGACTGGTGAAGAATGCATGAAACTACACTCAATAAAAGGCCCAGTATTAACAAATAAACAAACATTGGAAACACAAAGCATATCCCTCTTATTATTTCCTTAAAAATTTAATATAACATCCTAATTTATAATGCATTAAAATTCTGCTTTTGAAATTAAGAGTCAATAGCCCACAAGAAAGACATATCTTCTAGTTAAAGCAATTAACTAAATAGACAATGAAAAAGATCTTTTCTGTCACCATTTAGGAGCAATTCAGTGCATGTTGGCCTTACTATTTTACAATTCAAAAATCCTATTCTCTAATTTCTGTTCTGGCCTTGTTCCCAGCAGGCTGATTCTTTTTGTTTATTCTGTGTAAGACCTTCCTATTTAGCACCTTGCTATTCCAACCCTAGATGGGGCATTAAATGAATACACAGTAAAAGCTATTCTACTTTAAAAATGGGTGAAGGGAAATTAAAAAGGCAGTTCAACACTTTCTAACTGGTGTATCTGCATATATGCTAATGAAGTGACCATCTGCAATCTGCATCAAATAATTATAAGTTGCCTCCCCTGATTGAACTCCATGTGTTGGCACAGACTGGTGGGAGGTACACCTTCCACTATGTGCTGCTGGTGATGCTGCCTAGGGAGTGGGGAGGAGGGGGACTGGGGAAGCAGATCATGTTTACTCCTTCACTACGAGGCGCACAACCTGCTGAGTAGACAGGTGCTGGCTGTGCTGATGTCCATGGGCAATGAAGCTGATTGTCCTAGTAGCTGACATCTATATCTAGATCTATCTGGATCTTTAAAACTGATACAACATGAAGAATGTCACTGTCTGTTACTGTACATCTGTATCTCATGGATATCCTTCAAGCACAATGGCTTGACCATGTCGGCCCTTCTTTCGTCAGCTGATGGACTGTGCTGTTGCGATGGGGTATTGTTGTGAATTTTTTGGTCCTTTTATTTAGCCTCTGATTCAAATGCTCCTGGTCACAGTTTCTATTAGAAAGTACCCTAAATACTATAACTAATACTATCTGTTGTTCCTACTTATGCTTTAAAATGCTGCAAAATCCTATTCTCTTTCTTTGTGCCCATTCCTACATCCATTAAAATTAATGGAGTTTTTTTGTTTTAATGAATGCAGGAGTTGTGGAACTGATATAAATGTTCTGAGCCTATGCTCAGTACTCAGAAATCCTAGCGAAGAGAGTAGGAATTGAAAGTGTTGTCCCTAAAAGGATCAGAGCCTAATTTAATGTTTCATATTTGTTCCCTTTTCTGACTGCCTCCTTATGATATTGAAGAGATACTGTCAACCTAGGCATGGTCTTGAGTTTAAGCTATGTAAAAAAAAAAAATCTTTTAAAAAACAACCTCAGCGGAAGTATTCCCAAATTACTTTTCAAATTCCAATGAAAACACATTTTGGCTTTATTATAGAAAAATGTTTTTATGCACTGAGGGTTGTGATGCTTGCTGGGTAATCCCAGACTGTTTTGTATCTATGGTCACACACAGATACTTTATATGTTCATTAGGAGGGAAATCTAGATGAATAGCAGAATATTTTTTTTCAAACCAATACACAAATATTTTTCCAGATCACAGCCGTCTTCTAATAATGTTGGTGTCAACAGTCTAGAAGCAGCATGCAAAAGTCTTGACATTCTTATAAGCACACAGGGGTCTTTCTAGAGGCACGTGTCTGTATCCATTACATGGACTGTGGTGAAGTACAGGAATTCTTAGGCATAGTACGTATCCTGGTAATATCTTGTAATAGTAGGCATTCCATTATTTATTAGGATTAAAGAAACACAATTATGAACTTTTAAAATTATAGTTTAAAAGTATCTCTCTCTCTTTGTTCTTATATGCAATATTCTTGTATGTGGAAGCAACTGGCAGATTTTTTTTACTTTTTTTCATCTTGCATCTTTTTTGTAACACAATTACAATGGAATTCAGTCCAGCACCCAACACCCCCCAGTAGGTCCCCAGGGTTAACTTTACTCCACAATTAAACTCTGTACTAAGGGATGAAGTGAAGTGCAAAGCCTTGTGTCACTCCTGTCTATGCTACCTCATTTCCAGGATAAGGTATACCTGGAGCAAGTAGGCAGGTGCTTGTGGGAGTGCCATGGTGGCAATGTAGACATTGTTTAACAGCCAAAATTTCCATTTCGGATGGTGAAAAGCACTTAAATCCATATTTAGGTACCTAAGTTAGTGCCCTGATTTTCAGAGTAGTCACAGTTCCTTTTGTCTCCACTGGCAGTCAAAAGTACTCAACATCTCTGAAAAATCAGGTTCATGCTCCAGTGTTTTAGATGGCTCATTTTCAATTCCCAGGTTTGGAAACCTGTTTCTGATTGTCCAAAGCCTCATTTCTGATTGGTCATTTGGGGCTGTTGGGTAATGTCATGCCTGTGTACCTGCTCCCAATAGTGCATAAATGTTATCTCAATACTGGGGAACAAAGGAACAAACAAATTCTTCTTCTACTTATGCTTGATGTCTGCAGGGGGAAGTTATTGAGAACAAAGGTGAAAAAAGATCACCTGTTCTTTAACTGACACCTTAAAATAAAATTACAGGTTTTACCTGCCAAGGAAGCCAAAGCCTTTAAGCTTTGTCCTATCCCATCCTGCCCAGCTGTATCTTCCCTCCCCACCCCCACCCCCACCCCCACCACAGGTACGCGTGTGAAAGACTTGGAGAAAAAGAGGTAAGAAAAAGAGAGCTGGCTCAGGGTGGAGTAACAGACAGTAAAGGAGGAAAAGAAGTAAAAGGTAGGGTCAGGGGAAAAACAGTTTTAAACTGCATTATGCACAAAGAATTAACAGTATGTTAGACATCCGGCTCCTTTTAATAAAAAGCTAATGGTTATATTCTGCTATTCTTAGCAATGCTGGGCATTAGTTTATTTCTCCAGGAATTCAATTAAGGGCAGTGGCTGAGTACAGTAATACCGAGCTGGAGGTTGGGTATCAGAATCTGTCATTACATTAGGAATTACTCACAATTCCCAGATTTAGATGAGGTCGTTATATTTCCACTCATGTTGAGAAGCACATTACTGTAGAAGAAGTGATTGCAATGGGACTTCTCACAGAGTGAGGGATTACTTACCTTGAGTGAGCGAGTCTAAATCTGGTTTCTAAGTTTTCTGATAAAAAATAGTTGCAAGTCACAGCTGGGCCACAGATTGCTACTAGCCAGCCCAGTGCTTCCCTCTGCTTGGGATACTGAAGCATGAACGTTCTTCTGGAGTTAAACGCCCACCTGGTTTTCCCATCTGTGAAAAAACAAAAATCCTGAACAGCCAATAGCTATGTGGTTAAAGCACTCACCGGTGATGCATGGGTAATTCCACCTTGTTTCTCAAGAAAGGACTGACCTCAAGTAGCTGTGTAACTTTAGGAGAGTGGTCAGGACTGTAAGTTATGAGTGGATGAAAGAGCCTTTCCTTAGCCCAGAGTTAGATTTAGGCTGGGTACAGACATTCAGGGAGGTTAGATTAAGTTAAAAATGGTCACCTGATCTAAGGTAAATTGGGATGCGGGGGTTGGGAGGATTGAGAGGGCAGGTGGAGTCTGCAGGGGTGGGGTGGGGGGAACTGAGGGGCTACCAGGATCTGCAAGGAGGGACTGGGGGAATCATGGGGGCAAGCTGGATTTGCAGAAGGGATCAGGTGGATTGAGGGGGCATGCTGTGTCTATGGGTGGGATCATGGAGCAATCAGGGAGGTTGGGGGGGGGGGCAGATGACATCCATAGGCAAGATCAGGAAGGCAAGTGGAGTCTACAGGGGGGTTGTTGGAGGGCTTGGTGGGATCAAGGGGGCTCACAGAATCCATGAGGGGACTGGGGGCTCTCTCTCCCATCCCCCCAGGACCAGGGGCTATATTTAGTCCCCTGACCACCCCCCACCCCCAGATGAACAACCCTTCTCTGCCACAGCAAACATACCCTGCCTCATTCCTCCTTTCTCTCCCCCCACAGGGACTTACTACTTCAACTCCTGGCATCAGCAAATGCTAATAAAACTGGTACTTGGAGAAGATGGTAGGATAGGGGATTTGGTAGGCTGGGGGAGTTGGAGTGAGGGGGGTAAAAATAGTCTGATGCCCAGGGGTGAGTAGAAAAAGTGCATCCCCAGAGCTGGGGCTAGTGGCTAGGCAATGCTATTATTAGATGTCAAACTCTGCATTTACAGCAGTCTGTGAGGCACTGTGCTGAGGGCACCTATGAGTTAGTCACTGCGACACTGGGTCTAAGTTCCCTTAGTGGGTTTAGTTTCTAAGCATTCACAGAGTTGGGCCGCAGCTAAATGGTGGTTTTGAGACCATCAGCAGTACCCAAATGGCAGACTCAGGTGCCTCAAGAGGCAGAAAGCCACTTCTCCAGATCTAGCCATAGGCCTCATACCCAGCAGCACACTAATGGACAGGTTGTAGTGGATGACTGTTTTATTAGATGCCTTGGATGTCCAGCGTTATGGTTTTAGATTATATGAATATCCTGTCTTTAGGAAAATCCTAGGCATGTACTGTGAAATGTGCAGACTGTCCACTTTTTATTAAATAGGATTCGGCGCAACTGTGTCTCTTTGCAAGATTAGTCCTTGCATATCAATATTTAGAATTTACTGGCAACACTGACACTGCTCTAAGGAGAGTCAGTGGCCCCTGCAGTGCTAAAAAAGTATCCTTTTCAACAGAGGGTGCGTATACACATACTAACTTTCTGACTGTTAAGTCGACTTAACATTTTTAAGTCAACTGAACTGTCAGAACATACACACATATGTGTAGCAGAGTTGACTTAAATGTGGCACAAGATAACACATCTACGAGGTATAGTATCTTGGGTTGCATTAGTTAAGTCCACGTAGCTCACAATATGGCTGCCACCATGTCAAGGAACTGTACATGTGTATACTCTGACCTGGCTTGACTTAAATTGACTTAGTGAGGTTGACTTATTTTAAGTCAATTTAGTATGTATGTATGCACCCAGAGATATTACACCTTCTGCCTTGAAAGGTCTCAGGAGGTTTCCACTTTATTTAAAAACAACTTCTTATTTGGTGCATGTAAAGACCAAACAACCCCATAGCTAATAAGTCCATTTCCCAAAACAAACTGTCTTAGTTGTCCTGGTTTGTACAGCAACCATAACTTAAAATAATGCAGGTTTGGTAAAGCTGAAAATAAAAATTGGATGGATTTGGCAATGTGGTTCTTTCCTTTTTTCCTAGCAAAATTCAGAAACATGCAACCAATATTGCAGCGAAATGTTCAGAAATAATTTTGACTTGGGAGCCCTCCTATGGCTAATCTTCTCCATGTTAGTACATCCCTTCACCCGTTGTACCTATTAGTCAAGGTGAGTGCCTCGGCTTCTTGCACTGAGCTGCAATATAACATCTGGCATCTTCTAACAAATAGAAAATTAGGTTTCTGCCTCTAAGATGATATTTTTCTATGAATAGCAACCTCAATAACAGGACCATCGGGTCCTGTTGCAAATGCACTTCTGTAATAGTCTCCCTTTTTAAAGTTATTTTAATTTTATGAATACTTAGGGAATGAAAATGTAAGAAAGTAAAGGCATTTATCCATGTATCAGATACAATGCATGCAGTGACAGCACAAGTTGCTTTTCCTGTTTAGCCAACGTGTAGTCTTGAAGAGGCCACTTCTAATGAATAGTCTGTTTCTGTACTTTTTCTCCTCTCAACCTGAAAATAAGGGTGCTACTGGAGTCAAATGTAATGGGATTTTGGGGATGTAAACATCTGTGCACCAGGAAATGGAACAACCCCCCGCTTTAGTTCACAAATGCAAATAAACCACTATCAGGTGCTAACTATCAAGTCATAATTGGTTAGAATCAGTGAGCTCAAGGAGAAAGTATTACCCTTGTTACTTTGCAAAATCCCTTGATTATACCAAATATAGATAAAGGAACCAAATTATACCCTCTGAAACATCTTCCATCACCTGAATTATGTACATATGCTATTATATTCAGCAGGAAATACTAGTCCTATAATAGTTTGCAGCTGTATTCCCTGATTTTGATATAGCTGCAGGAGCTGGCAACTTGTCTCCAGATGTCTAGCTCACTGTTTGGTATCGATTGATTTGCCTACTGTTTCTTCCTACAGTTACATAAATGTCCATTTCTCATTTGGTCTTCCTGCTATTAGAGTGTTATAAAATTTAGAAAGACCATCTTGTTATTTCATGAGCTGTCCTCATTACATACTGCTGAGAAGTGTGTTAACTAGTTCTGAGATGTTAGATCAAACCCACAGGATGCCTACATTCAGTTCAAAGGAGTATTGCCAGTTGCAGCAATTGAAAATCAGATTTACTTTTTTTTCTCCTTTGTTAAGAATATGCATCTCCTAAACATCTGAATTATTTAGTATAACACAGCTTCTTTCCAGTCCTGGAACTTAGTACGTGTCTTTCTGCAGATGAGAAATCATTTAAATTTCTTTATCATGCACACTTCTGAATTATACAGTAATTAATACAATAGTGTTTCTGTTGTATCAAGCTCTAATTTGGCATTCTGTTTGGAAAAAATTACCAAAAAAAAAAAAAAAAGAATTGAGGCTGTCTTTATATATTATAGAGGAGCAACTAGAGTAATAATGATGTCATTTTTTATTTATTTTTTCTTCACAGTTAACTTATTTCAGCTTTTACCTCAGCAGGTAATCAGCATTTGCAATTCTCTGCCTCTGAGTGTTCGAACACAAAACACTTTCTTGCAGTTCAGGAAAACAATTGTTCATTGTTTGTACCCCAACTGTCTGATGAAGGCTGATCATCAGACTGATCATCTGACCCATAGCAATTCTTGCTTATGTGGACAAACTTAATTTTGATCTCCAAATCCATGGTCAGGAAGAAATTGACCCCAGAACATGCTGGCAGGAGCACTCAATTCTTTTGCTTTCCTGAGAGATATTAAACAGGTTGGCCTATCTCAGAAGATCAGCTTCCTGTGACTGCAGAAAGGAAAGCGTGTATGATAGTTCTCAGGCTTTCAGATTTTTTTCTTTTCTATGCTCATGATCAAACAATCAGGAAATTTGCCAGGAACAAAATGCATGAACTCTACCAAGGATAGCAAAGGGAACAAGAAATTAATAAAAAGGGGTCACTACTGGCTTATGACTCTACAGTTTCCCTTAATGAGGTACAACGTTGGGTAACTGGTGTCATGTGTCATGTCATAACGCATCATGTTCATGTTAGGTTTTGTCATGTCACAGAATATAATAGGAGATGACAAGTACAATGAGACGCTGTCAACCTAGGAATTTTCTTCTTTCTCTTTGCTTCTTTTTTTTTTTCCTTACACTTTTTATTCATAAGGTTTAAAACTTGCTAAACACACAACAGAGCAAGAGGGGAATTATAGTCACTACAAAACAGAAAAGCAGGCAAGAGCAAAAGGCTGGCTGCTACAAGCATTTCTCAGACTTCAAGCAGGCTCACATCTGTGGATGGAGTGGCAACAGCAGGATTTGACCCAATAATAGCACTGGAGCTGTATAGACTAAATTTTGATCTCCCAAAGTTTGGCACTGTTTGGAATTTAGTCCATGCTAGAAACAGCCACTGAAATGGGGAGTCAGGGGTCCATCTGAATTCTGAACTCCCTGACAATGGAAGTATTTTCAGTTCTCTCTAAAGAATACATACAGAAGGCAGTTATATCCTCACCTGTGCCAGGTAGGAGCTTGGCACAGTCAAGGCTATGGGTGAGGTGAACTGGAGGCACCTGGCAGTCATCTTGGGCCTGGGGCTGGCTGAGGACTAAACCAGTACTGCTTAGGGCATGACCACACTTGAAACCAACTGCAAGTTTTGTGTATCCACACCAAGTGAACTGCAGCCGCTACAGGGGACACACAGTACTATTTCATAACAAAGTTACTTCTACCACAAAGCTCCGTGAGGTTTCAAACCCAGGGAAACATCCCACAATATACCGCAAGGCCTCTGTTGTGAGAATTATGGGATACCTTCTGGATGGCAATTGAATTTTTGGGTTTGTGGTATAACAATTTTGTGGTCCAGCAATTCCTCTCATTCCATCCTACCATCCTATCATATTTTTTGGGGGGGGATTGTGAGTCAAATAGTGTCATTTTCAAAACGCAGCATGAAGAAAACAGCAAATTCTGCAATGCTTATAATGAAGAATCTAAACAGACTGGGGCAAGCATCTTTAAATTCATATGATGGACTTCATTACTAGGGTAATAAGGATGCCTGAGGAAAAGGATGCAGAAATTGAGCAGACATTTCTTCTAGCCCTTTTCCTGGAGCAGCTTTACTTGGTTACCACTGTTTTTAGGCTCAGCCAATTAGTACTGGCCAGTGGGTCAGAAGAATGCTGTAGACCTGGGAATGACTAGCAGTAGCAGCAAAACCTCAGGATGTCATGAAGTCACTTGCACAGACTTTTATATACACCCCGCTCTAGTAACAGGATGATTACATGACTATGGAACAGCACTTGCCTATCCCTTATCTGAAAGGTCATCATTCTAAAACACTATTGGCCAGTTGCTAGCCAGTTAGCATTTGTTAATACATTAACAGATGTTGAAATGAAGGCAGGTGCTGCATCAAGAAAATGCTGCCTCTATAGGTCATAAGGATCAATAATGCACAAATCATTTAACAGGTTTATATGGTTTGGGATCCCACATTTTTTATGGTTGTGGTGGGGGGAGTCACTGATGAGACTATGTGCATATTTTCTTCCCCTCTCTGAAGATTCAGTGTTGTCATCAGTGGTAGTCCCTCGATATGAGGGAAACAGTCTTCTGGTAAATAGGGAAATCATCTGTGAGTCCACAGATAACCAAGGAGGCTGATCTGAGATCTGCATGTTCAACTGCAGATGTGGCAAATAGTTCTGGGAGGAAGAAGCAGATCCTGGGAATGTTGGGTCTCAGCCCTTTCCCTTCATTTTTCTTGTTTATCCACCTCCATAATGAGATGAGTTTGCTTGAAATGACTGATGCCTTGTCATATATCATGGTGCCATTGGGGATGATTCAGTTGGGTCTCTAACATCAATTGATATCACATTTCTTCAGATTGGCCTTCAAAGTGACCTTATATTTCTTTTTTTGCCCACTTCTAGAGCAGTGACCATTAGTGGGTTGGGGGAATAGAACTGCCTGTCAGGCGTCCTTATGACATGGCCTGTCCAGTGAAGCAGGTATTGTATAAACCTAGTTTCAGTGCTGGCATTGTTTGCATGAGCTAGAACACCAGCATTCATATTTCTCTCCTCCAAATTTATATGGAGGGTTTTCTAAAGACATTGTTGATGGTGACATCGTAAAACTTTCAGATATTTCTGATATGTCATCCAAGTGTCATACCCATACAACAGGGTAGGGATGCCAACAGCCTGATAGGTGTTACGTCTAGAAGGTCTCCCCAAAAGACAGAGTTAGAGTCTGTTAAAAAAGCAATGGGCAAACTGGAAGAATATATCATGCTGCTGTGAGCCAAATAATGCCCTCAGAGCTCTTGCTAGAGTGGAACCACAAGCTAACAGGCACTGCCAAGTGAACAGTATTGAAGTCCAATCTCTGAGCCAATTCAGAGCTCTCTGTATTTGGCATTTTCGATACTTGCAGATCAATATAAAGTGTATGGCAAAATATGCAGAGTTCTGCACTACCCCGCAAGAGGTAAACTTCATCCAGTACTTTAAAATCTATTTCTTATCTTTCTTTTTCTTTTTTAGACACGGCTGTGTAGTAGCATGAGTGAGTGATGTTCTCAGAACACCTCATGTTGGCTCAAAACTGAGAGGATTAATGAGCCAGATAAATGATTCTAGTGCTTTCTTCCTTTTTACGTTTGCTACTGTAATAATAGCACCTTCAGTTCAAACTGTCTCTGTGTTAAGCCATGCAGTGCCACCACCTTAGCAGGGAGTAGGGCTGGTAGGGGTTAATGATTAAGGAAGGGAGAGAAAGCAATAAACACCTTAGTAGGGGTGTGTGGCAAACACAGCAAGCCTATGTGATGGTTGTGTGTTTGCTTAGGGAAAAAAGGAAATGAGAAGTGTGTACGGTCTCAGGCCTGGCTGGTAGCATGCATGGGAGAGAGATTGGCAGACAAGGTTCTTTGGTTAGATGTGATATTTTTTATTAGACCAACTAAATAGTTGGGAAAATTGTTCTTTGCAAGCTTTCAGGCACAAACATCAGTTGTGAGAGGTGTTAAAGGCCTAAGAGTCAGAGCAATCAACATGGCAGGCCCTGACTGTGCCTGGAAATAAATTGCTTATAAGTTGCTTATATCCCCCCCGCACAGATGTATTAAGTCATCTAAATGGAAGCTGAACCTTTCACACTTTGGGTCTCTGTATCCCATTTGACTTCTCTGGCTGTGATTTACGGGATTCCCATATCTCCAGGACTGTGTTTGTCTTTGGGTTTACTGGGCTGATGGGATCCTGGATTTCAGAATCAATTTCTTATAGTCAGTGGTGTGTTGTCAGTCAAGTTCACAAAATGCTGTAATCTAATGGTAGAATCTCTCACAATATACAGTTCCTCTGCTCAAACTAATTGAAGATCCTGGCAGCTCTCCAAGAAGCCTTATTATAGTTCTTTACATTCTTACAGACCAGTCAGAGCGCCTTCTCATACTGCAGCACTGGTTTGGGTACCAGTTACACCTTATCTCCTCCATTATCCAGATAACTACATTTATTTGTGCAATGCAGTGGCTAGAGCTGAGATGGGCATATACATGTTCCTTTCCCCAGAGGACAATGAAGTCCAGGACCTCAGCAGAGGATCGCACTGAAGCATGAAGCGTGAGTGCTCAGTAATCAGGACTACGACACAAGTATGTGAATTCCCTGTAAGCTGGAATCACAAAGAACAGTGTCTGGCTGTGTGCTGGCATTCAAATGGGAAGCTGCCATCTGGTCAGAATGACCCTGGAGCAGTAGAGGGCACACAGGTAAACAGGGAGGACGGCAAAAGTACACAACAAAGCCATGTGGGACACCAACAGGAGGTCTTGGCAGATGTGCGACGGTCACATCAGGATGGTGCTATCTCCACGTCTACTTCACTGAGGATAAGTTCATTCCCCATCTCAATAAATACTGCTTTAAAGCAAATAATAGAATATGTTAAGACACCAAGTGATTCTCAATAAAATTTTGTTGCAGTTGAAAGGTATTCAAACCTGAAATAAGATAACCCAAAACAAATTGCAGGTGCAGACAAGCCTTTGATCAGCCAAACAATGGGTCACTCTTGCTTTTGAAAAAAACCCTACTCTCATCCCTGAAGCCAATGGCCCCAGGATGTCTGACAGTGGTAATCTCTTAGATACTCTTCAGGAATCTTCTTCAGGCTGTTAAGGGCAACTGTAAAGTCCTTTTGCATTGCTTCAGAGAGGGACCAAGATCTGTCCCAAGGTTCAGTTTGTTAGAACACAGTCTAATAAACATATTTGTCCTTTTAATATTAGATCAAATATTCAGCCACACCAAAATCAGGATAGGATGCTTGAATGTGACTTATAAATGCACCTGGAAAAAGGACTGCAGTTTAAATTCTGATACAAATATTCTCCTTTCAGAGTCAGAAACATATTGTGCATTTGTGGTGAAGCCCTTACTAGATCTGGAAACATAGTCTCCTTACAAGGAAAAACAGCATTTTCCCTCTTTTGGCCACACAGATGGTTGAACTATGGATCCTATGACCCCAGCTGACTTCCTGCCCTTCAGGCGGGGGGGGGGGGGGGGGTGCGCTGGACTCAGTGATCTTCCAAGGTCCCTTCCAGCCCTAATGTCTATGAAATCTATGAAACTCTCCTGAAAGAAAAGAAGGTTAGTCACTAAGATCTAGATCATAATTTTAGGAAGAGCCCTGGGAAGCGGGGAAGGTGTTTGATCTTAAGTGCCCCACAAAAAGGCCCAGCAGGCATTAGGATTTAGACAACCACCCCCATCACAATTCTGCTCCTGCTCTTCCTCTGCTCAAGGTGTTCACAGAAAATAGAAAATGGCTTATAACAGCTGTAAATTATTAGCCTTTTCCTTCTGTCTCTTCTGAAAGTTCTGTTTCTTTTACAGAAGTTGTACAAGCTGCACCTACCACTCATGTCAAAGTTCAAGGTACCCAGAGCGTGCCCCCAGACTAGAAAGAATTAGTGTACCACAACACCACCAGACCATGATTTAAGTTCTGGTACCAAGAGTCATCTCAAGCAATCTCCTTTGGGAGCAGCTTGCATTATTTCTTGTCTCTGCTAGATGCATACTAGCTTCCCATCTGTTTCTAACCCTGCCCCTAAAAGGTCCTGACTCCTGACCACAGGACAGCCATCACCATGCAAGGGGTGGGGGAGGAAGGCCTTCTAGGAGTTTGACAGCATTTCACTAATACACTTCAGCAATTAAAGAATCAAGTGGCTGATACTATTTTCTTTTTGTATATTTTTCAAATATACATACAAAAAATAAATAGAACTTGAGGCAATCAGAGCAACTAATTTAGAAAAACATGTACTTATAAATAGTCTGGTTCTTGGTTTGAATTGATTGCACTGCAAAAATCACTGAACTGAGCCAGAATACCCACTTTAGAAAGATCAGTTAAATAAACCAAATCTTGTCATCCCCCTCTCTTTCTTACACACCCACCCACCCATTCACCCACCCTGTATGGGTGCAGAGATATTAAAACAGCATTAAATATATGCTATAAAATAGCATACAACTTAAATGCACTCAAACCATTGAAATACATAGGTAAGAATTTTGCTTTCTCCAGAATCTATTCCTGTATCTTGTCTAGGTAGAATTATTTTAAAGCCTGAGACAATCTCTTTCATTTTATTGCTTATACCTGATACATTTTAATCAACCAACCCTTGGGCCAAATCTTCATCTGGTGTAATTCAGTGCAACTTTGCTGAGACTGTTGGTTTATTCCCACTAAGAACCCACTTCTTTGACCTGTCTCCCCTGGCACTATACAATGTTAAAGGATTTATATTTGTATACAAGGATGTTAGAAAGCATTATATTGATTAACCTCATTATTCTGCAATATATTATACAGCCTGTTATAGAATGTATTATTGCTGGTAACTTTTACGTGCCAAATAGGAATCAATATTCCTCAGATGAACTGTTCTGGTGAGCCAAGAATTTTGTTTCTTAAAGGAAGGGCATACTATCTCTCTTAGGTACTGTTGTGCTACCCCATTATGCTTGTGTTTGAGATTCACACAATCTTTAGGGTATTTATAAAACTCAAGAGGTAAGGAAGTGCTATATTCCAATTTACACATGGGGAATTGAGGCACAGAGCTAATCAATAACTTAACTAAGATTACACAGAAAGATTGAGCCAGAGCAGGAAATGAAAGTGGGTCATGGTCAAGGGTAGCACTCTTGGGTAGCACATAACTGGAAGTGTTCAAGAGGAGTTTGGACAGCCACTGGTCGGGGATGATGTAGGCAAAGCTATGCCTACATTCTACTATGGGTATTTCCCATGCTTCTGGGCTTTGCTGGTTGCCCCCTTCTCCCACACTTTCCTGTTACATGTGTCAGGGTGTTGAAAAGCCTTCCTCAGAGGCACTGGGTGTTGGCTGCAGCCAAGGCTGGGGACCATGACTGGGGTGCGCTAATGGTCCTGCTGGGGCCAAAGCCAGAGGCTCCTGGCTGCAGGGTCTTGCCTCTCCACTCAGGGTCAGACCGATCACTATGTATTTGGGGTCGGGAAGAAATTTTACCCCATTGGTCAGACTGGTCTGGACTGTTAACGGCCTTTTATAGAAGCAGGTTGTTGGCTGACAAGGTTCCCCTGCTTTACATGTGGCAGGTTAGGGTGTTATGTTTTGCATTGTGTCAGGGCTGAAAGTAGTTTTAGGTAGAGTTTAGATTATGGATTTGTATTGGTTGGTTTGGATAGGGAGGATCTTGCCTCAGGCAGGAGGTTGGACTAGATGACCTCTGGAGGTCCCTTCCAGCCCTATTTCTCTACAAATCTATCATTCTTCCCCTCCGAGCCATGCTATAAACCTGCACATACTGGAACACACTGAAGGTGGGAGAAAAACATTCAATGGTTTTACAAGATCTGTCTGCCTTTTACATTAAAAAGTACTTACTAGATAATATGTGGCTATATCACATTCATCTGCAGCGTTTCCTAGGCATGAGAAATATTTGGCTAAATGGGGTTTGGCTAATTAGGGAGCCAACTTACGTGTCCTTTTCAATCAGGTAATGCAACTGTGTATCTGCTGAAAGAGGGTTTTATTGCAGTCTTTTGTGTCAATTAACTAACAGAATGGAATTCATTTACATCTTTCACATTAAAAGTATTAAGCCAGGTGCAAACTGACCCTCTTATGGCAAACATTTTCCTTAGACCCTGCCCCCCTCCAGTTCATTTAAGATTAATACCAACTTCCCTACTGCTACCTGGCAGAGGGTATGCGAACAGCTTTCTACTTGGCTGCTACTGTGTTGAGTTTCACCCTCCAAGTATACTGAATCTGAATTTGGACTCTTTCTTCACTTGTCAGGTGTTGAATACTACCACCTATCATCAAATCCTCCTACTCAGTTATTGTCAGCTCACCTTCTGGAGTATTGCTGCAATATATCTCCACTGGGAAGCTGCTTTAGTGTAATACACCCTTCTTGCTTTATAAGATGTTATGATAAAAGAAAGAGAGAAGGAAAGGCTTTGTATAACTCAAGAAAATCCCTTTCAAGAAATGAGAAAGATGCTGACAAATTTAGTTAAACTACAGTATAAAAATTATGTTGACATCAGGAGAATACATCTTGACATTAAATATGCTGTTTCTCTATAATAATATAAAATGTTTAAAGTCCATCTTTCCAAATGCAGTTTCTGTGAAAAAAATAAAGATAAATAGAAGCTATGTTGCAGAAATAAATCAATCTGGCCCCCTTGAAAAATGCAACACTAATATCACAGGCTCCTGCAAGGAGCCCTCTTAAATATCACAGGCTTTTGCAAGAAACCCTCATGTTTAACCCTCTTAAATATACTCATGTTGCAGTTCAGCTAAAAAAAACCCTCTCTTTTTCTGAGGGCTAACTGAGAGCCACAATAGTGATCTGAGGACATTCAAAAAAGGGAGTTAGCACATCATTGTTCCCTGTGTAGAAGTAAATTTGCTGGAAGCTGCAGTATTGTCCAACTCTACTGACATTAGAACCACATGGATCTGCCTAGCTCAGAGGTCAGCAACATATGGCCCACAGAAATACTGGATCTCACCTGTGAAGGTGAGTTTTGCCTGTGCTCATGCCCATACCTGCACCCACGATCATACTGCTGCTGCTTCTCCCTGCTCCTGCCTCCCCCAGCTGTGGCACGGATGTAGCTTTCAGCTGGAGCAGAGCTGTGCCAGGGCCAGGCGGCTTCCAGCTGCACTCAAGCTGCAGCCAGGAGGTGGGTGATGGGGGGGAGCAGGAAAAGCAACAGCAGCAGCACAGACACAGCTTGCAGCTGCCCAACTCTGGCACAGCTCCCCATTAGCTGGAAGCTGTGCTTGCTTTTCAGCCAGGGAGCCAGGGCTGGGAGAAGTGGTGGCAGCATTGGCACACCTCCCAGCTGTCTGGCCCCAGCGTGGGTGTAGGGTAAGCTCCCCACCCCTGATGTGTCACCCAAGCCACCTGGGCCATGTTGGACCTAAGCCAGGTTTTCTGACCTGTGACTTGTAAAAGGTTGCCTGTTGCTGGCTGGTACTCACCTCTCTAACTTAACTTACAAAAATAATTTTTACATGAGCCTCATCTGCCATGTTGCCTTATGGCAATTGCACATGTGATGGGGGTTCTATTCTGTGCCCCTGAAGTGGGGGTTTTTTAATTTAAATTTAGGGGTTTCCATCACTGTTAAGTGAGGGGTCCAATCCTTTTTTTGGTTTTTTGTTGGAGCCTTTCTGTAGCCAGAGGGGTGAGCTGCTAGCAGGTTGAGCAGCTCCTGAGCTGCATGGGGCCCTGGTCCTTCTCTCTGTGGTGGCACCCCCAATGGGGCTGGCCAGGTGGGCTGCTAGTGGCCCAGGTGCTGCCCCACCTTGGGGAAGAGTTGGATCGGGCTGGGTGCTGCCTCCAAGCTGGGGCAGCACCTGGCCTGCTAGCAGCCCACCCAGTGGCTCAGGGGGTGCTGCTGCTCTGGAGGAAAGGACCAGGGCCCCCTGCAGCTCAGAGGCTACTCAGCTCACCCTTTAGCTGCGGACAGGCTCTGCCAAGGAAAAAATAAGAAGGATCAGGCCCCTGCTGAAGACGGAAGTTGTGAGGGGCCCTGTACTTTTTTTTTGTGGAGTCTGCCCGTCTCTCCTGTTAATGGGGGGCAAGCTGATTGTTAGCTATGTCAGGATGTAGTTTAGTTTGCAAGGATGCAAACTCATTTAAAACTCCCCAAACTCCTGCATGTGTACAGCGTGATGCCATTAAGCCACACAAAGTGACATTTTCATCACACGTACATGATACTAGCATCACATGTACAAGCACCCATAGAGACAGCCTGCATTGTTCAGTCTAGGTGAGTTATTTTAGACAAAGGAAACAATACCAACAACAACCAGAAATGGTCTCTATAATAGAGATCCCGATGTGTATAAGACTGAGTACAAACATCTACACAGAAAATTTGCTGGCTTTAAGTTAGCAGTAAGTGACATCACTTCTTTCATGACGAGGGTACAGTTGTGTATATATGTAGACTATCCCTTTGTGAGAGCAAATTAGTTCTTGAATTAGTTCATAGGACGTATCCTCCAACACAGATCAGGATGCCCAATTAATTTTTAAAGGTGCTTATAGGAAAAGTATCATAAATAGCCATAATGTAAAATGGTGACTGTTTTCACATTCTTTATGCAAACAGGAAATTGAGTCTAATTGTCTCAAGTGGTTTGCATACAAGGCTATCTGGCAAGAAACAAGTCAACATGCTGCCAAAATTCATTGCCCTTAACAGGGATCCAGGCTGTAGCCATATTGATCTAGAGGCAAAAGGAATCAGAACTCGTGGTACAGCTGATGTCTTTTTATTAGATCAAGTAGATTTTTGCACAAGAAAATTCTATATGTGCAAGCTTTTGGGCACAAGCTCCATTCTTCAGGCATAGGAGAAAAGTTTGTAAAAATTCTCCTAGGTAGAAATCAAAGTTCGTATTTCACAGGAGAGTTGAAGTTGTGGTAAAATCTCCTGTTTGGAACAGCTCATTTTATGCAGACTAGGCTCAGAGAAAAGTTGGAATAGTCTGTTTACTTTGAAGTTGTTTGGTGGTAAGCAGAGACGAACTGAGCAGGGTGTGGGATCTGGGGCAAATCAGCCTGTGTGGGGCCCTGCCTCTGGATACGAGGAAGGTGACAGCGGATTTGGTGGCGGGGGGTTGTCAAGCAGCTGAATGCGCCAGATTTGGTGGTGGATTCAGCTGGGGGGAGGAGGGGAGGGTGTCACTGCGGCCATGCCACCCAGGTCCACAGGGCCCCCCAAAGCACGGGGCCCAGTGCAGTTGCCTCGATTCCCTCCCCCTCTGCCAGGGACGGCCCTCGTGGCAAGTAGGATGTTGAGTCATATTTCCTTCTGGTTAGGATGTTTTATATTTCACAGAAGAGTAAAAAGATGGAATGCTCTTCTAGGCAGGAATTTCTTATGGGGTATGATATCTCTGCCCTCTGATAATGCAAATTACCTTGAACAAAGGCAGGAGCAGGGTCTCAAGTGGTAAAACTTTCTTCCTCCTTGTAAAATTATAAAGATTTCATTTTTTAAAAAAATCGGCTAAAATGATCCATCTTCCATGTGTCAGGTATCCAGGTTGTAGCCATATTGGTCTAGAGGCAGAAGGAATCAGAACTTATGGTAGAGCTAATATATTTTATTAGACCAACTAAATTTTTTCCAAAAAAAATTTCTTTTTTTGTAAGCTTTTGGGCACAAGCACCCTTCTTCAGGCATAGGAGAAAATATTGTACAAATTCTCATAGGTAGAAATGAAAGTTCATATTTCATTGGAGTGTTCATATTTCATAGGAGAGGTGAAGGTGCTGGTACCCAAAAGCTTGCAAATAAAGAATTTTGTTTGCAGAAATATAGTTGGTCTAATAAAATGTATTACATTCATTCTTTTCAAAGTGAAATTGTGTTTTTTTTCCACTAATTCAACTGTTTTAGTGGAAAAATATATAAATTTTTCAGTAACCAAAAATACCTCCATATTCCCCATGGAGAATAATGACCAACCGGAGTACCAGTGAACTTAATGGGAATTTTGCTTTTGACTTCAGGTACTCAGGTACTCAGGCTGTAACTAAAGGCCATCTAGCCTGGCAGCTAACAACCCCATCATGATGCTGCTGATATCAGATCAAAATTATCAAACACCTGTGACCCAAATGCAAAAGGACCAGTGTCAAAGAACGAAATAATTCACTGGTCCATGCAAGTTAGCACCCTTTCCCTGAAACATATGTTCTCAAGTTCTTTTAAACTCCTTTAAGCTCAGGCTCCCTTTCAGCTTCTTATATGCTATACCAATGTCTAAGGAAATACAAGGAGGAGGAATTTGCACTTCAGAAAGATGGAAAAAGAAATAGAAAAAAGATAAAAAAGGTGGGGCTGCTTTGACCTATACTCATTTCCATTTTTAGTGTATAAATTAAATCAGGTTATTCTCGGGGCTTGTCTATATAGGCAGGTTAATGGACAATAAGCTAAACTGGTAGTTTACAGCCCTATAGGTATTATGCAGTGAATTTCCATGTAGGCATTCTTCGAGCAGGTTAAGAGTGCCTCAGTCTGAAGGAGCTTACTCTGATTTCAAAGTGAAGGAAGTTACCTTGTACTACTACGTATTAAGTTTGTACCTGCTGCACTGCTTCACATAGGTTGTCTCCTGAACAGGAAGCAGCATGTTTGTGCAGGTGGGCTAAGTAGCTGTGTTTTGTGACAGGGCTAATTAGTCTACTTAGAGAGGGCAAGTGTATAGTGCAGTTGAGTGTGTTTGAGGCAAATGCCTTAAAAGCATTTATATGGGGTATTAATGTGAAGTAGTTAGCGCACTGTGCCTTGGTATGCCCTGACTTAATCTCCACTAACTTCTCCTGTAGACAAGCCCTCAGCTTTTGGGCTTTTCTTCCACTGGTGTAAACTCAGTTGCACTGATATATAAAGGTCTACTCTGTCCACATGATGCAATTCCTTTCATGGATGTAACTGAATTGCTATGGCTATCTTAGTCTTGTTGGAATATTACATTAGCTCAAGCCAATATGAGTTACCATATTTACTGAGGTCAAAGAGGCAGAGATTGTAGGGAGTGGGAGAGAGGGGCAGAGGCCGTGGTGATCTGAAGTGGGGGAGTGTAGGTGTGGGGAAGGCAGGAAGGCTGCAGGGGGAAGAAGTAGAGGGGGCAGAGGGCAAGAAGCCCCTTAAGATACCTGACCCACCCAGCCACTGCTTTCCTTGCTGTAGCAGTGGGAGAGGGACAAATTTAAAACAACCATCTAATAATTAGATTCTATACCTGGAGAATTATAAGAAATGTACATATTTTCCATATGCAATATCTAATTATTTGGGGTCATCTTAAATTCAGGGTCAGCTTAGATTCAAGTAAATACAGTAATCTAATGTTCAGTCAAAATTTGCTCAGAACCAGCTTGTAGCCATTTCTCTTGGTGCTAGGATTGTCCTACTGCACATTGAGGTGATGGGAAGAAAATAAAAGTTATCTGAACATTTTTAAACTTGTTCTTGATGTCAGACCTCTCTGTCAATCTACTTTCCATTTCAAAGATATAAAGTTAAAAATTCTTTAAGACTATACTTTTATTTAAATGTATCCTGATTTTCCCCAACAGTGTGATTATATGTAACTATATTGCTCCCTTTCTTTAAATGGAGTATCTAATCAAAATATTTTACATGTTAAAAAAACCCCAAGGATTAAAAACACCCCTTCTCTATTAAAAAGGTATAAGTACAGCCACATATAAATATTCACATCAAACAAATGAATTAAAAGTAAATTGTCCCTCCTCTTAAGTCATATAAACTCAAACATGGGAGCTTTGAACTAAGAAGCAGCACTGGCTATATTTAATATAATTTGACCTTACTTTGACTGCCAGCCCTTTTTATAGATAAAACCTCAGAGCTCTAGAATAAATAAATAAAGCACATTCTAAGCACACTAGCACGCTGTATCATCAGTGAAACAACCAATAATAATCTGATAATGGAATTGAATTCCTAACCTCTAACTTCACTTGGCTATTTTTTTCTATTTACTTTAGTAAAAAAATCTCTTTTCCAGATAAAATGTAACTGAGTGTTCTGGCCTATTAACCTTCCCCCCAAACATGCTGGTGCAGAAATGAAACATTTTTTTCTCCAAATGTTATAATTTTCCATCATTTTTTCCCTTTTGGGATCAGAGGGGTCAAAAGTGGTTCGACATGTACTGAAAATGCTATTCATTTATTTTTTAAGGGAGAAGGCAGCGTATAATGCCAGGTTACTAATCCATTAGTGTTCTTTCCCATACACCCCCAAAGACACATGTCCAAATGATAATACACATACCACATTCTCATTTTTTCCCTGTGAAATCAACAACACGGTAGAGCATAAATAACATGCTCAGGAAATAAAAGTGTGCAGTGGTTATTTAAGTGTTGAACATGATCCAGCACTCACTGAAGTCAATGAGAATCTCTCTCTCAATGTCAGTAGACAGTGGATCAGGCCTGTGGGTAGTTCCTGACACTACAGGTTAATAAAATATTAACCTATATTAATAATGAAGAAATATACACTTCTGAGGTCATATTTTGGAGTCCTTAGTCAGTTACATTTACACTGTATTGTTCTGATTAAATCTTTTCTTTCCTCTAAAAGAATCATAAAAATTGCATTCAGTTTAAATGCAGGGTCAATGTATAATCAGTCCCCATGAAAATTTGACTTGTACCTGCAGCATTTTAGTGCATGTTTCCAAAATACCAGGTCCAAGCTTTTTTTTTTTTTTTTTTAGCGCAGGTTTTATCTTAGTAATTCTAGTGCATGTAAACCTTCTGGTTCTTTCTTTGATTCTCCTATGGGATTTTGAAGCTTAATAGCAGTTCTAGGTCTTTATTTGTTCTTACTCAATTATATTCAGGGAAAAAGCTGTTTTTCCTAAAACTGAACCTGAAAATGTGGGGTTGACTTATAATCAGAACAGTATAGTAACATCCCCATTTTCAAGCAGTTGATTTGGGAGCAGGATTCCTAGTAAATCCCCCACTTTCCATATAACCGCAGGGACTACCCATTCTTGAACGAGAGGGTTTGGGATCAGAGATATTCAGGAGAAGAGAAGTGATAATTTTCATAAACATCACAACCCTTTCTGCCCTTCCATAAAATGTTTATCATATTTCCAATTCCTTAGGGACAAATATCAAACTACCTGTATGGATACTTATATGGCTATCACTGCAATATTTAAGCAAAAAAATATTTGTGTATCACCCAAGTAATATGAGAAATCAAGGTGCACGTATGCTGGAGATGGAGGGGGAAAGATGCATAGCATATTTACAACTCTGTAACCTGCTTCACGGGTTTAAATGTGGAGCAGACGCATGACATACGACCATATACCAATGTAAGCTATGCAACTATACCAATGTAAACACATGCATACCTATCACCAATTCAAGCACATACACTATACACCCCAAAAGTTAGACACAGATCACTAATTCATATATCATGCACACAATGACATATATACATATATACACATATATATACATATATACACACACATACAACCCACCTATACATACACACAGGTAGGTTCCTAACTTGGATGGTACACTGTGTATGTGTGTGCTTGGGGTACCTGGGATACTTGGGGGAAGGTTCAGGTGAGAGAGAGAGAGAGAGTTAAAGTGTAGGGAATGAAAGCTGGCAGAACTGGGATTAGAACGGGTGGACTACAGAGAAGCTGACTGAGGAACTGACACTTGGGTTTACTTAAGGTAGACTGGGGCTGGAAACTGAGGCAGACAGCTGAGATATTGGGGAAGGGGGCAGATAAATGGTGGCAAGGAGGAGACAGCCAGGATAGAAACTGAGGCAGAAACCTGGTTGCTCAGGGGAAAAAGGAAAAGGCAGTGGGGATAAAACAATGGCAAAGAAACAGGGGGGTTGGAGGCAGAGAGGTACTCAGGACAGGTCTTGGAGGTGGCAGTGAGCCAGAAGCAGGAGAGGGAGAAATGAGACAGAAGTTAGAGGGACGAGGAGCAGAGATTGGGGCAGGACCAAACCATAGTAAAGTAAAACCCAACTTAGGGGTCCAAATAACAGTTTTATTAAGAAGACACACTACACAGCCCCATGAAGTTATTGGTACACACACACACACACACACACACACACACACTGGCAGCAGGAGAAAGAGACTCAGTAGAAGGGCTGGAGTCCAGGTAGGGAAGAGAAGCAGAGCGCAAGTCCTTGGTTGAAGAGGGGGTGGGAGGTGATAGCTACCTATCCAGGCTGGAAAGGGGTCTTTGTCCAGTAGGTGTTGTCCAGAGGGGGGTCGCCGGCAGGGCCTCTGGGTGGATAGGTGGTGTGGCATGGTGCTGGTCCAGATGGAGAGGGCGTCCCACTGGGTCTGTCCTCACTGCCCCTTTTTATAGGGGCAGACCTTGTGTAACCCTAGTGACAGGAGGAATGCCCAGGCAAGGGTCAGCCCCTGGTGTACTGAGCATGTGTGCTCCATGCAGGGATGTGCAGTTTCGGGTGTCTGTAATGGTGGGGTACAATGGTAGAGTTGCTGGTTCTGCAGGGTCTTTCATAGTTTCATAGTTTCATAGTAGCTAGAGTCGGAAGGGACCTAGGTAGATCATCTAGTCCGACCCCCTGCCTTGGCAGGAAAGAGCACCGGGGTCAGATGACCCCGGCAAGGTGCTCATCTAACTTCCTTTTAAAAATCCCCAGGCTAGGAGCCTGCACCACTTCCCCTGGAAGCCGGTTCCAGGCCCTAGCCGCCCTGACTGTGAAGTAGTGCCTCCTAATATCTAATCTAAACCTTCCCTCCACCAGCTTGTGACCGTTATTCCTGGTCACTCCTGGCAGCACACGGGGGAACAGGGACTCCCCCAATACCTGCTGATCCCCCCTGACCAGTTTGTAGCAGGCCACAAGGTCCCCCCTTAACCTTCTCTTGTGGAGGCTAAACAGGTTCAGGTCCCGTAGCCTCTCCTCATAAGGCCTGCCCTGCTGACCCCCGATCATACGAGTGGCCCTCCTCTGGACTCTTTCCATATCGTCCACGTCCCTCTTGAAGTGTGGCGCCCAGAACTGGACGCAGTACTCCAGCTGCGGCCTGACCAGTGCCGCATAGAGGGGGAGGATCACCTCCCTGGACCTGCTTGAGATGCATCTGTGGATGCATGACAGGGTACGGTTGGCCTTCTTGACTGCCTCCCCACACTGCTGGCCCATGTTCATCGTGGAGTCAATGATGACTCCAAGATCCTTTTCCGTCTCCGTGCTGGCAAGAGGGGAGTTCCCCAACCAGTAAGTGTGGTGCCGGTTCTTCCTCCCCATGTGCAACACCTTGCACTTATCAGTGTTAAACCCCATCCTATTCTCATCCGCCCACCGTTGCAACCTGTCAAGGTCAGCTTGTAGCCTATTGCACCCTTCTAGTGCACCCACATCCCCCCACATCTTAGTGTCATCAGCAAACTTGAACAGGGTGCTTTCTACCCCCTCATCCAAGTCACTGATGAAGATGTTGAACAGTGCGGGCCCGAGGACCGAGCCCTGCGGAACCCCACTGCCCACGTCCTTCCAGGTCGAGAAGAACCCATCCACTACCACCCTCTGGGTGCGGCCCTCCAACCAGTTAGCGACCCATTTGACTGTGTGGGCATCGACACCACAGTCTCCCAGCTTTTTGATGAGGACAGGGTGAGAGACAGTGTCGAAAGCCTTCCGGAAGTGCAGAAAGACTACATCCACAGCAACCCCTGCGTCTAATGATTTGGTGACCTGATCGTAAAAGGCCACCAGGTTGGTCTGACAAGACCTGCCACCGATGAACCCATGTTGGTTGCCCCTGAGCATGCATTCCCCCGCAAGGCCCTCCTGGATGTGTGCCAGGATAATTTTTTCAAAGAGCTTACCCGGGATTGAGGTAAGACTAACTGGCCTGTAATTTCCCGGGTCCTCTTTTTTTCCCTTTTTGAAGATAGAGACCACATTGGCCCTCTTCCAGTCCTCCGGCACCTCACCAGAGCACCACGAGTGCTCATAGAGCCGCGCCAGGGGTCCCGCAATGACCTCGGCCAGTTCCTGTAGAACCCTAGGGTGAAGATCGTCCGGACCAGCGGACTTGAACACGTCCAGCCTCTCCAGAAGTACCCTAACTAACTCCTCGCTAACCCCTGGCCCAGGCGTGTCTCTCCCGGGGCCCGAGGGGGGCCCAGTAGGGAGGTGGCTGAACTGGTCCCTACTTAGGAAGACAGAGGCAAAGAAATCGTTAAATATGTTAGCTTTGTCATCTGGCATGACGACTAAGTTGCCCATCGTGTCCTGCAGGGGCCCCACATTACCCGGGACCCTCTTTTTACCCGCTTTGTATTTGAAGAAGGACTTCTTATTGTTCTTAATCCGGGAAGCTAGTCCTATCTCCATCTCTGCCTTGGCCTTCCTGACTGCCCCCCTACATCCTCGGGCGACTGCAACATAGTCCTTCTTGGTGATGACCCCATCCCTCCATTGGGTGTATGCCTCCCTTTTAGCAAGGAGACATTCCCGGATGCTCCTAGTGAGCCATGGGGGTTTATGTGCCCTCCTGCTCCCTTTGACCCTTGTTGGGATTACCTCCCTTTGGGCATGGAGGATCGTCTCCTTAAGGAGCAACCACTCACCTTGGACATCTGGCTCCCTTCCCCTCTGGGTCCTCAGCGCTTCCCCAACGATCCTCCTTAGCTTGTTGAAGTCAGCCCTCCTAAAGTCTAGGGCTGTTGCCTTGCTGCAGCCCTTTGCCACCTTACGCTGGATGGTGAATTCCAGCAAGCGATGATCACTGTCTCCCAGGTGGCCCATCACCCGCAGCCCCCTCACCAGGTCGTCACCTGTGGCCAGCACCAGGTCCAACAAGGCGTCTCCCCTGGTGAGGCTGTGCACCTCCTGGGTTAGATGGAGGTCCTGCACTCTGGCTAAGAACCGACGTGAGCGGTCAGACTTGGCTGACTGCTCTTCCCAGCAGATGTCTGGGAAGTTCAGGTCCCCCATGATGACCACATCCTTAGCCCTCACTGCCTCTGTGAGCTGACCTAAGAATTCCTGGTCGAATTTTGTCTTTCAAATGCTAGGTTCTTGTCTCTGTTCCTGGGTGAGGTCCACGGTTCCTGGATGAATCAATGCGAGGTGATGGCCTGGTTGTTACAGGCCATTCAGTAGAGGCCTGCTACCATTGTATTTCAATCACTCCCAATCACTCTCATTCATCTGGGAACCAATTTACATGGGAGGGGTACATGAATTATACGGTTGCAACACAGGGGATGCCCGGGCACAGGATACAAGATGGAGGCTTGACATATAAAATGGAAACTTGACATGACTTACACTAACTTATATATATAGACCTAAAACAGTAATCATATAATATAAAAGCAGTACAAACATAATTATCACTTATAAAACAGTGGCTATCAATATCACAATTGCAGGGAACTTATTTGCAAAGAGGGGAGAGAAAAATAAAACTTTCTACCTAAATTAAAATGTTAAAGCTTATCCTACATCTTAGCTTACTTATACTTATCTATAGGGAATAGAGAGGGAGAGAAAAAGTCAGAAATGGTTGGGGAAGGAGAGGTAATACATTTTAAAATAAATAAAAAAAAGAAAAACGGGGGGTTTTGCTACAGTGCCATTAGCCCAAATGGAGGTATGATACTAATTTCCTTGACAGCAGATCTTCTCCTTGTCCCTTCCCCTTTTCTTGCTGTTCATGTCTGGAGTTTGGGTTAGTCTCTTTAATAGGAAAACTAATACAGTTAGGTAAAGAACCTGCTCAGAAAAAGGGATCAGAAAACATTTGTTTTATTTAAAAGCTGTCAGGTATTTGCCGAAGTAAACCCTGGACTTGGGCCCAAGCCTTCTCTTTTTGGTCACAAGACTCATCTCATCAGCTACACTGTAATTATATTTATAGGTGAAAACAAGGGAGATATAGTGGAATATTGTATACCTCCTGCTTTACTGATGGATTTTTAAAACAGGGTTGTGAGTTTTTGTACTTTTCAAACCATGCAACTGTTGCTACAATGTCTGTACAATAGCAACTATTGTAGTTCAAGAGTCTTCTCCTCTTTGGCCCTTTGGAATAGCCTGCCTTCACTCTTCTGACCTTTGCAAATCTCATTAAAATGCATCTTTTCTCCCCTGCCTGCAGCTCAGTAGTTTTGACAATAGTTTGTGACTTGATTTGGGTCATGAACCCTGTGGATATTATTCCCCTTAAATAGCCTCAGAGCAGAAGTGGGGTTGTAAGCCACTTTGGCCAGGTGAACACATTACACTTTTTCTAGTTTAGGTGGTTGGAAACTGGTCTGTATCTGGTTTTATTACTTACTTGTAATAAAGCAGAAGTTTGGGGCATATAGACCAATTTCAAAATGACAGGGCAGTGGGGCTTATGAACTGCTGGGGTGAGGCAGTGCCATGGCGTACCCCACATTCCCAGCCTGGCTTGGCAGGGTACAGAGTGTCCCTCCCCTGTCTCATCTGAGCCCTGGGACCCTGCACTGCAGTAGCTCCAGGAAGGGGTCACAGGATTTCCGCCCCCTGGATCCAGTGCTGAATTCCTGGCTGAAGCCACTTATTCTTCAGATGCAAGGCCATGGCTGCATCCTGCTGTCCCTGGGTACTGGAGGCCCTTGCATCTGCAGAGTAAGCAGCTGTCTGGCAACTTGGTGCTGGCTCCAGGGACAAAAACCCTGCAAGTCCTTTCCAGAGCCATTGCTGCACATGGGTCCTGTCCAAGCCTAGGACCCTGCACTACAACAGCTCCCAGAAGTGTTCACAGGATTTTGCCCCCTGAAGCCAGCACCGAATTCCTGGCTGAAGCTGCTTACTCTGCAGATGCAAGGGGCTCCAGTCCCCAGGGAAGTTGTGGCAGGGAGCCATGCCCTTGCATCTGCAGAGTAAGCAGCTTCAGGAATTCATTGCTGGCTTTCGGAGGGAAAAATTCTCCAAGCGCATCCTGGAGCTGCTCTGGTGCTGGTCCTGGGGCTTGAGACAAGGGAGGGACATTCTGTGTCCTCATGACTGGGGCTGGGAATGCGGGGTGCGCCACTGGCACCACCTCCCTCCAGCAACTTACAAACCCCGCTCCTCCCCCACCTCTGTCCTTGCTGCGGTGGACTCCACACCTCTACCCTGGACAAAGCCCAGGGACCCCCATACCAACACACGGGGCAAGTATGCCTCCCTCTGCCGGCTGCCTGCAGCTGCCAGACAAATGACAGGGCAGGTTGGGGAGGCATGTGCCTGACAGCTAATCAGGGATGACACAGCTGCTCAGCTGGGCTTGGCTACCCTTAGTGATGTCTGGCATGCTGGGAGAAGTGCAGGCCCCCCTGCCAGCCTTCTGGCCTTGGCCAGTGCAGGATTTGCCTGCATCCCCCAACCCAAGAGTGAATATGAGTTCCATTTGCTACCAATCTAATCTACGCAGCATAGAGAAATCCACGCAGAATGGATCGATTCTGCCTCGGGCTTTTTGACTGTCTGAACTTAGCCTTTGAAGCTGAGCTCCAGACCCAGAAGTGTGGCCCCAAAAAGGCTGTGAACTATGATAGCTATTCATTTCTTTCACCCTCTGCTATTATTTAATACCCTAGTGACTGCATTTTGTTGTATGTTGTAAATTACACATTGTAAAATGTTCTGTGATATATGGAGTACAGTTTATTTTCATCCTGAGGGATCTCTGTTTTTCCATAAATAAATACAGATATATTTGCTATTTTTGTAAAAAAGTAAGCTATTACCCAGGTAAGGAAAAGTAAGGAAACCTGAATTATATTCTGCATGTGAGTCACTGCATGATCTACCTTGCATGTCTCCATTTTCCCATTTGTAAAATGAGGATAATACATAAATACTCATCTACCTTTTTAAAGGATTTTCAGGTTTACAGGTAGAATGTATTATGTAAATGCTCTTGAAAACCAGGTCTAACAAATCTGATTTTTTTTCTGGAATAAGCAAGGTATTAGGCTGGTTTGGAGCAGGGGAGATGCCAACAGTTTACCAAACTGTGGACTCATCTGTATGTGTGCTTTAATGTGCAGTAGCCTATTTTACTACCAGGGAGGGAAGTAAATAAGGCCAAAATTAGTAAATTATGTCCATAAGGGCTCCTACAGATGCATGGGGAGCCTGACCTGACATGTTGGAACTCCAACGTGTTGGAACAGTCTGTAGGAGCACAGAAAATGATGTACTCTGGTATCTTTCCATGTCACATGTATCAGTGTCCCTGCGCATCCCTGTGCTGAAAAAAGGGTAGAGCTGCACATTGAAATAAAACATATTTGATGAGGTTTAGTTCAAAGTGCCCTGCTGCCATTATTTCGGCATAGGGATACACAGAGATGGCGATACACATGATGTGCAAGTGCTTTCAATTAGTGTGGCTCACTAATTAAAGCACCTGGTGCTGTGTCCCAGAGCACATGTAAAAATGTCTTAAATTAGTAAATCAGGGTGGCCTCATGTGCATTTATTTAGTACCGTACATTGGAGGTACTAAATTTAATGCACATTAGGAAAAGTGCATTAAAGCACGTGTAGACGCACCTTGTGTTTGCAAGACTGCCTATGAAAACATGAAAAATTTAATAAGAAAGGTTAGTTGGACTGCAATGGTGGAAATTAGTATAGGGGACAGGGTAGGGGACAAGGAAGCTTTTCACTTTGGCAGCTACCAAAATTTCTAGGTGCCTGTAACTGCTATTCTAGGTAGGAGAATTTGTTTCTACTGTTGGCCTGCCCTTCCCCCCGCCACTTAATGCTTTTGATAGGATCCGATCCAAAACATACTAAAGTCAGCTGGAAAGTTACCACCTGTCTCTGTGGGTTTCAGAGCAGGCTGTGATTTCCCATTTTCTACATCCATAACTGCAAGCTCTTTGAGGACGGAGAGCAAGTCTGCTATCAGTGTGTATGGTGTCTAGCCCAGCAGTGATTGCTAAGCCCTTCCGGCGTTTCTGTAACAAGATAACTTTTAGGACACTAATCCATGATATTTCCATTTCTATAAGGCACTAATTACAAATCTTCTCTTGCATTACAGAATTTAGGATGCTAATTTAGGAATGCATTCCTCTCCTGCCCAGAAGCATGGTTTGCCGTATGACAATTATCTTACAATCATATATCTTAAAGCATTAAAAACACTGACAAGGACTGCCTTGGTTTCTCCACAATAACTTTACATTAGCTTTGAGATTTTTTTTGTGCTACATGAACTGTCTTCCTTCTTCCTCTTAAAAATGAGACAGGAAAATAGGACAAATTCAGTTCCCAGGGCCATCTAAGGATCCCAAACACTGTTGTCCTGCTGTTTCTTGGTTTGTGACAGGAGGAAACAGAATATCCATCTATCATAGGAGTGGAGGAAACTTTTACCTTAGTTACATGCAGTGGCTTGGGTTGTTACTTTCTGGGCTACTGCTGTTTCTTTTCAGAGAATGTGGATCAAATTTGTGACTAAATGCAAAAAGAGAGGGAGAGTGGGGAAAGAGAGACTACAATTCTTTTAAAATATTTAAGGCATTTTTCCTTCCAATGAAGTGGAAGGTGCTAGACTGAGACTTAGGAGCTACAGCCCTGTCACAGACTTACATCCTTTGACAAAGTTACAGAGAGACTGCATCATAGTTTAGGCTAAGGCAATATTTTGGAGTGCAGTGGCATAGCAGATCCACTTTAACAGAGCTCAGCTCTGAGCATGGGCAGCTTCCAACTTGTCTCATGCTGCCCCCACTGCAGCCACAGTCACTGGTTTCCCCACTTCTCCTCCCATCCGCCACAGTGCTGCTACCACGGCTTCTCCCCATGTGGCTGCTGCCTGGGCGAAGTTCCCTGTTGTCAGATGCTGCAGAATCACTCCTGTCTTGCTCTGTGGGCCAGATAAAATGACTGTAGATTGCTGGTCCCTGGTTTATCCACACCTGAACTAGCTTTTAACTAGCTACCTCAGGTACGGGTAACAGTGATCAGGGACAGAAGTGCAAGAAACGATTTAACCTAAATCAGTTAAGTATGATACTACATTCATCCAGGTTTATCTTAAACTGGTTTCAGCCATTTTGAAAGCACTTTATGCACACTGAATGTCTGTTTTATTACAGATTTAAACCAGTTTCTGATCACTTACACCAGTTTGTGTGTCATTTCTGTCCCTAGCCAGTGTGGCTGGGACAGCATGGAGTTAAGGTAGGCTATCTGGCTAATCATGAGCTCCATGCTGCTGCAGTTACCTTGCTAACAATACGCAAGCTTGCTAGTTTAAAGTTGCATCATGTATGTCTACATCATTTGCAGTCATGCTTTTGACAAGCAGCGTTACTTGCTTTTGCCTCAGTTGCTAAAAAACCAATGATTGCCTCCCTGAAATGTCTCTAATAAACTTCTAAAAATCTCCTTTTTTGGACTGATATTTACATTTGAAGATTTCAGCCAAAATTGTACTTCTAAAAGAACATTTAAGAATCTGAAAGAAAATATCAAGAAAGAAAATGGTTGAGCTATTTTGTTCCAGCTTTTACATCTGGAGTAGTGTATGGCAGGGGTTCTCAAACTGTGGGTTGTGACACCTGCAGGGTGTTGCAAGCAATTAAAAGGGGGCTGCAAACTTCCGAAGGGGTACGTGCGGTGGCATGTGGAAGCAGTGCGCAGTGGCAGCGTGGAGTCGTGGATGGTGGTGTGCAAGTTCCCCACCCCCTGCCACTGCCATCCAGTACTCAGGGGCTCAATATCACAAAGTTTGAGAACCCCTGGTGTATGGGATTGATCCTCAGCACACTGAGGGTAATTCCTAATAACTTCAGTTGGCCTCTGATTAGGTCCTCTAATATTCTAATATTATAAAAACCTAAGTCTGTCTGTTCATAACACTGTATTTACATGCTGACTGGCTATTTCCATCAGCCAATCAGACTGCTCAAAGCATGCGGGGGCACCTCCATGATCCGAAGCTGTGCCGAGGACTGGACAGGGGGTGGGGGAGCCGAGGCCAGCAGTGCCTCCACCCCACCCCCTGCAAGAGGCTGAACAGCAGCAGCATGGGGCGTTAGGTGGCGGCACTCCATCCCAGCCCCCTCCCCTTTAGTTAATATATAAAAGCCATAATTGTAGCCCAGATCATTGTTACAGATGAGATGGAGAATGGAGCTGAATTGTTAAAGAAGTCGATCCCAAGCAAGTTACAGAGGATGCACCCACAAACTGAAAGCAGAGCACTGATGAACACACATCCTGGTGTATTTGCCATGGCTTCATATAGCAATGTAAATTATGCTGTGATTAGAAACAGGCAGACTTGCAGAGCTTACCCAGCATACCTGGCTTATTCTCAGGCAGTGAGCAGATCCAAGTTTTTTGAACTCTTTAGGATGGATATGGAAAGGCATAACCTAAACCAGTGTACTTTAAGTCAGTAGGGTTTTACTCCCCATAATCTTGGCTTTTGATTGGGTGAGGTTACTCTGGTGAAGAGGTTTGTCCCATGCCTTGAGGCAATATCTTATAATTCAAAATGTTAATAGCTTATTTTAGTTATTTCAACTTCTGCAAACCTTTTGCAGTTAGTTGAGGAAAACTCCTATGTAAAAATCCTGTTACATCCTTTCCCCCGCTTTGCACTGGTGTTAGCAACTCAGGGAAATTTTGCAAATATATGGATTATTCCAGGCATATGCAGTCATTCTCCTGTGACTTGTTCAAACAAAGTTACCAGTTTGAATCAGTCTAGCCTTCCACATACAGGCAGTCCTTAGACTTACGACACAATCGGTTCCTGACAACTGCACCTTAAGTCGTAACATTGTAACTCGGAATCAATTTTCTCATAAGAAACAATGTTATAAATGGGGGATTTGTTCCTGAACAAAGGCCCAATACCCTATTTTCACCAAAAATACCCCAGAATTTTGTATTTGATCAATTATAGATGGATTAATATAGCTACATTAATATATTTATATTGTAAATAGCAATCATATTGATTTGGAAAGATTTCTTTGAGGTGATTTTGCTGGACTTTTTGAAGGGCTCCTGGTTGGACTTTTTGAAGGGTTCTTGGCTGGAGTCTTCTCAGGAGTCTTGGCTGCAGGTTTTTCCGGAGTCTTGTCTGCTTTTTTAAAGAAAGTGTCCAAGGAAGTTTGGACAGAGGTTCTCCAGGGAGATGAGTGACTCAGCGAACTTGTTCACTTGCATGGCATTGCATTGGATCAAGCGTTGTAAGTCAAAACTGATATCATAAAGTTGAAACAGGTTGTCAATTTATGAACGTTGTAAGCGTGAAATGTAACTTGAAGCGTTGTAAGTCAAGGACTGCCTGTATACGGTTTCCAGTAATTTCAAGCCACTCCAATTTGCAAAGTGATTGAAGGAAGTCCCACTTATTAAAGTGAGCATTGAAGTGAGGCAGCCTTGGAACTGGCTTTTGAAAAAGGAGACTAAAGTCAAGCCAACTGTACCATGGTTTGCCGAAGGAACACCATGAAAATACAGCTACTACTGTGCTTGTGGCAACTTAAGGTTTAACATCTGAACTGTTGTGGTGCAATAGGTAACTATCATTACAAAGGGAATCTCTTTGTATCTGTAACTTAGACTGTGTTGAGAGAAACTCAGCACCTGTAACAAGATGCAGAAGTCTTGTATTTGCATTGTTTCAGACACAGGTTTTCTTTAATTAAATTACTAGTAGCTGATAATGACTGGGGACTCAGAAAGGTATTCAACTTTCAGCTGAGAGGTAGGCAAAAGCACTCTATTAAATGAGCTCTTTCTCCTCCTGCTGGTCAGAGCCAAGAACTGTTGTTTATCATTACAAAAACAACCCCTTTTCTTCTTGCTTTGCTATTGTTTAGAGTCGCTTATGCCATTTAGAATCAGTAACTCATCAATTATTTTTTTCATAGGTAATATTTGGAACAAACAAGAAAATGGGAGGCTCTGAAGACTGGGAAAAATGCACAATTTAACCTGCTTTGAGAAAACTGCTTTTTAAATGAAATCATTGCTCTTGGTGGGTGCAGTATGGACCTCATCACAATAGTATCTGAGTGCCAGGGGAGGAATACAATGTAAAATCATTGCACTCTAAGCCACACGCTTATGTGAAACATTAGAGTGCTGACATACACTTTATCCTCATAGTTACAACAGTAGAAATGTTCAATATAGCTTAGTGCTTTGGGTTGGTGGTGAGGGATTTCAGGTAAAATAAGCAAATGGACTATTTGTATATTTAAGCCCAGTTGGAATGTCTAACAAAAAATTAGGAAAAGAGATGTTCATCATGGAGTAAACGGCATGTGGGAGACAAGCATGAGAGTGTTAGACAAGTTTGGGGCTCCTAGGGTAGATACAGAAAGTAGAGCAACAAAGAGGCATAAGCTATGAGTGAATACATCTGCCAACAGGTTAGTTATCTTCCAATTTTACTTGTAGTAAGCAGATGCCCAACATAAATTCAGTATTCTTTGTTAGGAAGTTGCTGACTGTTAGTGCACTTCAGTGCCTTGTAGGTCAATTTCAGATTTAAAGTCATCCCAGTGGCATAAAGTCTGGATATTTTCTTAGTGCAGCTTTATTAACTTTATATAGCCTAGTCCATGAACACAGGTGGTCACAAACAGCATGAAGATAACTGCCTCTTTCAGAAGTCTCAGCCTCATTTCCTGGAAACAGCTGTATATCACATATTTGGTCCAGATATGCATGATTAAAACTAATGCGCTCTGGTCTGCAATTATTACCAAAACAGAAACATCTTCACAAAAGTAATAGCACCTCACTTCTTCGAAGACTGTACAATGCTAATATGCTGCATAAAGATGGTGAGACTATGTGTAACAGTGCCATCTAATGACTTCCATCAAAACAGTGGTTCCTTTTAAGTTTAAAAGTGTCAAATTTTCAGTTAGCTTCTTTAAAGACATTTGTAAAATATGAAAGCATGTTAGCTTTGCTAGCCCAAAACTCTCTGTACACGCATACAGTATAGGTCTGATATGAGCTAGTCAGCACATGCCTGCAGTTGTTAAATATTCAACAGCAAGTATTTAATTTATTTAATAGCTTTATACACTGAATAGACACATTTGCATGTGTTACAGTATAATTAAGGATGTCTTAAGAGCCATGTATTCAAATCAGGGCCAGCAAACAGGCTGAGAAAAATTAAGATTCATGAAGTATGATTGCAAAAGATGGCTTGCAAATGACTGATTCTATAAGCACAACTAGTACTTTCATGTTGTGCCATTTTACCTTCCTGTGAAATAGTGGATTTTACTCTAATTACCCCTGACCTCCTTTTTCTCAACCTACTTTCCTTTGTTGCTTCTTCTCTCAAAATTCTCACACATTCATCCAACATGACTTAGTCTCAAATCATTCCTCATATGCCACAGAATTGCATCTAGATCATGATGATTTTAGGTTTTTACTAGTGTGATATAGATTTAAATTTGAAGTACTAACCCCGTGTAGATTTCTCCACATACCAGTGATATTTTCACACATCCCCAAATTTTGGTGGTGATTTACTTGTTTGCAGTCTGAGATGCTCCTAGTGACTGAGGATTTTAAGATGACATTGCTTTCATTGCTGGAGACTGCTCTGAGCTGCGGGCACTGATTTGCAGTTCATGTGGCCACCAATAGAGGCTGATTGAGCTCCTGACACCTGCTAGCTTAAATCAGCTTCCTCACTTGTGTGTAACTGTGCCTTGCCTTTTCTTGCCTCTTCAGTGCTGTGGGGGAGTGAGAAAGAAGATGAGATCATGTATTCAACTGTTTATCCTTCCTCCTGTAGCCCAGCTGCACTCTCTTCCCCCTTTGCACTGGCCCCACTGATAATGGCTGGACAGGAGAAAGCCTTCAAGAAATAAAGTTGTGGATGCTGGGAACACATTCCTCCCCGTAGAAACAGAAGAGAGCCCAGCCTCCATGTATGTATTTGTGGTCATTGATTTTATTTCCTAGAATGATCTAATACAAAAAAGGGTAATGCCCCAAACAGAAATCAAAACCAGGCAAGCAGCAAACCAGACCAAAATGAGAGAAAAATGTTCTCAAGATTCTTTTCTGCATGTAGCTGCTTATTTTTACACTGGCAAAGTTGGCAATACAGATGTTACCATAACACGGCCCTGAGCCTTCTAGATGATTACTGCAAGTAAATCAGTACCCAAATTCCCTATGGCATCCTATGGTTTACACCCATTCTTCCTAAGAATGGTAATATCTTCATCACCTGTCTTGATTCAGCTATACAGGATGGGGCTGTGGGGAATGGAGAGAGCTTTGCACAAATACTTGGAAGCAATGGGATTAAATGAAAGAAATAGAAAATAAGTGTTATGTGCTTAGTCTCTCATGAAATAAATTCATTCTGTAGCATATCTAATCCTCTGCCTTGTAACTCTTCACACAATAACAACGCAAGTTGTTAAGAAGCTCTTTAGGTACTCTCACAGCAAATTCACCATTCACTGAAGCCATGCCATCAGTTAATAAGGCCACATCTCATCAGTCCTTAGATGGGAATTCAGTAGTGACTGAAGCACAGCAAATTCAAGAATTCATGCAATAGTAGCTGCTGGTAATTTCAGGTTGCTAGAAAATTCTTATCTCTTCACTGCTTTTAGATGACATTTTACAGCAGGAAAGTCCCAGGGAGAAGACAACATTAAAGAACCACATAAAGAATTGCTTTCTTCTAACGCTAATCAAAGAATACTGCTAGAATAAGGAAAACAGCTGCTCTGTCTGTCTGTCTGTGTAGCTATCTCTGTGCCTTTTTCACATCTTGCTTCCTGATAAGGGTTTTCAGGAAACAAATCACATATATGTACCATACAGTGTTCAGGTGCAAAACAAAGAGCTATGGTTCTGTAACACGCATGCTTTATCCTGTAGCAATTGATATTTTCAGTCCCAAGAAAGGGAGAAAAAGTAAAGGAACTCAGTTAGAAGTTCAGTAACAGACCATGATATTGCTCAAATGTACTTAGTAGCTGTTGAAGAAACTGTACAGAAAGGAAGTTTCACTGGGGATGGACTGTTGCAGGTCCCACATATTCACCACATGTGAGCTGATCCTGACAGACCTATATAAAGAGCACTAGATTTATTGCCTAATAATAGCTTTCGTTTAAATAATAAATAATTTTGTTTAATGAATAAATAATATTCCAAATACTATTTATGATGGCTCTATGTGTGGTAAGAAATGATATAGGACTCTCTCTTTGAAGGTGACTGGGAACTGGCAACTCCTACCCAGTAAGAGCAGGGTACCAAAAGCAACACTAGAAAATACACAAACTCACTTCTCCACGTCCTTCTTCATTCTCTGGGTGCATCCCTTCAGTTTAAAGTTTTACTCTTACAGTCTTAGGAATCAGTGGCCGTGTCTACATGAGAAGCTGAATGCTCAGTAGCTCGTTACTACTGCACAGTAGCATCGCATGGCATGAAGCATGAGGCAACGCTACTGTGCAGTAGTAACAAGCTACTGCACAGTCAGTGTTTCTTAAAGCCATTTGGAGACTACTGCACAGTAACTCCTGTTACTGCACAGTAATTTAGTACTTGTATATATAAGCACTAAATAACTGTTCAGTAACAACTGAAAACAGTCTCTCATGTAGATGTGGCACCTGATTTTATTTTGGATTTTTTAAGTCAGCGATATTTTACTCCAAATTGTTTTGAAGTGTTTTATAGGGTTAATTATATACCCAATATGAAACACATTTGTAGTCAAGGAAATAGGTCATGAGACCTATCTGACCTGTTTTTAACAACACATATGCCAGCTATCTAAAAAGGAATTGTCATACTATGATGGCCATATAGTCATAGTCTGTCTGTGCTCAGATGTTTTAAAAGAAATTAGGATGATTCAGTTAAGCAGAAATGTGAGAATCTCACCAATTGCCAAATCTTAATATAATTCTCAAAGCTATAGGTGAATAGATTTTTCTCACTAGAGGAGGCAAATATACCATCTGTGAGAGGGACTCTGAGAGTCACATTAGTTTGACAAGGATACTTGTCATATCCTAGATGCACGCATTCCACATACTAGATGTCTCTTCATTGTAAATTAGGAGTTTATTAGTTTTTCACAGTATTGATTTAGATTATATAGACTGGGGGTGCTCAATCCCCAGCCCATGGGCCATGATGTGTTGAAGAGAGTTTCCTTCAGTTGTTCTACTCTCCTTCATGATCATCACAGAGGTCTCTAATTTGTGGAAGGGATAATACAGACATTTCCATAAAGCTATAGTTTCTGGAAAAAGTTGGAGGACTGATGATGACACATGGCTGAATCGGCTATCTTTTTGGTGCCGTATAATTTAGGTACTCAGAGGGTGGGTCTACACATGTCACTATGGCGATGTTGTTACTGAGCCATGATTTAGGACTTCCTGCATGGTGCAGTAACAGCCCGTACTGAGCCACATGTGTGGTACATGGCTATTTTTAGCAGCTACTTTGCTGTAGCAGTGCACTATATCAGGGGGACACATTGCTATAGCTAAGTAGCTGCTGGTAGTGTGTAGATGCCAGCAGATGCTATGTTGCTGTAATGCATTGCTAAATCAATGTACTGTTATGTGTAGATGCACCCAGACAGTCCGACAGAGATGTAACATCAGAACATGCAGGATACAGATCTGAGGAAATTTGGGAAGTTTAATAGCTGTCTCTTCCTCTAATCCCCATCTAGGGCTGGGGTGGGGGGGTAGGAGTAGGGAGGACCACAAAGGCTTTAAAAGAGTGGCATGTGCATTTTTCATGCTTACCTGCCCAGGAATCTGATTTGTATTGAGGTATGAGCTAAAATTGTAAAACTAGTGTCCCAAAAGAAAAATTAGAAAGACAGGCCCCACAGCTCCTACTTTTCCTCCTTCACTCTATTTAAGAGTGTTATTAAGTCATGCAAATAAAGAGTGAATCATGTCATTTTGGCGCTCGTGGCAGGCCTTCAAGCAATGACAGTGTTCCTGTCTGCATGCAGTTTTAGAGCAAGTACCCAAGGCACCAGTCCTCTCTTTGACCTCCCTAGTACAGTTCTCTGAACATCCATTCTCTGTTGTTGACCCTTGCTCACTATAACTTCAGCAGGTACCCGTTTCATGACTTTCCCTCTCCCTACTGCCTCAAGCCATCCCCAGCCTTGATTGATCCTTGACCCCCTTCTTCCTTCCTCTCTCTTCCTGCCCTGAGCCCTCTCCACTGTCTGGCAGATACCTATTTGTTTACATCACTAGTGTAACTAGAGGGGGGGGGGTGAGTGGGGCACCAGTGCCAGGTACTGACTTAGAAGAGGTGCCATTCATGTGCCTTGCCCCTACTAGTCTTTGCTGTGTCAGGGAGGCCAGGCTGGGGCAGCCTTTCACCACTCCCCTGGAGGATCTGGTTTGGAGCAGATCAGCACCATCCCGCATGCTGGGACACCCCACTCCAGGCATGTGAGAGCACCCTCCTTTTCCCCAGACCCCCACTCTTCTGTGTCAGCACCTCTTCCCTCCTTTCCCCTTGCCCTTCCCCACTCAGAGTTTTCCTCAGGTTGCAAAACTCATTAGTTATGTCATTGCTTTACATTTATAATCTCCTATGCATGTGCTCGTACTCCCAGACCCAGGGTTCCTGCCTTCCCATATCCTACCTTCCAGACTGCTAGAGGACTGTCTTTATGCCCTGGCCTAGCCCCCTCTGACACTCATTCTTGTAGTTTTCTGGAAGAATATGCATACCTTCATTCCTACTCCCCTTTGCAAGTTTTTAGACATAACTAGTAAGTTTGAATTCACCTTTAGCCTTCAAGAGGTCACAAATTGTGGAGTACTGTAATACTGAAGACATTACTGTTATTGGGAGAAAAGCCTTGCTCTCTGACTGAATTGGCAGCTTTCACTGTCAGAGCTTTCCCTGCTCTCCATCAGTTCCTCTTATAATGAGTAAGAGCTTTCCCCAGGAAATTGCCTGCTATTGACTTCTGCTGGGAATTGCACCAGTCCATCCTTTTCCCAACATCTCAGCAGGAAAAAATACCAGATTAATTAGCTGGGACATGCTTATGGTTTCCATTTCCTGTTCATTGCCTGGACATCTTTCCCCCTTGCCAAGGTCTTGGCACTTCAGGGCCATCTCTGCTCTAAGTTTTGGAGTGGTCTCCACCTGGGTGCCCTCTGTTCTTTTTCCTTCTACTTGTCATTCTGGTAGTTTTGATCACTGTATGGGCCCCTTTGGATGTGGAGAGAGTATATAACAGTCAAGGTCCACCGCATATTTCCTGCCTGGTACTGCTGCCCAACCAGAACCTGTGACATTCGCAGCTGCTGCACCTTTCTTGCCTTCAGCATACTCTGAATTAGCATGTACTGCAAATATTTGCTACACAGATGTTCCTCTTCAGATTCCAGAGTCTGGAAGATAGATTAATAGAAAACCAGCAGATTTTAATAAATGGCCTTTCCATGAATAAACTGAAGTAGCTTATTGAAGTGTTTAATATGTATCCTGTTGCAGATGGTCAGATAGAATGAAACTTCATAAAAAGACCATGTTTTTCTGTGTGTGTACCTTACTAGGCTCTAATTAAAAGGCTCTTCATAATTTTTTTTATCTGAGGGGATGTGAACACTCCTTTGAGGGCAATGTAGTCGAAATCTACTAGAAGCACCTGTATGCTTATAAGTTCAGGTATCAGAGCAGGTATCAGAGCAGCTGCTGCAACATGGAGTATAATTCTGGCTAATTGTCAAGTACTTATCAAGCTTTCCAGCATAGGTTTTGCAGCCTGTACTGAGCTCTGTTGCCACAACGAGGTGGCATTGCTAATCTACACTGTACACCCCATCTCTTTTTGCTCTCCCAAGCTGACACTGAACTTACTGAAGTCGATGAAGGCTTTGTCATTTATATCAGTGGACTCAAGATTTTACTGCTGTTTTTTTAATTGCTCTTGGTAAAAGGCTACAGAGGCTACTTTGGAGAGGTACTCTTCCCTTCTATAGGATAATATAGATTGCACTTTCACCTTCATGCCAAACATAAGAGTGACCTGATCTTAGAATCACAGAAACACGTGGCTGAAAGGGATCTCAGGAGTCATCTAGTCCAATCCTCTGCTTAAGGCAGGATCATCCAACCCAGCTATGTGTTTGTCTGACCTGCTCTTTAAATTTTCCCATGATGGAGATTCCACAACCACTCCAGGTAATCTGTCCCATTAATTAGCCACCCTATAGTTAGAAACTTCTTCCTAATATCCAACCTAAATTTTCCTTGTTGCAGTTTAAGATCATTTTTTTATCTATGGGCAAATACTCTAGCATCATCCTCTTTGTTATCAAATCCCCCCATAGTCTTCTTTTTAATACAGTAAATAATCCCAGTTCTTCCAGCATTTCCTTGGAAGCTATTTTTCCTAGACATCTAATAATTTTTATTGCTCTCTGCTGGACTCTTTCCAATTTATCCACATCTTTCTTGAAGTGTGGCATCCAAAATTGGACACAGTACTGTAAAATCATGTGGCACTCTTATCTATAAAGAAATGGGTATTTTAAGTCTACTGCTTTATTTATCTTTTCAATACTGGCATGTTGTTGATTCATATTCATCTTATGTTCCATTGTGGGTTGGACTAGATAACCTCTGGAGGTCCCTTCTAGCCCTACTTCTCTATGATAAAACAGCTAGGGCTGTAATTCAGTCTTTAATTCCCAGATCCTCTTGTTTCTCTTTTTAAAGTTGGGCACTATATTTGCTCTTTTCAAGTAATCTGCCACCTCACCTGATCACCATGAGTTCTTAAAGAAAATAGTTATTCAGGTTATTACTTAAATACTCTGGGCATCTTTACATGTGCTCCAGGGGTGGGGTGGGGAGTGCTTTACTTAGAGTGGCTCTTGGGAACCACTCTAATTAAAGCACCTGCAGCATCTCATGTATTCAGCATCCTGTGCTTGAAAATGGTGGCTGGGGGTGCTTTAACTAAAGCTCATTCATCAAACTTTAGTTAAAACACCCCCACTGCAATTTTAAAGTATGAGGACACTGAATACATGAGATGCCCAGGCTCCTGGAGCATGCTAATTAATAGAGTCTGCTCCAACATGCTGTAATTACACATGACTACAGGCACCCTCTAGGATCATGTGTCCTCGAAGATCATGACATCAGGACACAAACTAAACTTCTCAAATACTAGGCTGCTGTCATCCCTACCCTGTTGTATGTGGGTGAAACTTGGATGACATATCAGAAACACCTGAAAGCCTTGGAACGTTACCATTAGTGATGTCTTTGGAAAATCCTCCATAACACCTGGAAGGATAGAAGAACAAATGCCAGTGTTGACTCAAATACCAGCATCAAAGCCATGTTTATACAGTACAAGCTTCATTGGACAAGACATATCATAAGGATAACTATCTCCCAAAACAAGTCCTATATTCCCAACTCACTTATGGTCACTGCTGTAGAGGTAGGCAAAAGAAGATATTCAAGGATGCTGCAATGTCCAACCTGAAGAAATGTGATTTTAACATGAATACCTGGGAAACTTGAGCACTGAATTGTCCCCAGAGGTGTCTATGATGTACAGCAAGGTTTTGATCATTTCTAGCAAACTCTTCTTACAGAGAGATGATAGAGGCAAAGGGAAAGAACTGTGACCCAGCATCACCAGGATCCACTCCTTCCTCCTATAACTATTTGCCATGTTGGCCACTTCAGTCATCTCCAAACTCACTGATGACTGGAAGACTACCATTTTCATGTCAGGAGACTGCCCCCTCTGATGACTCCAGGAAAAATCTCTTTTGGCTTAACTAACTTAAAAACTTCCAGCTTGTCCGTGTACACTTTAACCTATTCTTTCCATGCTCCAGGGTAATTATCTCCTCCCTTACCATTGTTGTTAACTGTGTTCATCATTTGATAATCAGCCTTAGGTTATCTTTTAGCCAAATGATTCTACTGGGAATAGGAAGAGCACTATAAAGATTGCTTGATGGAGGCATCAGAGATGGGATAAATTTGATCTCAGTTTTATCTCCTAGGAATGAAAGCATTTAATGAATTATGTTTTCCAGTTAATATTTTAATTCCTATTTTGTTAAATTAGCTTCAATAAAAACTAATTTGACTAATGAAAAATGGTTCATTGCTTTAGACTAAGGAATAGAAAGATACTCCAAGCTTTTGGCTGATTGAACCCTCTGAAAGAATTCTCCATACATTTACACATATTAGTCTCTAAGGGAGGCTTTGGAAAAAAACAAAATGAAACAAAACAACCCCCCCCAAATGTCTCCAAAGCCATAAGACAAGCAATGATAGTTTAACATTAGCTAATGTGTTCAGAATATTTTCAAGTCTAGTTTTCACCTGCTTGCTATTGCTGTTTATACTGGATAGTCTCTTAATTCAGAATGCACAACAATTTTCTAACCAGTGGGTGTGTTTACATGAGATGTTTACTGTGCAGTAGACTAATTAGCTGCACAGTAAACTCCTTGGCGTCTACATGTACATGTACATCCCTATTAGGCTGGAGTAAAGTAATTTACTTTGCAGCAGGATAGTACTTGTAAATACAAGTACTATCCTGCTGCAGAGTAAACAACTCCACAGCAGCGCACCTATAGATGCTGCCCCAGTGTGCCTCAGTGTGGGGGCTACCTGCTGGCTAGCCCCATGCTGAAGCACCTTTGTGCCCCAGCCAGCTGCTCCACAGTATGTTGAGCTGTGGGGAGCAGGCCCAGGCTAGAAGGCTGACACCCTGAGCCTTCTGCCAGCTGGGGCTGCTCTGACCTGGCTCAATGTGCTGCAGGCCTAGGCGCATGTTCAAACAACAATAAAGTGGAGTGTCTTGCTCTGGAGTTTTTTGCTTCTCATCAATTGCACATGTAGACATGCCCAGTATTTAGTAAACAGTGCCTAAGAACATAAGAAATGCCATACTAGGTCAGATCAGTGGTCCATCTAACTCTGACAGAAATAGATACTATAATGGGAGAGCATTGAGCTGGATGTCTCTAGAGTGATCTATCCTCTCTTCAGTATCCTCCCTGGCACCCACTATTATTGGTTTAGAGATGCCAGAGTGAACATCTCCAACCATTCTATTCAATAGCCATGAACAGATCTATCACCCATGAATTTATCCAGTCGACTTTTGAATCTGGCTATGCTGTCTACTAGGCCTGTGCGAATATGGAAGTATTCAATTTGGATTTGGATTCAGCCAATTCAGAGGATATATGTGATTTGATCTGGAGATTTGGATCACTGTCCCAAATCAATTTGGCCGAATTGGCTTCAGAAGATTCAGCACTGATTCAGAGAGATTCGGCCATAGACTATAATGGGAATCATTGAAATACTTATAACTTTGTCATTTTTTGGCAGATTTGGATGACAACAGCAGGAGTCATAGCCCCTTCTGAGGGAATGAAGCCTGCCAAGTTTCAAGGAGATAGGTGCAGAGGTTTCTGGGAAACTACCTCAAACAGCTGAAAGCAAAACTCATGTCACTTGAGTGTGTTAAGCCAGATTTGGATGAAAGCAGCAGGGATGGTAGCCTGCAACAGGGGGCCTTCCCAGTCCTGATCTCTGCCTGCCTGTCTGTTTCTGGGTCAGCTGCCTGCCCCTCTTTTGGTTAGGCAAAAACAGCTCACAAAAGGGACAGAAAGGCTGCAGACTGAGGCTTATGTGCTGTTTCTATGTCCCTCCCCCAGGGCACTGTGGTTGGAAGGGGAATCAGGGAAAGATCGCAGTCACTGGCCAGCTACAAAGGTCAGTCTTCTCTCCACTGCTCCCTCTCCCTCTTCTCAGTTTCTATTCCCCTGAAAAACTTTCTTCCGAAATGCCAAATCTTTTCCAAATCAATTCAGTTTTTTTCCCCTCGATTGGATTCAGATTCAGTGATTTGGCCTGCAAATCAGGCCGAATCTTCTCTGAATTGAATTGCAGACTGAAGCTTTGCACACTTCTACTGTCTACCTCCACCACCTCCTATAGCAATGAATTAAAGTTAACTACATGCTGTGTAACAAAGTACTTTGTCTTATTAGTTTTAAACCTGTCGCCTACAAATTTCAGCAGGTTCAATACTCTGGGACTTGGTGAGCAACAATTCCCTGTTCACTTGGTCCATACCCTTCATGATTTTATAGCCTTCTACCACCACCCCTCAGCCTTCTGCTTTCCAAAATGAAGAACCCTAGTATTTTCAGTCTCTCCTGGTATGCAAACTACTTCAGCCCCCTGCTCATTTTGGTTGCCATTCTCTACCTTTTCTAATTCTACTACATCCTTTTGAGATGTGGGGACTAGAACTGCACACAGTATTCAAGATATGGGTACACCATGGATTTGTACAGTGGAATGATTATGTTCTCTATTTTGCTTTTAGTTCCATTCTTCATCATGCCCAACATTTTATTGTTTTTTTGGTTGGTGCTGTACATTGAGCTGACATTTTTAGAGAATTACCTACAATGCCTCCAAGATCTCTTTCTTGAGTTGTAACAAGTAGTTAGAACCCAGCTCTGTATAGATGAGGCTATTTTTCAGCAGGTGCATTGTCTTGCTCTTGTCTGCATTGGATTTCATCTGGCATTTTGTGCCCACTGACTAAACCTGGCAAGATCTCTATGCAGCTCCTTTTGATCAACTTGGGATCTGACTACCCTGAATAATATGGTATCATCTGCAAACTTGGAGATTTCACTGTGGATATAGTTTTGGGAAAAATTAAACATAATCCAGAAGAGCAAACCTCATATTGCTAAAATACCTTGATGAAATTATAGGCCTATTTTGATTTGCAGTGTGATTATTTTCTTATACAGAACCACATAATCTGTTCCCCACCTTGACGCTCTCTCTTGTCCTGACCTCCCTGATTTTGCCTACTGCTGCTGCTTTTTTTATTATGTCCTGATTTTCATTTAACTTAATAATTATGAGTGACTCTTGTTTCCCATGTGGCCTCAAAATAACCACAGGAATGGATCACAACAAATTTCTTATTACTATGGACTATACATAGTAAAGGTTTATGCTGAAATCCATAACAAATACTTTACCCTCTTATAAAGTCCTCTGTAATGATTTGGAATCTAATTCTTAGCTTCAGGAGAAACCACTAAACTTGTATACAATAAATGTTTGTTTATTTTTTTTGTCTGGGGCTAGAAGTGTAAAAGAAATTCCTAATGTATTGGCTTTTCCTTCCAGCAAGTCTTATATCCGTAATATAGTATCAGAACTGGCACCAGAACCCTTCCTTTTTGGTGGTATATTATTTGCCAAAAAAACAATAACTGTTGTCAAAAGATGGCTACACCTGTAAATGACACAAAAGTGAAACACACCTGCCTGCAGCAATGCATTCTCCCACATCTATGAATGTAGGTAACAACGATAATCCAAGTTGATAAGAACAACATAATTATTTTAATTGAAGTTGAAAAATATATTATAACAGTGAATATAGTCTGACTGAGATCAAAATGAGTTTCGTTAACTCATGGAGGAAAGAAGTTTCAATTCCTTAAGAATAAATCAAAACACTTTTGCCACATTGTGGACACGTACTCAAACTGGGGTACTAATTCCTGGTATAGAATAGTTTTAGAAGTGTGTAGGTGAAGGTACAATAAAAATACCACAAACATAGGCCAACAGAATATTTTGGTATCATTCTTTTTAGATTTGTAAAGCACTAGAGGCATGAAAGTACAAAGTGTATGGTGTAAAACTCCTGTTAACTGACTAAAAAATTCATTTTGGAGGAGCTGCTCCCAGGAAGTTCTCTTCTTCAAGACTTACATTTAGTGGGTGAATTTTGCCATCAACATCATCTACTTCTAAAAACATTCAAGGATGGACATTACACAACTTCTTTAGGTAGCCTGTTCCAATGCTTAACCACTCTCATAGTGAGAACATTCGTCTCAATATTTAAACCAAATTTCCTTTTCTGCAATTTAAGATCATTGCTCCTTCCCCTGTGCCCAACAGCCACAGAAAATGTTTTTTTCTCTATCCTCCTTACCCGTCAGGTATTTGAAGACTTATCAAATCCCCCTCAGGCTTCTCTTCACTAAACTAAATAATTTCCTTCCATATGGAGGAACGTAAGTCAACAGAGAATCAAAAGATGAATTCAACATTAGAAGAAAAAAGGACAAACTGGTTGGCTGTTTGGTGGGGTGTATTTTTGGCATCTTTTGGTTATGGCTGTGTGGCAGGGCACTATTGGTGTCTGCCACTTTAAGGTCCAGAAGGCAGCAGCCGGCAGGTGACTGATGATGGCAGCCATTTTGAATCTAGGGCTGCCCATATAAATGGGGCAGTTCTGCTGCTACAGGCCAGGAAACAATATCACCTGGCTGGAGAGCTGCTGATATCATCTGGAGGTAAGGGAGGAGCTGTAGGGGATGGTAAGGAGGCTCCTGGTTCTGGGCATGACTTAAAACTGCACTCTGCTGGGAGTGGGTGGCTTGATGGGGCTCCCAGTGGTGCAGGAGCCCCCAGGAAATGCCAGACCAGTTACTACCTCGGTGAAAGATGGGCTGGGGCACCTTAACCCCAGCCCCCACAACCGGGTGGGTTACCCCTTTGTTTGGAGGGCCCAGAGGGTGGACCCCTGGAGAGAGAAAAAGGGCCATAGACTCAACACCTGTCTGAACTTCCCCTGACTGGTCCATGCTGGGGCCAAGACTGGAAGGGTCAAAGGGCCAGGGGGGGGCCCACCATGAGGAATGCCCAAGAGCTGAGGGCCTGGGGTTCCAACTGGCCTGGAGGTGGGCCAGGGCTAGAGAGTGGACAGTCCCAGTGGGGGGATCACACCTGAAGGGGGATCAGTTCAGGGAGCTATGTTGCTCGGTGTGACAGGAGTATTGCTACTGGAGTCTTTCTATTGGTGACTCTGCCCTCCTGTTATGGGCCAACCGCCTGCTTACTCTCCTGCCATGCCTTAATATTAATTGATTGATTGATTGATGTAATTAGCAGGAGGCTGCCCACTCTATGTGCTCCGGTGCCAGGGGATGCTATCTGCGGCTCCTTTTCCTTCCCTACACCACAGCCCAAGCCTCATAGATGGTACTGATGTGGTTTCGACCTGGGTCCCGCTGTGATTTGGCCCTCTCCTTGCCTTTGCTCTGGGGCTTCCCACTGCCCCCCCCCTTTGCTCTGGGGCTTCCCACTGCCCTTCCCCTTTGCTCTGGGGCTTCCCGCTCCTCACAGCCCTCTCTCCGGGCTCCTCACTGCCCCCCTTGCTCTGGGGCTCCTCACTGCCCCCTTACTTTGGAGCTGGGTCAATGCACCCCAAATGACATGTCCTTTCTGGCATCAGGGTCCCCATGCTACCGTGGAGCCCCTATGAGGCCTCCTCCAACCCCCGATAGCCTCACCCAGTCCTCCGGTTAAAACAGTGAACACAAAAACACAAAGCCCCTGGGTTATAACATAAAAAGCTAAACCGTCTGGCCAAATAACAATCAATCCCTACTGGGAAATACTCCAACCCATAGCAGCAATCAGGGGCTGCTCACACAGTCAGGGTTCTCCCCTCTGTCTGCACTAACCAAGCTCTTCCTACCTTGGCCACCAGAGGGGAGCTGCCCTCCTGACCACATGCCTGGGTTTATGTGGGCCATGCCCTGCCCCTTCCTGTCAGCTGGCTCCCCAGTGGTTGTTCTAGCAACCAGCACCTGTGACTCTGGCTGCCCTGGTAACTGACAGCTGGGCCTTCCCCTTCTTGCCACTAGGGGTCTCTCCTGAGCTGTTTCTGCTCTCAGGCACGGGGCATCTGAGTGCTCTGTGACACCCGGTGTGGTGGTGGAAGAGTCTGCCTGAGGGGAGGAATCCAGGTGGGGTTCAATAGTAGGATTCTGGTGGGAAGCGAGGGGCCGGTGATAGTGAGAACATCGTGATGCCATCTGTGAGGCTTGGGCTGTGGTGTAGAGGAGGAAAAGAGCCATAGATAGCACCCCCTGGCATCGGGGCAGGAAATGGGCAGCCTCCTGCTTAATTACATCTATTAACTAAATTAACATCAAGTCATGGCAGGAAAGAAGGTGGGTGGTTAGCCCAGGAACAGGTGGGCGGGCCACGGTGAGATTGGCCCCGAGAAGGCCCCCTCTTACAGGCTGGCATCTGAACAAAGCACGTGATCCTGATTTCCCCTTTTGTAGGTTTTGATCCTTTCCCTACCAGAGGGAATTACAATTTACCATTGTAATATGATATTTTAAATTATGATACAAACACATAGACTTACAAAACCTAATGTAGCTCAGATTCAATATTTGCCTTGAGTCATAGACTATCTACCAGAAAGAACTAAAAAAAACCCATTGGAAATCAAACCTTCCTCAGATACAGTAGTTTTTTATAACAATAATAAGAAACACTGTAATATCATTGTAGCATGGCACTGAGGTGCCTGCTACTTGTGGAGCAGTAAGTGAGGAGCCCAGCTGCGGGTTGCCAGGGTAACCGGTGGGAGTCAGCTGACTGGAAGGGGCAGGGCCTGGTTCCCATATAACTCCCAGGCTGAAGCCAGGCAGACAGTTGCCTGCCAGCAGCCATAGGGGTAGGAACTCTGCCAGAGTGAGAAAAAGGAAGAGGATAGAACACACAGGCAGTTGTTCAGGTAAGAGATGGAGAAACCCAGTGACAGACTTGAAGGTGATTATGGCCAGATGGCTTAGGTTTACGTTATAGCCAAAGGGCTTGAATTTGTGTTGATGGTTTATAACCGGAGGACTGGGTGAGGCTACAAGGGGATGGAGGAGGTCTCCATGGCCGCGTGGAGACCCTGGAGTGGGGCCCACTAGAAGCCCTGGAGAGGGGGCAGTGAGAAGCCCCAGAAAAGGGGCTGCAGAAAGCCAGAGCACTTGTGGGGTACAATTGCCAGACAAGGCTGCAGAAAGCCAGAACACCTGTGGGGTGCGATTGCAAGACAAGGTGGGAGAAAGCCAGACCGCCTGTGGGGCGTGGCTGAGAGACAAGGGCTGTGGAGAGCCTGAGTGCCAGAGAGGGTGCAGAGAGTGAGACAGACGAAACAACATCCGGTACATCTGCGCAGCTTGGGGCGTGGTACAGGGGTGGTTGGAGCCTATAAGGCTGGGGTTTTCGGAACCCCGTTGTATAAACAAGGATTGGGGTAGCAGGAACCATCACCAGGAGGACGAGAGGCAACCTCCCTTTAACTTTCATAAGATCAAGATGAGGGTGCGTTAATGCAAACTTGGCAAGGTAGGGGGTGCTAGGGCAGAGCATGGCGACCCTAGGATGTTTCTCCCTGCCTGGTACAGTCATGTTTATAACTTTAATTAATATAATAGAATAGAAAATTCACATCTGACAGGAGAATTTAACAGGAGCTAATAAGAACTACAAAGCCACTTGTATCTATTTCACAGACTCTACTAAGTGGTACTGAATAAAACTAATTCAATTATGTTGTCTTACCTTAACTATTTCAAGTGATTCAAGAGTCAGTATGAAGTTAACATTAGGAAGCTTATTCTCTTGCTGCTAGGAAACTGAGGTCGCTCGGAGAGGCAATTAGTATTTATGTTTTAGTAGCCTTGTGACCTGTAGCCTTGTGACCAAGTGTTGCCATCTGTCTATAAATTTAGAGAGAGTCTGTATAAAAAAAGGGGTTGGGGGGACAAAAACACCTATCTATAAAGCCTGTAAAAAAAAAAAAAAAAAACCTGGGCCATCCTTTAAAAAAAAAAAAAAAAGGCCAACACAAAACTAAATAACCAGGAGCTTGATTGAAGATCCCTAGTCAGAAAGAAGCTGGGGCCAAGCACTGAAGGACAGGTGGTGCACCACCTGGTGTCTAAGAAGGAGCACAGCACACTGCAGGAAGCATTCTCTAAGGGCTTTGTAGCCTGCAGTAGCCTATGAACCTCTGTAGCCCCTTTTCCTTCCACCCATGTGTTGCTGCTGCATCCCATATCCTGCCTGTAATACTACTAGGTGACAGTAGTCATTCTTTGGGGGATGTGCTGAGACAAAAGCATTGCTGCAGTCAAGTATGTTTGGTAGCCCAAGATTTTTTTTCTTTACTGATAATCTGCAAACTTCTTACTGACAACCACACTTTTTTTACTGTGGTTTGTGTTAAACCCCTAAATGTGAACCTTTAAATATATTTTGAACTGAACCAATAATAATTTAGTTCCACAATACTGGACTCCCGTGGGCAGGTCTTCCCTTTGTAAGGTCATCTGTTTGCCTTTTCTGGAAATCATAGCCATCAACATGGGACAATCCTCATTATCTTCTTTATCCTTCCTTGGAGAACTTCAGGCTGAACACTTTTGTAGGCTTTTTTGTCATGTCTCCTATGTGACTGCTCTGGAGAGTTGTATCCCTCCCACTCTCTTTTGATGTTGAAAGGTGCTATTGTGGAAGTGATCAGATGTGGGTGGCTGATATTTGGGATGGTTTTCAGGAGAGTTACTGGAGATAGGGTGCATGGTGGATACTGCTAAAGGAAGTAGATGGCCATTTGGGGTTGCTGCTTATCTTCCTTCCTCCATTAGTCTGTCCCCTTTCCCATCCAATACCTGTGGTGTACATGAGGTGGAGTGAAAAGGTCATAGTCAAAAACAACTGGAAGCATAGATGAGAAAGGAAGGCCAGTGAAACAGTTAGCTTGGTTGTGATCAGTGTCTCTAACCATAATAAGGATCTATAGTCAGCAGTGCTGAGAACACTAATTATAACAAAGGTCTGCTGGGTTACAGCAATTTATGCCCTAGCTGAGATGCTAGGTCTAAGGTTTCCCTAGCAACAGGAACCAGAGTCCAGAGTGATGTCCCATCTTTCCTTCTATTTTCTGTGGTTCAATGAAAGGAAGCAAAACCCTCAAGTTATTATGGTTAGTTTGAAATGCAGCGGCACATTTCATTTTCTCATCTGTCTATCTGGAGAAATATGTATTTTTATGGACTTTACTTAAGTCCCATCTTGAAGGAAGAAATTATTAAAATTATGCATTTCAGCTAAGTCAACAGTGTGGCTAGGCTCCATAACTGCTGAATAGGCATTGTTCATACTTTACAGAAATATCACACCCATTGGTACTGGCATTTTCTTTGTGTCTTCTTAAACCCATTATAGAAAGGACTACAGGTATCTCTTATCTGATAGGGGATGGGAACTGTGAAATATTTGGATAAGAGAACTGCGAAGAAAGGCCAAATTTGTTATGTATGTAATTAAATTCTATTGGCAGCTGCCCAGAGCCTGGGCCAGCAGCAGCTGGGCAGCTGCAAACAGCTGCATGGGGCTCTGCAGCCCCAGCACCAGTTCTGTGGCTCCAGCAGCTGTGTGCACACCTCTGGGCGCATGGCTGAGAAGAGGCTTGGGGCAGCACAACCGTAGGCTCTCTCCACTCTCTGCCCAGAGGCATGTGTGCAGCTGCCATAACCATGGAGCTGGTGCCAGGGCTGTGGAACCTGGCACAGCCGTCTGTAACCTTCCAGCCACCTGCTACAGCTACCCAGAGCCTGGGCCAGCTGTGGAAAGAAGCTGGGAGGCTGCAAACAGCTGCACTGGGCTCTGTATTATGGGCACCGTATACTGGGCCCCGGCACTGGCTCCATGGTGGCAGCAGCTGCACACGTGCCTCTGGGTGGACAGTGGGGGAGGAGCCAGAGTTGATCTCTCCCAGGCCTCTTCCTGAACATGTGCCCAGAGGTGCATGCACAGCTGCTGCAGGCATGAAACTGGTGCAGCCACCACCAGTAATGAGGATTGGGCCCCTTGGGGCTCCCCCATCTCTGGCAAGGCAAATTGAGGCATGGGAGGAGGTTGGGGTGATTTTGGCACTCTGGCCAAAAAAGTTGCCGCCCCCTGGATTAGACAGACACTTGACTGGGCTAGCTCAGGAAAGGATCATACTAGAGAAGACTGGTTGGACTAGATGACCTCTGAAGGCCCTGTCCAGTCCTAAAAGACAGCAAAGCATTTTCTATGAATTGTCCTTAACTCAGGAATTCATCTCTTTCCCTAAGTCCAGCCAAGGTTGTACTATGCAGCTTCTGGCACACAGCAAAAAGCTCATAATTTTAGGTCCTTTCATGATGGGTTGAAGGATATGAGTTGTTGAGATGTGAGTGATTATTTCTTGGGACTCCTAGATAAATTGGTATTTTATTTTTTAAGGATTGGTTTCAAGCAGGGGATGTGAATCCCAAAACTGTGGGTATTCATCCTTTGTTCTCATATACTACTTTTGTAGAGGCTGCTGAAGCCTGGATTTTAATCACATTCAAAAATAGAGAGAGAGCAGAGGAAGCAGAAAACATTAGTATTCATCTTACTTTTGCTAAAATAAAGAATTTGTCAGAAAACTAATCTCTGCTAATCCATTTAGTAAAAGACAAATAAGCAATCTCACTATTGGCTGATGGTTTGTTTTTAACAATGAGTTTAAAATTTCTGATGCACTTCTGCAAGTAAAGGAAAGTATTTGTGGGTGGGGGGAGCAAGCAAGGAGAAAAGGAGAACTAAATTGTCTTTCTTCGTTGTTTTGTCTTACTAGAGTAGACATAGCACATTTCAAGCTGCTTGGTGGTTGCTTTCAGCAGTGAGAATCCCCTGTGGCATTATGCCTCTAACACTCTCTTTGCCTGCTCAGACTGAGACCTAATAAGTAAAGACACCGCTACTAACAAAACCAAAAAAACCCTGAAACAAAATGAGAAAAAAACCCTTTCACTTAATATTAAATCTTCAGGATCTCTGCTATATACTCTATTTATGTATTTATTTAACACAGGTACATCTAGCATGAACAAAGCAGGTGGTTCAAAGAGGACATATAGATCCCTGGGAAACCTCCACTATGCAGGGCTTCTGGGGCCTCTGGCTTGGCCCTGTCTGCTTGTCACTGTCTGGATCTCTGGACTCAACTTTTTGCTATGGGTCGGAGGCCTGGGCTGCCTCGTGCAGCACCAGGCTCAGTCCGCTCCTAGACCCTCTGTGCAGCGCCTCCTGCACTGAGCTCCTAGCCTCATTCCAGGGGTTGAGGACCTGCGCTGCCCAAGAGCTCCAAAGGTCCTACTCCGTGCACCGTCCTGTGCACCATGTCTCTGGCCACATGCCAGAGGTTGCAGACCTGAGCCGCCTTATGCAGTTCCCAGGGTCTGGACGCCGTGTGCCGTGCTGCGCACTGAGAGCCTAGCTGCTAGAGCTGTCCGACGTTCCCTGCTGATGGGAGTCTTCGTAGGCGCTTCTGGGCTACTGCTTCGCCCTGCTGAGCAGGTCTCCCCAGCATTTCTAAGCCCCGCTCTTCTCTCTTCTCTGTCCTGGATATGTTCCCCTCATGCTGGGCATGCAGCTCCTTTTTTATGCTCCAGGGCTCCACCGCTGAAGTCTTCCAAACCTAAGTGTTGTGATCTTCAATCAAGTCTCGGGTAGGGGGAGAACTCCTCTCCCCCTCCCCCCAGTAAAGGGGCATGCCTTAACTCCTCTGCATTAAAACAAAAAGGATATATATTATGCTTAGGTAAGATTCAAAACCACAACATTTTGGGGGAAGGCATTTTCAGGAAAGTTTCGCTTTAGGAAAATGAAGAGAAACCGGTTTGTTAGCTGGCTGCCTGAAAGGTTCTCGTCAATCTGACTTCCTGCCTAGAGGGAAAAAATCAAGTTGACATAGGGCTTCCAGGCAGGTTATGAGAGGCTGAGCACCATGGCTTTTCAACTCCCCAGCTTTCTCTCTGCCCAGCTGCGGCTCCCTGGCTTCTGCCTTGAGGTGTAAAGTACAAATGACAAGGGCCTTGAAGGCAGTGGGCTGCGGAGCTGTCATTTCAATTTCCCTGACAGAAAATCCGAATTTTCTGAAACAATTTAAATTTTCTGCAGAAAATTTCAATTTTATGGAAAGGACATTTTCCACTGGAAAATACATTCCAGCCAAACACTCCCAAGCACCTCTTGCCATCTCGCTTAATGAGTAGTCTTCCCCTTGAATTGGCTTTTTGCTTCAAGTCTTACTTTTCAGCTCCTTTCACCTTTTCACTTAACTGTCACTCCGCCCAACCTCCACCTGACAAATCTATCCTTTATCTATTATCTATTATCCATTATCTATGATCTTTACTCAGTCGTCTAACTAGGGTGGGGTGGTTGGACTAAGTGCTGACTTAGAGGGGGAACCAGTATTGCCCTCTCCCCACCAGTATGGCCATGGCAGGTGCAGCCCCATGCCCCACAGTGTATTTGTGGGAGGAGGAGGGTGGAATGATGCCTCCTGCGGGAGGTTTTGTCATGGCAGGCCCGGCCCTGCTCCTGGGGGTGAGGGACCAAATGGTGTACCAGCAGCAGCCCCCAGGAGGCCCATGCCACTGTCTGTCTCTCAGTGGTCTGTACTGCTATAGTAGCAGCAGCAGCTGCCACTCAAGTAAGGAGAGCCCCAGCAGGTCAGACCCCTCTTCTTCTTCCCTTTCTCTTCCCCGCCTTTCTCTGCACCCCAGTCACTAGTGCCAGAGCAAGGGGGGTGGTGGGCAAGAGGGGTGACTGCCCCGGGCACGGAAGTGAAGGGGCACCAACAGGCGCTGCCCAGCTGGGGCAGGGCATAGGACAGAACTGCGAGTGGCTCATTTTGGGGGGCGCAGGAATGAGGGGAGGGTGGCTTCTGCCGCTGTGTGTATTCCCAGACAAGCATGGGGGGGTGCACCCTGGATCTGTGTGCAGGGCGAAGATGGGCTGCTGCTGCAGACCTTGCCCCAGGCACCAAACTGCCTTGCCACAGTACTGCTAGTCACTGAAAGAGCTCGTGTTATGCCTCTGCCTTTACACCACTCTCTTCAGTGATCCCTTCCACTATCCAGTTGCTCCCTGTTTATCTAGCTCCTTCCCAACAGAAATGTTAAACAAAAGCCATCAGATCAAACCAGGAAAAAAAATCTTGAAACTAGCAAGACATTCACAAACAGGCAATTACACGGCTCACTCTGCCCAGACGTTATATCCCTTGCTTTATAGCTATTTGCCCGTAAGCTCTTCAAAGCAAGGATTTTTCTCCTACTCCAGGTGTGTACAGGCCATTGTATGGTAAGGGTCTAGTCTCAACTGGGGTGTCTAGATACCACCCTAATACAAATAAATACCTTCTAAGTATGGCATAGCAATATCATTAACTCAGTTGTCTTAAGATATCTGCTACCTTATCTGGTTGTATTGCCATTTTGCTGTCAGCTTCATAGATCTATTTCAAATATCACTTTTATATAATCCTTTCTCCAGAACTCACCCCCTGAGATATAATGGCTCTTCTATTTCAGATTTAGCTTTATTGTCCATCTCACTCAGCAGTAATGTATTGAGTATCTGGCTGGCAGAACCTAGGCATAGTGCATCTTACATATGTACAAGGGGTGGAAGTCTGTGACTTGCAGTCCCCTCTCAGCCAATCCCTTCATGACTGTATGGTTACCACAATCAAAAGCATCTTGCTGTCTCTTTACTATCTGACACTGAGCATGTTAATTCACAGTTTTTGGTTAGTGCTTAGGAATTGCCACGGTTAGCCATAACAGTCACCCTAACCAAGAAATTATCAATTTTTTACTGAAACTTAGGCTTGGCATTATTCTATTTTCATCAGTAAATGTTAATAAACATTGATTTCACCTCACACTCACAGACCGAGAAAAATATTTCCATTGTTAATAATCAATATTTATAGAAAGGCAAAGTAAGAAAAATGATGGCTGCTGGAGTGTGTGATGACAGGAGGAGCAGTCCTACAGAACAGTGCTGAATGGAGTTTGGACTGCAACTCCCAGAAACCCCAGGGGACTGGGAACAAAGGAAAAGGAAGTGACAAATTGGATGAAGGAGCTATGGACCAGCGAGCTGCCACTCCTACAGTAGTTAACGTTGTCATTAATAAATTGTCTGCCCCCCATGCCTCTAATTTCACACAATCTTGAACATTTAAATAAAAAAAAAATGGAAATAAATGCTTTAAAATAAACATTGATATTATCAGTTGAAATTATTAAAAAATAAAAATCAAGTTCTGCCAAGCCTACTTATAATACATGAGTCACTTTATTTCTTCAGTCTGTTTTGGTAGTATTTACCATTGCTGGCATCTTCAGGGTGCAGCTTTCTTTAAGAAGGTGAGAAATACAAATGAAAGCATTTTAACCATGGCTCACAGTTTTAGATGAACAGGTTGCTATTCTTTCCTCCTTTTACCTGGGAAGCAAAACAGAGATCATCTGTATCCCCTGCTGATATCTTCAGTAAGAATTTTTAAAATGTTGATGTGCAAAATGCCTTTCCAAGCTTACTTTCTATATTTGCATTTGAGTTTCTATAGTGCCAGGTAAGGTGATACCCCAACCTCCTCACCCTGGGAGCAGAACTCCAGCCCCCAACAACACCAAGACTGATTCCCACTTCTGGGGCTGAGCTTCCTGAGAAACTTCCCTATTCCAGTGCTATAAACAACCATTTCATTTCCCTGAACATACAACCTCTCCCCTTAAACAATCTGACTGTGAGACACACCACTTTCTGCCAGCTAGCAATACACTGTTACCAGTAATTGCAAAAGCCATTAATAAAGGGGGGGGGGGGGGAGCAAGACACAAAAGGGAATAAATACTGTACATAACCTGAAGGTCTTTCCCTCCCACACACATGATTCACTGTTGTTCCTGGCCTCACATGGGAAAATGTTGTCCTGCTGAAAATGTACCTTAAAGGCAACTCTGCCTCAGAGACATCACATATGCATATTGATAACATGCACTTTGTAGTGCCTAGAGATGTTTTTAACGAGGCATGCTGAAATGTACCAACAACTTTCTCTCGACTCCTCCATGTGCCACAGATGATTTTTAAATGTTTCATGGTGGTTGTTGTCCCCTGTGAGAAACGAAAAGGAGGGTACAGACAGTAATTCTGACTGGCAGGCTTGGCGAGGAATGACTTTCCATCTTCCACACTTAAACAGCTTGACCCAGTCTGGCCAAGCCCAGTTCTCTTGAAACCCTCAAAGTGGTTTTCTTTACAAACACTACGGAACCATAAGCAAACTTTTCACTGAAAACATTCAACAAGGACAAGGGAAAAATCCTACACTTGAGACAGAATAATTGCATGCACAAATACAGATTGGGCCTCTGACCAGTCAGGCCGGCTGGGAAGAGCTCTTGAGCTTCCCCACCTGACCTTGAACCCAGGCTAATGCAACTGCCCCAGTTCTATGCAACTAGATTTTTTTTTTTTTTAAGGAAAAATTGTTGTGTTCCAAACCAAATCAGCCAAATCAATTACAAATCTATGAGTCATTCAAGAACCAAAAGGGGCCCTACCAGTGGCAAACATCCTCTGCTCCCACCTGGGGCTTCAGATGCTTCCAAATCCTTTGGCGGGCATCCTGTGTGCAGGCCCAAACCCAGAGGTTTGGGGTTCGGATGTCTCGAGTTTCACTTGCCCTCAGCCGTATGGCTGCAGGAGCAAGCTAGGGAGGAGTCTCCCATTTCCATAAAGTGGGCATTACCTCTGCCCAGGTACTAACCCTTGCCAGAAGAGCGGTTATCCCCAGTGACTAGGAAAACCGTCTTAGTGGTCATGGTGTTTCCCCTGCCAGGATTACCTGCTAAGAGTGTCACTCAGCCTTTTTAAGCACACCTGCAGCCTCAGGTTGCAGGCACACCTTGAGAGCAGCCTCAGTCTGCTTCGGTAAGCCTTGTCTTCACTGCTTTTTCTGGTTCTTCTAGCTCCTGACTTGGCTTTGGATTTCTCTGACCCTGCTCTTGGATCTTCCCTGGGATTCAGTACTGGCTCTCTGATTCCCCTTGCTTTTGACCTCAGCTTGCACACTGGACTAAGTCTCTCGGGGCTTGTTTTACACATGCTTTAGAGGGGATGCTTTAATTAGAGTGCCCGAAGCCTCTTGTCTAATTAAAGCACCCACAGTGTCTTGTGTATCAGCATCCCCATGCTTCAAAACAGTTGTGGGGGCACTTTAACTAAAGTTTGTTGATCAAGCTTTAGTTAATATACCCCTTCTGTCATTTTGAAGTGCAAGGAAGCTAATACACGAGATGTGGAGGCTGTCTGGAGCATGCTAATTAGCATGCTCCAGCAGACTTCTTTAGTTGAGTCCGCTCCGACATGCTGTAATTACAGCGCATCAGAGCAGCCTCCACACACTTGTACAGGCACCCTCAGATCTCTGCTCTACTGATCCAGACCCTGATAACCTGTACCCCCACCTTGTTGACCACTTGGTTACTCTTCCGGAGCTTATCCACAAGCCCTGCTGCCTGTGTCCTGGCTGAACCAAGGAATGATTGGCTATGCTGCAGTACTGAAGAGAAAGACCTAGAGATTAGTAGACCCTAAGCTGAATATGAAACAACAGTATGCTCTTATTGCAAAAAAACCCCAACAGCATACTGAGTTGTGCCAACAGGAGTATTATTTGCAAACCAAGGGAAGGTGATTCTTCCATTACAGGCAAACCCCGCTTAGCGCTCTTAATTGGTTCCTGAAAAACTGAGTGTTAAGCAAAACTGAAAGTATTTGATGACCCAAGATGGTGACCGCAGTTGGTTTTAATGACCGAAGATGGTAACCATGAGTGCTATAGTGAAACTCACTGAGTACTAAGTGAAATCAGATATCAATTAAAAATGAGCATTATAGTGAAATAGCAGTAAGCAAAACAACGATAAGTGGGGGTTACCTGCATATCTGGCCTGGTGAGACCTCACCTGGAGTACTGTATCCAGCTTTGGGCCCCACGCTTCAAGAAGGATGAGGAAAGTTTGGAAAAAGCCCAGCACAGAGCAACAAAAATGATTTCCTGGGAGGCAAGACTTATCAGGACAGGCTGAAAGAACTAGGGAAGAAGAATATGGGGAGATTTGATAACAGTCTCAAATACTTGAAGCAGAATTACAGAGAGGATAGACATGGGCTTTTCCCTATGGCCATAAGGGATAGGACTAGGAACAATGGCCTCAAGCTGCAGCAAGGGATGTTTATGTTGGAAATTAGGGGGGCCTTTCTGACTACAAGAGTGGTTGAGAGTTGGAACAGGATTCCTAGAGAAAGAGCGGAAACTCCATCCTTGGAAGTTTTCAAGAGTGGAGATTTGGGGAAGGAAGGAAAAAACATTGAGACAAAAACATTGCATTTTAGTGTAGCAGGCTTGCCTTTTGGAGCTTGGGTTGAGTCCCAGGCTTGAAATTTTGCTATTTTGATTGGTGGAGCCCATCCACGGATCAGGAGGCAGCAAGAGGAGTTAAGTTATGCCCCTTTCCTGAGCGGGGGGAGAGGAGCTCCGTCCAGACCTGATTGTAGACTGCAACACTGTCAGGTCCAGAAGACTTCAGGGGTGGAGCCTTGGAGAGTATAAAAGGACCTGCATGCCCAGCACGAGGGAGACACATCCAGGACAGAGAAGAGAGAAGAGCGAGGCTTAGAAGAGCTGAGGAGAGCTGTTCAGCAAGGCGAAGCAGTAGCTCAGAGGAGCCCTGAAGACTTCTATCAGCAGGGAACAGCGGACAGCTCCAGCAGCTAGGCTTTCGGTGTGGGTTGAGTCCAGGAAGCCAGACGGTACTTGGGCTACTGAGCCAGCAGACAGGACTGAGCCAGAGGCCCTAGAATCCCTGCATAGTGGTGTCCTGTTCCAGGGGACGGCGATCCCTCCCTCCCCTCCCCCCCCAAGTCCACCGCAGGCGAGAGAACAGCTTGGCACAGAGGATGAGGGCCACCCTCTAGGCCTGGGAGCCATGAGTTGCAGGGGAAAAAGGATTCCCACAGGGGAGGGGGAGTCCCCCCTGGTTAGTTAAGGGCTCCTGAAAGTGGGGGGTCCCACTGTGAGGGCCCCTCTGAAATTACCAGCTTCCTTGAAGGGCTTGGGAAATGCCCAAAGGCATTGGGTTTTCCCCTTGGGATTAAGTTTATCTTTGAGTCTCTTGCACCATAAGTGGTGTGATGTCATGCCTTATATTTTGTGAATTCTCATGTTTGTACATTAGTAGGTGAGTAGAGTCCTAGGGCTCTGCTGAGACCCCCTTTGCTATTGTTTCACCTGTTGTTTATTTGTATTTATTTGTGGCTTATTTATTGTTCACCTATACTTATCTATAGATTACCTGTTGTCTTTCTACATTTATTTTGGGGTTTATCTGTTTCAGATTAGATACTTACCTGTGACTTAACTGTATCTGGAGCACTGGTGTAAGGTTTTATAGCATTTACTCAGATGGTATTGTTTATGTTATTTATTTAGATATCATATATATATATTTAATTTGTAACCTGGCAGGTGTGCCCTATTCTCAATCAGATAATCAATGGTAGGCAGGAGGGGGTGCTGTGAGAGGGATGCAGAAGAGGGGTGGATCCCAGGACAGTCATACAGCAAGTTTATACCACAAGTGGGATAGCTAATAAACATATCCTTACAGAGACCATTATACAGAATTAATATACCCAACTATTTATAACACCAACAATAACAATAGATATTGAATGGGAAACATAACTATACCAGTTATTAGATGCACCCTATCTGAGTTCCAACCACTTGGTCCTTCAAACAGGATAGGGTCTTCTCCCCCTAGGCCCACTCCCCCCAGGGTCCCTTGCCTGGGGGCGCCTCCCCTGCAGGACCCAGGTTCCCGGTAACTTACAGTCCTTCCTCTGGGGGCTGTCGATTTGGCCTCTGGGTCCCCACACCATCTCAGGCCTCCTGGAGCCGTTGGCCTTGAGTTGAGGGTTTCATAGTTTCATAGTTAGTAGGGTTGGAAGGGACCTGAGCAGATCATCAAGTCTGACCCCCTGCCATGGCAGGAAAGAGTACTGGGGTCAAATGACCCCAGCAAAGTGATTGTCTAGCCTTGTCTTAAAGACCCCCAGGGTAGGGGCCAGCACCACTTCACTTGGAAGTTGGTTCCAGGCCCTAGCTGCCCTGAGAGTGAAGTAGCACCTCCTGATGTCTAATCTGAATCTACCCTCTGCCAGCTTGTGACCGTTATTTCTAGTCACTCCTGATAGTGCTCAGGTGAACAGGGACTCCCCCAATGCCTGCTGGTCCCCCCTGACTAGTGTGTAATAGGCTACTAGATTCCCCCTCAGCCTTCTCTTGTGGAGGCTGAACAGGTTCAGGTGCCATAACCTCTCCTCGCAGGCCTGCCCTGCTGCTCCCTGATCATGAGAATGGCCCTCCATGGACCCTCTCCATGTTGTCCACATCCCTCTTGAAGTGCGGCGCCCAGAACTGGACACAGTACTCCAACTGCGGCCTGACCAGTGTCACATAGAGGGGGAGGATCATCTCCTTGGACCTGCTCGAGATGCATCTTCTCTTTGGGCCCTGTGCCCTGCGTTGGGGACCCAGGGAGCTCTTATGGGAGCTGAGCCTCACGCCAAGGGTCTTTTCCCTTCCTGGGCCCTGCTCTGGACACCAGGGTTCTTTTAGTTTATTGCTGAGCCACACTACGGGATTCTGGTTATTTGGCCTAGAGCTGGGGCTAACTTAAGCAGCCTCAAGCTGCTCCCAGGGCCGACTCTGTGAGCTGACCTGAGTACTGTGTGGGGCCTGAGCAGCTCTGAGCTGCTCCCAGGGCCGGCTCACCATGTGCCAATCCACGCACCATCAAGGCTCATTTGGGGTCCTGATTATGGTCTTCTCTGGAGCTTCCCTCTCCTTGCTGTCCCTCACTGCATCTGCCCAGTGTGCTGACCATGCTGGGCTTTTATTTACGCTGCAGGCCCCACCTCTGAAGTCTGCCGAACCTGTACAGCATAGTCTTCAATCAGGTCCAGAAGCTTTTCACATTCCCCTCCCCCTCCCAGCAGGGGTGGGGCAACCCCCTCCCAGCTGTTACCTGATTGGTGGAAATGTTCCACCAATCCAAAGTGTCCTTCTCCAAGCCAGGCTTGCCAGGCAAAAGCAGAGAGCCTGCCACATATTGTACATACGTTTATATCCATTTTTCCTTCCCTTGTGAAAAGTTAATGTAAATAAATGTGTATATAGTTAAGTCTCCTGACTGTCCTGGCCTGGTTCTATAGGGATGGAGGGAAACTGAGCAGTCTCCAGTTTCCCCCAGAGCACACCTGCCAGCTAACAATCCCCTTCAATTGGAGAAGGAGAGCATATATTTGAGTATACTTGGGCTACATTAGCAATCACTATTATGTCAGTTGTAAGGAGTACTTTGGGAATGGAAGCAGGATGAAGGCAGGATGTAATCTGAACTCAAATTTCTTTGATTTAGAATGCTTGCTTTGGGGATAATTACAACAACAATGTAATGACTTTTTTTCTCCTTATGTTACTGATACAATATACTCTTAAACTTAATGGGTTTTTTGCCTGAAAATTACCTTAGTTTTTAAAAATTAAATAGTCAATACAGCAATGCCATACAAGAACGCCCCCCCCCAAAAAAATTGGAAAGCCTATTTTTAATGATTTGAAGATTGACTTTAAATCATTTTTTACAATTTAAAACATTGGCAGACTTCTTGGACCCTAAAGCAGAGAGCCTTACTTAGCCATGCTGCAAGTCTACTCAAAAGTAGGGAAGAGTAGCTAGAGTGCACCAACTAGGTAAGCCAGACTTAAGGGTAATGCAAAACAGCTGAAACTGGGCCTTAGTTAGCAGCTGTCTTATTGCCTTGCAGGTCTGTTTAGATGAGACTAGCAGTATATAAAATGGGTGAGAGGAACAGCCTAATCCCACTAATTTATTGCTTTGATGGTTTCATGTTTTCCAGTTGTACTTGCCTGCTACATGATATGGCCAAGGCCCTTCAACTACTTCCTCTGATGCTGACCTTGTCTGTGCTGTATCTAGTGCCCTCCATCCATGGCTTGAAGGGATGGGGGGCTCAGCTTCGCACTTAGGAGTGTAGCTGACAGTAAAGGCTCCAGGGACTTAAGCATGGTTTTCCCATCTGGTACACTGCCCTGTCAGCACCGGTTCTTCTTGCCCCTTAAGACAGTCCTGAAGCTTGCTTACCCCAGTCAGATGCTGTATGTGGAAGGATAAGGCAGGAAATACAGGCCTTCCCTCTTGCCTCTGGCTTTTCTTGATTTAGGTCACTCGTGAAGAGTGCAGGGGCTCCAGCCACCGCAAACATCTCAGAAGGGGACATACAACTGAAGAGCTGATGTTTCCAAAAAGCAAGACAAGCAGGCAGAAATTCCTGTTGTAATAGACTCTTGAAGAAAACCTCAATTAAGAAACAGAAATCAAACATTAATATGTCTAGTTAATTAAAGGTGTTCTTTTATTAAAGAACAATGGGGTTAATAGCTAATTACTATTAACAACCACTTCTATTTAATACTGCATTTTCCCGTTGGTTTTAAATTTCTTCGTAAAGATAAGCACTAGAGTAGGTCTAGAGCTTTCTCCTTGATATTTTTTCCAGACCCATAATGATAGTTAGGGGCCTCACAACCATTGAAAACAGTGGTAGTCAGGTGCCTAAATATCTTTGGACTGTGCCTTTATACCTTAATATGGAGGATAGATTTGTGCCTGGGCAAATAACTATGCTGTTTCTAGTACCCGAGCTAGCTTGTGGAGAGCTAGGTTCAGTATGTGTGCACATGTCACTGTAGTGTGTTGTATGGCGATACCCTCTGACACTCTGTTGGGACTCAAGATATTTAGGTTTAGGTCCTGGTTCAGGCACAGACTTTCTGCATTCTGCTGCACAAACCACATTGTCTCTCTGCCCTTGAGTTCCTTTTCCCATGTTTGCTGTGTCTGTTGAAGTTGTAAGCTTTTCAGAGGAGGGACTGGACTATCTTTTACTTCTTATGTTGGACGTCTAGTGCAATGGGGCCTATAAGTGCAGTTGTAATATAAGTACTGTAATTATTACAACTAGTAATAACAATTTTTCCTCAATGAAAAATACAGAATTTGTATGTGTTGCATTATATTTTACATCATTTTCTGATACAGCACAATTCCACAATCCCTTCTTACCATGAAGAGTGTTTATGTATAAGTAACTCCAGCATACACATTATAAATTTATGCATAAAGTTGGTGCACTCCCTGGGTTTCTTTAAGAATCATTTCAAGTGGCTAGCACTATGGAAGAAAGAGACTTGGGGGTCATCATTGACCACAAGATGAACATGAGCCTGCAATGCGATGCTGCAGCTACTAAAATGACCAAAACGCTGGCTTGTATCCACAGATGCTTCTCATGCAAATCCCGGGACGTCATTCTCCCCTTGTACTCAGCCTTGGTGAGGCTGCAGCTGGAGTACTGCGTCCAGTTTTGGGCTCCACAATTCAAAAAGGATGTGGAGAAGCTTGAGTGAGTCCAGAGAAGAGCCACACGCATGATCAGAGGTCAGGAAAACAGACCTTAGGATGACAGGCTGAGAGCTGTGGGGCTCTTTAGCCTGGAAAAGTGCAGGCTCAGGGGTGATCTGATGGCCACGTACAAGTTAATCAGGGGTGACCACCAGGATCTGGGGGAACGTTTGTTCACCAGAGCGCCCCAAGGGATGACGAGATCAAACAGTTATAAACTACTACAAGACCGTTTCAGGCTGGACATAAGGAAGAATTTCTTTACTGTCCGAGCCCCACAAGGTCAGGAACAGCCTGCCAGCGGAGGTGGTTCAAGCACCTACATTGAACACCTTCAAGAGTAAATTGGATACTTATCTTGCTGGGATCCTATGACCCCAGCTGACTTCCTGCCCTTTGGGCAGGGGGCTGGACTTGATGATCTTCCAGCCCTAATGTCTATGAAATCTGTAAAGGATGTTTTATTCAAAGGCTAAATAACACTTAAGTAGCTTTTTCATTAGTTAATAATCTGATGTTTATTTCACTTGCCAAGGGAAATTTCAATTTTGGCCACAGTCCTTTTTAACCTACATATATACATTCTGTAAACATAACACAACTCTCATGGAAAGTACTTATGGGAACACTAGCTGATATCAGCTCCTCTTTGCTTGATGACATGTGGTGTGCTTTCCCACCTCCAAATGAAAATCCATAGTTTTAAATAGGCAGTTGCTGGCACTCATTTAGCAAAGATGTGTGTTTAAGATGTTACTTCCACTACTTTAGCCATAAAGGGACTTAGAACAAATCATCACTTCATCTGGGAAATTCCTGGAGGAGTGGTTAGGGAAGAAACACAAAGGCCTTGAAAGCAATGACCTACATAAATAGTTTTAGTATATTTAGCAAATTATATTGCAAAGCAAGAACATACAGAGAAAAGGAGCAGAAGCAAATATATATATTTGGACCAGGAAGATAGTGAATCATTACAGACAGAGAATAGATTTAAAGGGACAAGAAAGTGATCTTGTGATTCTTCTGGCAATTATGTAAATTGCTCACTGCACTACTAGTGGTCACTATAGTATTTGCCCAATCCTCATGTTTTTGAAGTCAGTAAAGGATGAAATGCAGTGTGTGAATGAATGCATTCCACAGGCAGCAGCAAAACTGGAGCAGGTGGAGAGAAAGGCCAGCAGGCTAACTGGAGGAATAGAGAACCTTTCTTACAAGACCAGGCTAAAAAAGCTTTGCCTAACAAAGAGTGAGGGGGAATGAAATGGGAAACAGTTGCTCTCCATCTGGGGAATAAACATGAGGAAACAAGGTTGAAGGGCAAGGACAATGCCGGCACAAAAGCAAATGAATACGAGCTATCCATGAATGCTGGATCCATGAATTTTAGGCTAAAAATTAAAAGATCATTTCTAATTCTATGAGAAGGTAGCTTTTGGAACAGTCTTCCAGTTGGAGCAGAGGGGGCAAACAATCTAAGTACTTGGAAAATGAAGCTTGATCAGTAGAGAAGTGGGGTATATGCAGGGATCCAGGTTTCCATTCACCATTGAAAAATGTGGTAAAATGCAGATTTTCTCATTTCAAGAAGAAAAAATGCAGATTTTATCTTTTTAAGGAGAAAAATGCAGATTCTCTTCCTTTAAAGAAGAAAAACACAGGAAACAGTGAGTTTCCCCTTGTAGGCTGGTAGAGTTCCAGCCTGCGAGGGGCTGGGGGGAGTGGGAGGAAGGTGATCAGGCAGGGAGTGCCACGTGCATGTGCTCACACACACATGCATGTGGCATCCAGGCAGCCTGGACAGCATCTCCTGCAGCTCCCTCTAGGTAAGTCTATGGTGGGTGGGGAGGGATTGAGGCCCCCAGAGTGAGGGAGGGAGGGAGTTGAGCAGGGCTGGGGCTTGAGGCTTGGGGCCAGAGTGTGGGGCTGAAGGGCCCAAGCAGGGAGTGGGGCAGAACCACGGACAGCTGGCTCCCTGCTGCTGTGTGCACTCCCAGGCAGATGGGGGGCATGTACCCCCCAGATTTGTGTGTGGGGTGGGGGGGGGATGTAGGCTGGCCATTCTGGAATTGGTGCTTCCTGCCCTGCTGCCCTCCCCACTTGGGCCTCTGCAGCCCCGTGAAAGGGACTCGGCATGGCAGAGCAGAGCAGAACGGGGAAGCTTGATGTGCCACCATGGCAATGCACTCCCTGCCCGCCTGGCAGCAGCGAGGGTGGCAGCACAGAGTTGTGCCCCCCGCTGCTGCTGGATAGGCAGGGGGCACCTCACCATGGTGACACAGGACTCCCAGTAGCAGCACCAAGCTTCCCCAAACTGCCCCATTCTGCTGCACCGGGTCCTGGCCACTGGGCCACAGGGAGGGCAGCAGGGCAGGGAGCCTTGAACCTGTAGCAGCCAGCCTGCACCCCCCCCCCCAGCCCCTTTATGCTGCTCATGGGGGAGAGGGAGCTGGGCTTCACGCTCTACTCTGCCCGCAGCAGCTGCTGCCTCCCATGGGCAACAGCTGGGGCTCAGGAATTGCTAGGGGGCTGTGGACCCGGGTCCCTGGCCCTGTAGCCCTGGTAGCTGGGGGCCCCCTCTGGCAGGGTTGGGAGGAATGGGGGCTGTAGGTCAAGAATGAGAGGCATCTGCAGGACTGTGGGGTTGTGGGTGGGGAGTGAGGGGCATTAGCAGAGCTGGGGGGCTGTGGCTTGGGAGTGATGGGCAATGGTATGAGCAGGGCACCAACATATCAGGGGTGCTCAGCACGACAAATCATTGAGGGGACCCAGATCCTGGTGAGAGAAGGGGACAGGAGGAGCTCTGATTTTCCATGATAAAAAACCCAAAATCAAACACCAAAATTTATAGATATTTAGAATTTATTTTATTATTGTGATTGAAGCTCTGGTAGGCTTCCAACTTGCTTTAAAATTGTAAATATATCAATAAAACATTGTGTTCAACTGATAGCTATATATATCATGGCATTTAATCTTAACCACGGAAAAGTGTAGATTGTGGGGCTTTTAATCAGATACTTTGTAATTTTTAAACAGAGAAAACCAGGATCTCTGGTTATATGGGATAGTGTTTGCATTAGTTGTGGACTGAATCAACCTCCTGTGATTGATTCAGGAGGTAATTTCCAGTCCTAAATCCTAGTATGGGAAAGAGAAGCTACATTCAGGTCTATCTTTCCAATTTCCTGTTTCATGGTGGGAATCCCCACTGGTGTATTTTCTTGCAACACTGAATGAAAAATGTAAAGCACGAGAAAATAGGGAAATTGAACTAAATATGCTACTAACTTATGACGTACTACCATTTCTGTGTAAGCTTCTTGAGGGATAGTTCTGATAGTCTTGCTTTTACTATATAACTTATTCTCAGCATTGATTCAACACATTCTCCAGTGGGTTATACCCTGTAGTATGAAATATTGCAACAAAAACAAAACAAATTTGCCTCTTTGTAGTAGAGCTCTTCTGTTTTAATGTTAGCAACCAGAAGCCCTAGTATTGAGTGCTTGCTGTGTTGTTATTTGAATTAAGGTCAGACTTAGGTTAGATGAACAAGAAGATCAAAGCCTTGAGCTGCAACTGAAACTGCCATATCAATTGAAACAGTATTATTTGGGCTGCTTTTAATGCTGTTTTTTTAAGTCAGATAACACAGGTGAGCAAGCATGGTGGGGGTGAATTTTGAAGGTGAAGTGCCAGAGGTAAAGTACATAGACAAATACATTCCACTAAGAAATTCCAGGCTGTGTGAACATGGCTCTTGGGCAACATTATGAAACTGTACCCCAGTATGACAGGTCAGTCTGGGAACAAGCTATGCTTTAAGCATGCGGCAAACACTAGGAGGACTACATCTTCCCATCATTCAGTACCAGGTTTTATTGTGACAGACTAGGAAGCAAGACTAAGGGGACTTGAGTATGTGAACTACTGATCCAGGCTTGGTCATCAGGGCCGCACTTTTTGATAGACAAAGATTTTTCACATATAAGGGGATATCAACTCTCATGGGGACACATGAATGGCTGGGCTAGTTGAATATTTGGGATAGTTATGTCCAGTTTAATGAGGGAGATGGAGGAAATGGACAACTCAAACTCAAAGGCTAAGTACAGACAGTCACAAAGTCTGAGGCTGAATTGATTCAATTTTTGCAGGTTGGTCTAAGATGCCTAAATTGAACTGATAAGCAAGTGAACAGACATTCATTTTGATTCCAGAAATTCAACCACATGCTTGCAATGACTGAGGCCAGATGCCAGGGGGTGCTAGAGCTGGCTGGAATAGACAGCTTGGGCCAAGGCTAGTCCACCTACCCTGCAAGGGGGGGTTTGTGGGGGAGGTGCGAAGCATCCTGGGATGCTGGGGGACTGTGAGTTAATTGAATCTGGAGGGGTTTTGGAACAGAAGTTCAATAAACCAATTTAACTTAAATAAGTTAAATCTGATCCATCCTGCTTTATCTTAAACCAGTTTTGGCTATTTTGAAAGTGGTTTATGTGGACTGAACTTCTGTTGTGTTACATATTTCAATCGGTTTCCTATCACTTATACTAGTTTATTTGTAACTTCTGATCCTAGCCAAAAAGGGATTAAATGGTGATTCTGTATATCAAGGCCATTGGGGAAAACTTTTGCAAATGGCAAAATGGCAAGTGGATCTGGGAAGAGAAAGCAGGTGCAAAAATAAGACTGGGGAAGAGAAAAATCAAGATACGAGGAAAATAATTTGAAAAATAATGAAAAAAGAGTAAGAGAAGGAGGAAAGACAGAGATTAGCTGGAGAGGTGATATAAGAAAGCTCATTTAGAATGAGTCAGATGAATTACACTGGGATGGTATTTTCTAATGATTCATTCTTAAATCTACCAAATATGTGCCTGAATACAATATTTCGCTCTCCCTATTATTGTAAATACTGGAAGTGTATATGGAAGTGACAATTGGAAGTGTATATGGAAGTGACAATTTTGTAAAGGATCCAGGGCAAATATTCAAGCAATTTCCATGACGTGTACTGGCTGTATCTATTAAAAGGCAGCACCTTTTAGCTACATCAGTATTTCAGTTTTGGGAAAAGAACTAGAAGCAAGTCAGAAACATAAGTTAAATTTGGTGATATTTTTTAGCCTGCACTTTAATTTTGTCAGCGTTTTCAGCACCTACAGCACATGACAGGTTCCTTAGCACTTTAGACAAAGATACAAACCCATTTTCCAAATATGTCACTTTAAAGAGAATGATGATATTCTCCTTAAACCATTTTCAAACTAATGAAAAATAAACACACATTGACTTGTCATTGTATGAAAATAGAGATAAAGCAACTGGTGTTACCATAAGGTGGCACAATGTGGCTGTCATTTAAACAGAGCTGAGAAAAGCAGTCCAAGGAATGACAAATACTGATTTCTTTCCATCCAAGATGGTAAAATGTGCATGTTGTGAAGCCAGTGGATAGGGAACTTTACGTAGCTGCACAAATGCATATTTGTTTTACCTTATGATGGCACTAATTCTTTATCTTTTTACTCCTTGGCCCTGTTATTGCTCTTGTTTGCATTTACCTTCTGCTGCTCCCCCCAGCTCCCCATCTCATATGCAGTCTTTTTGATAGCTATAAAGTGAAAGTTTCCAAGCATGCTCTACTCTTGAATTAAAAGTTAGTATTTCTCATCACAGTTGTCATGAGTCTGGGATTTTTGAATTTCTTAGGTTTAATGCATCATAAACATACACACTATTGATCATAGCCTGCTTTAGTCAGCAGCATGTGTGCTGGCACAGATGTTAAAGGACTCCTTCCCCTGTCCTTTCCTCATAGGATCCCAATGACCACTTTTATTTTATTGGATTTATATGCCACCCTTCCCAACAATGGCACAGGTCAACTTACAATAGGAAACAAAATAACATATAAAGCAGGTAGAATATTAAAATAAGCCCTGACCTATATAGCAACTTAGCCTTGTTTGCTAAATGCCTGCCTAAATAAGTTTTTTCAGCACTCCTGGGAGATGTCCAGGCTACAGCTCTGGTGGGTCTCAAGGAGGAGGGAATTCCAAAGCTAGGGAGTGTACTTTTGTGTACTTTTGCCACGTGAACTCTGTGCAATGACAGTATTTGCAGGAGATTGCTCTCAGCTGATCAGATGTATTCAGATGGGGCATAAGGGAGAAGGTGGTCCTTTAGGTACATAGGGACCAGACTTTTTAGGGCCTTATAGGTCAAAACCAGAACCTTGCATAGGAAGCCAGTACATTGCCAGTACATTGTCTAGAGCACTGGAGTTATGTGCTTCTGGTTGCCCGTCTCTGTCAGAAGGTGGGCTGCTGTGATCTGCACTATCTGCAGCTTCTGGGCAGTGATCAAGGACAGCCCCTCATACAGCATACTGAAGTAGCTTAGCTTTGAGGTTACTAAGGCATGGATGATGGTGGTCAGATCTGAAACTGAAATAAAGGGTCTCGGCCTTCTCACCAGATGGAGTTGGTGCTCCTAATCATCACTGCCATTTGAAGATCCAGATGCAGAAGAGTATTCAGGAGCACCCCAGAGCTGCAAATCTGAGCAACAAGGGGAGGCTGAATCCTGCCAATGATAGGTGTCCCAATTCCACCCCCACTGCGTCATGTGGTCTGCTCACTATCATTACCTCTGTCTTGTCTGGATTCAGTTTTAATTGGTTCACCTGCATCCAGGCACTGGGAAAAGTCTGAATCTGCCACGTCCGGGTCAAATAAGCAAGACAGACTCAGTGAGTGTCATAAGCCTACTGATGGTATCTCACTCAGATTGGCATACAGTCTCATCCAGTGGCCTCATGTACACCGTGAACAGGAGCAGCAACAAAACGGAATCCTGGGGGACCATAAAGGAAAGGTCCAGAGAAGATGATGAGCGCTCAGCCATAACCAGCACCTGGGACCTCATTGCTAGGAAAGAGCAGAACCAATAGAGACTGATCCCGGGAACACCCATCATGTCAGGTAAACACTCCATCAGCACCTCATGGTCAACTGTATCTAAAGCTTCTGAAAGATCTAGTAAGATCAATGGGACACAATTTCTCGGTCACCCTCCAGATGGAGATGGTTGATCAAGGCCATAAATGCAGTCTCTGTGCTATTCCTAGGATGAAAGCCAGATTGATCAGAGTCTAGGCATCTGATAAAATCCAGATATACCTGGGACAGTTGGATGACCACATGTTCAATGACCTGCCCTAAAAAGGGGAGGGTGGAAACAAGGTGAGAGCTAGCTGGTGAGCATCAGGATAAGATCTTATTCAAGACAACTGCAGACTTAATAACTTCCAACATTCTGCCCTCCCAGAGAAGGCACTGATAAACTCCACCAGCAATGGCACCAGTTTCTCCCTGATGGTATTTACAAGCTAGAACAGGCAAGGGTCCAGTTCACAACCAGTCATGTACATCCCCTCAAACACATCCTCTGTATTAGTGGGCAACAACAATTGAAACTGGTCAATATAAACCAGACAAGATTGAGCTTCCCCAAGTCTGAACTCTGGTTCTGAAGCAAAAGTGTCACTCTCCAAGCCAAGCCACATACAAGCGATTTTGTCTGCAAAGTAAGTGGCAAACTTGTCCATGGCTTCTGTGAGCACCCAGTGGAATTGCTTTGGGTGGTGAATGGCTTGGTTAATTTGGATTGTTTCCATCTAGAAACTGAATCCTCTCCAGTCCACTGGGATGAGTTTGCTACCTGCTTTGCAGACAAAATAACTGGCAATGGGAATATACTCCAGAGAGTTATGGAGTCATGCTGGCACCATGAGTCTCTAGGGGTAGAACAGCCAACAGTACAGTGAAAAGTAGACTAAAACCCCAAACAGCCTGAGCTACAGCACCTGCAGTAGATGTTCTGGGGCCAGCTATAATAAACTATGTCCCTTGAGGCTATAATATCTTACCTGGTATGAAAACTTGTCCTCACCAACGTTGTGTGAATCAGTTGAAAAAAAATCCCTCCCCTTGGGCTGAATGGGGGGAAGAAGAAGGAGGAGGCAAGACAGGAAAGGGTTAGGCTTTAATTTTATTAATCCTATTACATTTGCAGAGTTTATCATAGCTTCTTGCCCTCTCCACTCCTCCAGTGTTTTAAGAGGAAAATAGAAATGTCTGTGGTCAGTGAGATTCAAAGTGTAAAAATAATCTGAAGATGCAGATAATTATAGGCAAAAGAAAGAAAGGACCGTAACTGCTGCCATTACACAAATAATAAATAAGAACTATAATCTGACGTGCTGCACAGAAGATCAGCAGAGGAGAAATGAACAGGTAGTTGTGTCAAAGGAGACAGTCAAGTTCTTCTTGCAGATATATTAATGGGGCTATATCCACATTTCTGACATAGTTACCAGAGTGCCATAAACTACAGCAGACTGCAGTCATAGTGGTTGTTGTTAATATGTTGATATTTATTAATTGCAATTAAAAAGGGCTGGTAAATAACGGCAGTAAGAAATATTGCAGTATCATGACTTGTAGATATTGAATGGTTTAAAACTGAACACTACATCATGGTTTCATGCTGGATTCCAAGTTACTAAAGTAATCTAATCATGGCTGCCATTGTATAGTATGATAAACTGTGTTCATTGTTGACAGAGCAAGCAGCAAATATATACTTCATAATGATGTATGTAAAGGGATTTTTTTTTAAGTGTGGAAGCTAAAAATCTGTGCATGCAGGCAGAATGGGTCTAAACTTGTGTACATGTATGTGTGCATGCTGATAACTGTATAGGATCAGATGGTCCCAGTTTGCTAGAGTAAGTGTGATAATAAATACATGTGTATTCCTAGAACTAAGGGCTTGATGCTCTAGGCTCTAGATTTAAGAACATATCCTCAAGAATTTGACTTCTTTACTGAGCAAACCTAATCGGCCAAGCTTTATCCTGTTAATTAGGAACCTAATGCATTTTAGCTCATCATTTTAATATTTTCTGTGTTATCACTGGACAATACCAAATTATTCTTGCTATAGATAATTAAAACAGTTTCACTGAATTAGCATGGCTGGCCATCACAGGCTAGGTGATATCCTGCACAGAGATGTTAGCTCATTCCCCAAAGAGATTTCAATAAATCATTTCTACTTCTGGGATCGTGAGCTCATCTTCACCTACTAATTAGCTATGTAAACATGTCCCTCCCCCATGGGGGTATGCTTCCAACTGTATTATGACAAAGCTCTGCAGAGCACATGGAGAACATTTTGATAGAATACTGGAGGTGATGAACTGAGTAAGCAGCCCTAAATTATACAGTAGTTATATATAATATTGCTTGCGTTAGTCAGAATAGCAGTGTTAAACTCATCCTCAGATGAGGGTCACTGGGCTAGTCTGCAGGCTGGATTAGGACTGACCTCCTGTGCAATATGCAGTGCTAGTTCCAGCCCATACACCATGCAGCACTTGCTATCCATGTTCCAGCAGGTCCTGCATGCATCTCAGGAGTTCTGGGGCATGGGTTGCATGTAGCAGTCTTGGTTAGGCCATGCCAGAGCCAGCATACAAGGCTGGTCCAGGGAAGTGCCACATATAGCCTGTATGCTAGATTCTTCGGGCTGCTTTCAGCAGTGGGTCCAGTCCTTGCACCTGATCCAAAATGATCCCTGAGGCCAGTGCATGTTCTGTGTGGTGCGGGGGCTGGACTGGCCACGGGCACTGAATGGAGTGATATTTACAGATTTCTCCCAATTACTCTGCCATACTTAAAAAAAAAAAATCCAGGATACAGTACACTCTGGAAGAAAGTTTTGGCCAGCTAGTATTGCCCACTGTAACTACGGCAAAAGTGTCCCACTAGTAGGTTTTTCCCCAACTTCCTCTCCCTCCCTTGCTTTGGGGTAAGCAGTCCTTCTACAGTAAGGGTATGCAACCTATGACCCATGAGTTGCAAGGGGTATCTCAGAGTATCATCAGTGGCTCAGTGAGTCAGCCAGACTGCAGGTGCTTACATGGACTTCCATTGACAATCTAGCTTGTTAAGTAGTCTTTAGCAGAGCTGCAGCATTTGAGGAGACAGCATATTATTCAAATCTGAGACACTGTGGAGAATCCAAGACATTGCGGAGAAGATCCCTGAACTCCTTCAGCCCACTGACCACTACCCTATGCTCCTTATCCATGTGGGCACAGATGACATGGCTTGGAGCACTCCCAGATGGGTCATGAAGTGCTACAGGGATTTGGGAGCGGGGCTTAAGGGATTGGGGGTGCAGGTGGTGTTCTCATTGATCCTCCCAGTCTTGGGCTACGGGCTGAGAAGGGAGAGGAGGATTCAGGTAGTGAACGAAAGACTGCGGCGCTGGTGTCATCGGCTTCCATGACCACAGTCCGCTCTTTGGAGAGAGAAGCAGCAAGCTGCTGGGAAGGGACGGCCTCCACCTCTCTCCACTGGGGAGGAGGCTCTTCTCATCCAGACAGGCTGACCTGCTCCATTGGGCTTTGAACAAAGCCCCCCGGGGGATGGAAGGACTACCGCCACTGCTGGCCCACTGAGCAACCCTTGCAAAGCCAGCAGGCCAAGGCACTTAAGGATGCCCACCCCTGCCCCAGCCCTGGAACAAACTGTAGGCAAGTTAAGGGCCCCCAAAGGGACACTTGCCTGCCTGTACACAAATGCCAGGAACTTGTCCTTTTCCTAAACACAATTAATTATGATGTCATAGGGATAACAGAGATCTGGTGGGACTCCACACATGACTGGGACACAGGTATAGATGGCTATACCCTGTACAGGAGAGATAGAGAGCTGCACCCCTGCCCCTTTTGTCCACTCTATGTCAAAGAAACCTACATGTCCCTGAAAGCTGACATTGGTGCCCAGGGTGGACGACTTGAGACCTTCTGGGTTAAAGTCCGTGGGGAACACGGCACAGGGGACACTATGGTGGGAGTCTACTACAGACCCCCTACCCAGGGTCAAGACCTTGACCAGAAGTTTGCCAGGGAATTGGCTGAGGCTGCATGCCTCCGGTGCATGGTTGTCATGGGAGACTTCAACTACCCAGACATAAAGTGCTGCTTGACCTGGTACTGGCAACCAGGGACAACCTAATCAGTGACCTAATGATTGAAGGGAAGCTAGGTGACAGTGACCATGAGCTGATCACCTTTACCATCCACTGTAAAGCTGGCAAGTCAGTCAGTAATACAGAAGTCCTTGACTTCAGGAAAGCTGACTTCAACAAGCTAAGGTGGCTTGTCAGTGAGGTCCTAAAGGTCCACAACCCAAAGGGGAAGGGAGTCCGGGACGAGTGGTTGTTCTTCAAGGGAGCAATCCTGGATGCACAAGCAAAGTCTATCTTGTCTTGGAGGAAAGGCAGCAAAAGAGTGCAGCAGCCCCCTTGGCTCTCCAGGGAACTAGCGGATCTCCTGAGTCTTAAAAGGAAGACCTACAAAGGATGGAGGATTGGAACCACCATCAAGGAGGAATACTGTGCTCTGGTCCGGACCTGCAGACAGCAAAACAGGAAAGCCGTGGGTGCAATGGAACTTCAACTAGCTACAAATATCAAGGACAATTAAAAGTCCTTTTTTAGATATGTGGGGAGCCAGAGGAAAAGCAAGGGCAACATTGAACCCCTGCTAAACCAGATGGGACAACTGACAACAGACGCCCAGGAAAAAGCCAACTTGCTAAATGGGTACTTTGCGTCAGTTTTTCACCAGGCCCATGGGACGCCCCATGTAAACAGGGAGGCCTGGGTAAGTGAGGCCTGGGACAGGGAGGCCTGGGTGAATGAGATTCCTTACCGTCCATCAATGTTGACCTCATGAAGGAACACCTTGAGAGGCTGAAAACCTTCAAGTCAGTCAGCCCTGACAGTTTACACCCAAGGGTACTCAAGGAGCTGGTGAGCATCGTAGCTCAGTCCCTGGCATGGATCTTCGAGAACTCCTGGCACTCTGGTGAAGTACCTGAAAATTGGAAGAAGGCCAATGTGGTGCCTATCTTCAAGAAACGGAGACAAGTGGAAACTACAGGCCCATCAGCCTGACCTCTATCTCAGGGAAAGTCTTGGAAAAGATTATCAAAGAGGCCATCCTTAACAGACTGGCTGATGGCAACTTCCTGAGGGATAGCCAGCATGGGTTTGTTGTGGGTAGGTTTCGTTTGACCAATCTCATTTCCCTTTACAACCAGGTGTCCTATCACCTGGACAAGGGAGAAGAGATTGATGTCATATATCTTGACTTTAAAAAAGCCTTTGATCTGTTATCCCATGATCACCTCTTGGCAAAACTGGCTAACTGCAGCCTTGGCCTCACCACAATCCACTGGCTGGGGAATTGGCTCCATGGTAGGACCCAGAGGGTGGTAGTTGACAGAAGTCAATCATTGTGGTACGCTATGACCAGTGGGGTCCCCCAAGGCTCTGTCCTAGGGTCTATACTATTCAACATCTTCATTAATGATGTAGACATTGGTGTCAGAAGCTGACTGGCCAAGTTTGCCGATGACACCAAACTCTGGGGTAAAGCATCCACACCTGAGAATAGGAGGGTGATCCAGGAAGACCTTGGCAGGCTCAGCAAATGGGTGGATGAGAACCTGATTGTTTCTAACACTGAAAAATGCAAGGTTTTCCACCTCAGGAGGAAAAACCTGCAGCATGCTTATAGGCTTGGCAGTGCTACACTGGTTAGCACTATGGACGAAAGGGACTTGCGGGTCATAATTGACCACAAGATGAACATGAGCCTGCAATGTGATGCTGCAGCTAAGTAAAGCAGGCAAAACGCTAGCTTGCATCCATAGATGCTTCTCAAGCAAACCTGAGACATCATTCTCTGCTTGTACTCGTCCTTGGTGAGGCTGCAGCTGGAGTACTGCGTCCAGTTTTGGGCTCCAGAATTCAAAAAGGATGTGGAGAAGGTTGAGAGAGTCCAGAGCAGAGCCACGTGCACAATCAGAGGTCAGGAAAACAGACCGTATGAAGAGAGGCTGAGAGCCATGGGACTCTTTAGCCTGGAAAGCCGCAGGCTCAGGGGTGATCTGGTGGCCACGTGCAAGTTAATCAGGGGTGCTCACCAGGATCTGGGGGAATGTTTGTTCACCAGAGCACCCCAAGGGATGGCAAGGTTGAACAGTTACAAACTCCTCCATGACCATTTCAGGCTAGACATACGGAAGAATTTCTTTACTGTCCGAGCCCCCGAGGTCTGGAATAGACTGCCACTGGAGGTGGTTCAAGCACCTACTTTAAATGCCTTCAGGAGACATTTGGATGTTTATCTTGCTGGGATCCTATGATGCCTGCTGACTTTCTGCCCCTGGAGCAGGGGGCTGGACTCGATGATCTTCCAAGGTCCCTTCCAGCCCTAGTGTCTATGAATCTATGAAATAAACAGATTTTTAGGCTAATCTCTCTGTTACCCAATTCTATAGTCACTGAAAGGAAATGTCAGCATAAGCATAGCAGTGTTGCTAACATTTCTGTTTTTATTATAAGTCTTGCAATATCTGGTGTGTAACTTAAACTCTCCGATTCCGGAGTCGTACACATTTTCAAGCCCTTATGACTCCAGAGAAAAATGTAAAAGTAGCTGTAAGTCTCAAGTAACAATTGATGAATGAAAAGAATCCTAAATGTATGGAAAATCTCTTGTTTTTATGATAATCTAAAAATGTTAAGTCACTTACATCATGATTTCTGAATTCTGGGATCTTGGCCAATACTTCACAAAGAAACTCTATTACCATTATTACCATTAGCAAACACTCTGTCTACCCTGCCTTTTTAATTTTGTCCCTTACTCACCAATCAGGCCACCTCCTTTTTTTGACAATGGTTGAATCTCATGTGCAAATTTCTAGTGGCCATACACACAGGTTGCTATATGGTCATATCTCCCAGCCCTCAGATACTGGAACGCAGCAGCTTGCAGTCAGGGTTTGAATTATACTTTGAATCTTGTGGGGGGTCTGCCAGAAAAAATTAAACTGGTTCATTGAATAACAAGTCCACCTAAGTGAAGGAGCAATCCAATTGGAGACCACTCCCCCCACCCCTGTTACAATTTTTAAATCTTACGGGGGGGGGGCTCTCATCTCTTAGGGGCTGGGAGCAGGGCTCAGTCTCTCCAAAGCTCCCCCTTAATTTGCACCCTGCTTGCAGCGAGGGTCATGTCCCACTCCATCATGTACATTCTCTTTTTCCCTATCCTTAACCAGATAAGAACAACAGCAGGATAGGAACAATTAATAAGAGACAGGGGAAGATTTCTTAATAGACCTCTACCCAGATGGAAAGGCCCATCCTCTAAATAACAAGGCATCTGTGCTTTCCTCCACAGTCCTGTTGGTGATATGCAGTTCCACAGTAATAAATTACATTTCTTTTCAAGGTGACTGTGCCTTCTGACTCACCTGTGGGTCTGTAGAGAAAAAAAACACTTAAGGAGGGAGGGCCTGTTTAAATATGCCTCTGCTATGTCCATACCATTCATTCTTTGTATTACCATTATTTATAACTAGAGAGAGGTGTTTAGCCAGGTTAGTTTGAAGTCAGGCAGCATAGAGATGCATCTTATAGACTAATGGAATTGGAAATGCATAAGGTTTCGTGAGTCAGCATCTGCTGAAGTGAGCTCAAGCTCATGGAAGCTTATGCATCTGTGATTCAGTGGGCACATCTACACGTGCCCCTGACTGCGCAGTACCCACTGGTACTGAGCAGTCCTGGTGGTACATGGGTTGTTTTTGACCCTACTGTGCAGTAGCAATGAGCTACTGTGTAGTAGATCGTTACTACTGTGCAGTAGCAGTGGCATCATGGTTAGTGCCTGCCGAAGCTATGTTGCTGTAGCGATGAGCTACGTTGCTGTAGCTCATCACTACGGTGATATAGTGTTTTGCGTAAATATGCCCAGTTAGTCTACATGCATCTCTACCCTGCCTTTTCACCGATATTTGATATTTTCTGCCTAGTTCTGGTCATGTCATTATAACAATAGAATTTTAAAAATGACTTCTTCTTCAGTTTCATTGCATTATCAAGGAATGACACTGCCAGAGAGATTTGGAAGAGCAAAGGGAAATTTAAGATTAAAAAAATATCCCTTTGATTGTTAATTGTTAATCTGAGGAGATGATTTGGTGAAACCTACCTGGAGCTGTCAGAGACAGACTGAACTGGCTGGGTCTTTGGAGGGGAGTCCACCGCTCAATCTGCTTTGACTGACAGGTCTGGTTCTGCTGTCAAGGAGCGGTGGCCACAGAGAAAGGATGTTATGAATCTGTAGGTTTTCCCTGTGATAAAGACCTGTTCCAATAAACTCTTAATGTCCCATGTCCTTTAAGGTTGGTTTTAATAGCTCTATTTTTTGCTGGGTACATGAAGCAGCAGCTTAAATCCAATCACAGGAGAAGTGTTGGGGTATATTTGCAGGGTAAGACCTGCACATACAAGTGCAGAATAAAGCAACAGGAACTTATCACCTCGATAGCTTTTCTTTTCCAGGATTATTTACTTTAAAAAAATAAAATTTTAAATCCTTTACTTGTAGAGCAATTCTTTTGTGCTATATGCAGCTGTTCCAATGCATAAGAAGAAGGAATGTACTAATGATCTGAAAGGAGTTAGAGTACCTTGGTTTTTTTCCTTGACACATCTGCTAATCATCAGGACATCTTGGGCAAATCTCATGGTCCTGTGTTCCTCAAGATAATTATGTGCAAAATAGATTTGTAAAATCGTTACAGCACTCTGTTAATTCAGGTTTGAAAAGTGCTCTTGTTGATTCTCTGATAAATGGTTTAGACCAGGGCCTAGCAAGCTTTTTCAAGCCATGGACCAGAACAACCTGGCTGTGGTCCAATGTGGGTCGGATGTCTTCAGCAGCACATCAGGAGTGGGAAGCCAGGAGTTTTCCCTGTGCCCTCACTGGTGCCACACAGCTGGAAGCTTCACCTCTGTTGCCACTACTTCTCCCAGAGGGGAGCGACACTGGGGTTGGGAGGAACAGTAGCAGCATGGAAGAAGCTTCCAGCGCCCTGGCACTGACATAACACTCCTCTGTCTGGAAGCGGTGCTCACACGCAGTTGGGGAAGGGGGACAGGTGTGTGGAGAGAAGCAGCAATAGTGTAAGCAGTACTGCAAGCTGTCTGTCCCTGGTGCAGATCCATGCTATTCAGCCCCAGTACGGGCACAAGCACAACCACAGGCACAGGCAAAGCCCAGTGGTTCCACAGGTCGAATCCAGCCCGCAGGTTGAATGTTGCCCACAGCTGGTGTAGACAAGTCTTACCCAACCTTTCATCCCTGCAAGCTGGATGAGTGGTGCAGGGTCAGTTTGTGGGCCAGATCTGGCCAAGTCAAGGGCGTTTCAGATATGGCCCGAGCCCTGTGCAGCAGATCAGGCCACAGCCCGATGCATGTTGGATCTGGCCCAGTGTCCTGGCCCTGCACTCACTGGATTGGGTCTGCTGCCTCAGCCCTGGCTTCATGTGTGCCAGCCAGATCCCACCATGTTATCTGACTCACGTGGCCTGGACATTTGGCTGTGTTAATTGCCACCACTCTCCTGCTGCCAAATTTCTGGACTCCGTGGGTCAGGTCACACAGCTCCAGGAGTTGGATCTGGCCTGTGGGTTGAGTGCCCTGGTGCAGACTGTAGGGTGAACAGAAAAACATCAGGCTCCAAGAACTCTTTCACAGAGCTTAAGAATGACCTTCTACCTTGGAGCTTCTACTCTATATTAATATCCTCTTACAACATGCCTGTGTCCTCTCTGGGAACCAGAGGGCCAAGAATTCAATGCATTCAAATCAGTTCTACAAATAGATCTACATAAACACAACACCTTACTTATTTTTAGGGTTCTCTGAATTCTGCATTTGTGTGGTTCAGGAGTGTGGAGTAGAACCAGCTCTTGCAACTAAACTTGATCCAGAATCTAGATTTTCATGTTGTGAAGTTTACATTAGTTCCTCATTTTCTAGTGTATCTCAGACCAGTTTAACTGAGTTAGTAATCAGCGCTCATCATCAATGTTCCTGGATAGAAAATTTTCACGCTTACATTGCAGTCCCAAAGCCATTTCAGCTACCAAAACCTCTAGTTTTCTCTGTATTAACTACTTCTGTGATGAAGTTATATCATTAGTACAAAAACTATTGGCCCCTAAAACATTGAAAACATAAAGGCAGCATAAAATAAAATAATTTTAATATAACACCACTTTTTTATTATTCTGCTTTCATGTTTATTATTTTAAAGGTGTAGATTCAGTTTCCAAGTAATTTTTTCTCTGTTGAACTGAGGAGTAACAGAATCTAAGGTTGTAAAGGCAGAATATAATCTTTAGAAAAGTGAATTGCATTTTTATTTTTTATATGGGAAGTTAACAATTAAATCAAAAGCAAGAAAAAAAGTTAAATTTCTCCTTAGAAACTCAGGAGTTTGCAACTTCAGGGTTAAAAATCCAAATTGGGGGGGTGGGGGTAGGAAAGGCATTTCTGAAGGAAAAGCTAGTAATGAATAATATATACCAGAAAGCATAACCTGATTTTGCAACACAAGAATATTTGTCAGTAGAAAAGCTCATTCACAGATCACAATCTTTGAGAGGAAAGAAGAGAGAGAGTTATTACTGTGGTAAGCTATAAGTTAAGACTGTGCTATTTAATTCTGTAAATGCATTTCAGGAAGCAACTTGTAGGAAAGATGGCATGTAAAATGAAGTTGTGAGGAACTAAAAGGGTAACAAATATAAAAAAATAAACAACTTCCCAATAATCCTGTATACAGGGTCATGTTTCTCTAGCAAGAGATCATTTTGCTCTGAACTTTTCTAAAGCACTCAGACACAGTGGTGATAGCTCCTACATAAAAACCTTAGATGTTATGAAGCTGTATCCAATCAAGGGATACCGATTCAATCTTACAAACGCTGGTACTAAATTAAGTTGGACAGAAACTATTACCCAAGGAGAAATCAATCTATGGTAGGAAATTTTCAAGGGTAGCTCTAGAAATGACTAGGGTAGGGGACAGATCCAAACAGACTTTGTGACCCCATATGTTAAGGCTTCCTCTATTTTATTTTCTAGGCTTTTTCAAGAAATGTTTGTAGGGCACAAAGCTTTACACTCACATTTTTGTCTTCAGGTTAGAGAAGCTTCTGCCTTTATGCCCTAGCAATGTATAGCCCCAGTAAGTTTGAACTTCTCTGGACAGCTGCGGAAAGGGGAAAAAAAAGCCCAAAACAAAATTGTATTTGAAACAGTTGTGTTTGATTGCATACATCCTACAAGTGCAGCTGGTCTGAATCAGCTCTGAAAGGATGTTGTGCAGCTGTTTCTCTGGAGCAGCACCTTTGGGCAAACAGAGCAGAGCCCAACTTCTATGTACATCTCCCTGATCTCTGGAGTTCATTTTGTCCCTGCTCTGTCATGTTTAATCATCAAACATTAGGCTTTATTTTACTGTATCTTCATTGATGTATGCTCAAAAGTTACTAGGCCAATCTACCATTGTACTGATTTTCCTGTCAACATTTTGCTTCCAAATTACAGCCTTGGAACTTGCCACAAAAAAAATCTAATTCTTACAAAACTGGTCTGAGGCATTTCTCATTCTATGCCAATACCAAAAAACCTGGGTCCAAATCTTCAGATGTAAATCAGCACAGCTCTGATGAGGCCAATAAAGGTACATCCTCTGATCATTAATGTGCTGGTTCTGTTAGGATTAATCTGCACAGGATAAATACATATCAGCATGTCAGCCTGGAAAGATTACTTAATGGTGAGCCTGATGTGCATCCTGGCTATAGGTATGGTATAGGAATTGGAACAGAATAGATTCCATC